>NW_005842116.1:283618-308291 GCF_000455745.1 Alligator sinensis | reverse complement strand
CAGAAGTTCCCTTTTGTACTGCCTTGCTGATTGAGTTGGAGTCGCGGCTACACGTGTTGTGTGTGGTGGGTTTTTTCTTTAAGTAATGTTTTTTTATTTTGGGATTGTTCAACTTGTGGAAGCGCAAGAGCTTTGCTGTGCCACGGAGTAGAATGAGTAGCCGCAGATTCAAAAGAGCTTTCCACTGCCAGCCTGGAGGCAGGTAATTCCCAGTCCAAAACCCCCCCCAGGGTCTTCCTTCCTCTGCATTAGGATTGTGCGCGGTTGATATTTGTAGCCGCGCTCTGGATCAGATGAACTCCATTCCCCGTCCTGAGCAGATGCAATCTGTTTAGTTCTGCCCGGTCAATGAATGGAGGTCTAAACATGGGTAGGTGAAGAAGCAGCTGATTTGTCCCTCATGCCTTTGAGACAAGTTGTAAGAACAAGGTCCTGACTGCTTAGGTTCATGGTAAATCTTGGTACCCTTCACAAAGTGTCTGAACCTTATGTCCCGACTAAATTCCAGATGGAGCCAGCTTCTTTCTGAGCCCCCATTACGCTTCTCTTGCAGTTCCCATTGCATACAATATTGTGTGTGTGGCTTCTGTCCTCGAGAGCTGTATTGCTTTGCTGTTTTGTAGCTGCCACCTAGCACCGCAAGCACGCTGCCCGGAGCGTACCTCCGGATTGTATCCCTAGGGGGTGCTCCAGCCATGAGCTTTGCATTTTAAAACCTCAACAGCAAGTGGGTAGTTCCCAGAAGTTGGTCTTCCCAAGGTCCTGTCATGGGTGGGTGAGCGTGGGGACTTAACCGCTTCATTCAGAAGAACCTCTGCAATGACTTCCTCTCAACTCTTGTGACTATTATTTCCTTGCTTTTTATAGCATTGATGCTTCCTGTTCTCTTATAGGCCTCGGAAGCTCCCCAGCGAGCAGGCTTATGGGGGAGGGCTGGATGTGATAAAGGGCATTTTTGGGTAGGCAAGCTCCCCCTCCCCCCCCCGCCCCCAATTCTGTTTCATTTTTAAATGTCTTGTCTGGTTCCCTAGAGAAGCTAGACAAAGGGAAGTGGCATCTGCCCTCCCGTCGGATGGGGCCAGCTAGATGCCAGTTGGGCTCTGCCGCAGCATCGAAGGGCTCATGGGAAACGGGGAGGTGTGACGTGAGAAATGGGAGTTCACAACCCAGCCCCAGGGTCCCCGGAGTGCCGGGTCGCCCCGAGGGAAGTCTCATGCTCTTTCCAGCCCAGTTCTGCAGTCTTGCGAGGGCGGCTTTCTTCCCAGTCACAGGGGTCTGTGTGAACTCCCTTCTTCGGATGTGGTTGGGCTCTCCTCGTCCCCCTCCGCTGATGAGAAACGATCCGTGGGGACCCGTTCTCATAACAAATCTGCGCGGTGAGCTTGCAGTCCGAACAGTGTCAAAAAACAAAACCCCGTCCTGCCCAAGCATACTAGGTTCCCCGGGCTCCTCGTGCCCTCTGCTGGCTGGAATTGGAGCTGCTGAAGGGAATCCCGTCATAAGCCCTATACTGCAAACATGAGACTCTCCCAAAAATAGCCAGGCCGGGACAGATGGGTTCTGTCTTGCTGTTGCCAGAGTTGCTTAAATAGCCATAGGTTTGGTTATGACATGTGCAGTCTGCAAAGGGTCGTTTCCCATTTTGGATGGGGGCAAGGTATTGCAGGGATGGGACGGGCATAGGTTCCCCTCTAAGCCTTTTAGAAAACAAGGGAGGTTTGGACGGCAGCCGCGTGTGTGGGGATGTGTGCCTGCTCTGAAGAGTGAGAGGGGCTCAGGTGGGGCTTGAGATGCTTTGGGGAGTCGTCTTGTGCTCTGACCCACAGAGGCTTTATGCCAAGACAGTTAAGTCGGATGCTGGTACTTCATTCCCCCAGTTTGTCATTTTTATAGGTCCATGAATGCCGACAGGGTGGGCTGGCATACAGGTGGGTAAGCTTTTGACTTTTATTTCAAGAAAACATTTGCTCTTCTGCCCAGCAGAAAAGGCAGCCTTATGGCATTGGGGGTTTCTCTTTTATTAGTCTGCTGGGCTTATGTCTGAAGGGGTTTCTTAACCCTGAGTGCCGGAGAATTGGTTCCTGTGGTATAATCTGATTTTACTTCCCTGTGCAATTCACTTCCACGTTGCTGTGATTCCCCATGCTCTAGAAATCCTCCGTACGTCGAGTTCCTTAGGGCACGGACAGTCTCTTTGTGTCTTTGTTCGTGCTTATACAAGCTCCGGGTTACAATGCAGCTCTTATCTATGGCTGGGCTCTGTACTTGCTGCCGCGATGCAAATAATAGCTGTAATGCTTTTCCTACAACATGTAGACTAATGCCTACACTTCTGAAGGTGATTTATGGATGTCCTGTTAGAAGAACAAGATTGGTGTGGGGGGGAACTGTTCTGGTTTAGCTATTTTAAGATCCGGTATGAGAATGGCTTTGCTTCCAGCTTGCCCAGTTGAGTTGTGCGACTGCCTCCTCAAGCAGGACGGCCCTTGGATGCAGGGGGACGTGTGCCCAAATCATGGCTAATCAGGCTAATGGGATTAATACTGGGAGGTGAAAGAGCAGCTGTTGGTCTCCCCTGTTCCTGTAGTCAAGCAAAGCTTGTTTTTGCAGGTACAAATGCAAACCGTCCGCTGATCTGCTTGGATAAAAGCCAATCAGATAGTTGTGTGTTTCTGAGTTTCACGGTAAAAAAGTACCGTGACTTTTATGTGTGCAGGAGGTGTAGAAGTCTGTCTGCAGGGCAGAGAGTACCAACTCGTTACCCTTGGTGGAAATGTCCTTAAACAGTTAACAGGGAATCGCGCTCCTTTGAAAAAGCTCCCTAAGATGCTTGGGCGTCCCTCACAAGGGGATCCTTGTCCGTAGGCCTGTCAAAGGGCTTCTCCAGGACCCCGTGGATTCCAATCCCATTAAATGCAACAGAGGGGTTTTCCATAGGGAGTGACATTTGCTTGCCTGCTGACCGCTTCTGAGAAATCGCAGTGTGCAGTGAGGTCCTTTGTTCCCCTAGCAGTGCCCAGCCCCCCTATTACCCCCCCCCCTACAAACCGTGGATGAAGCCAGTGGTTAGGTTTGCTAGGCTGGTGGCTTTTCCTTTTGTTGTTCTCCTCCTTCCCCTTCCCCCAGCCCGGATGCCTTTGAGCTGGGAATGCAGGTTTGACAGCCTGTGGAATGTGTGCGCCTGGCCCAGCTGGGGCCCCCCGCCTGGGTGCGGCGCGCACGGTGTGGCTGCCCGGATCGGGGACGCCGCGGCGGGGTGCTGCATTCTTTCCAGGCGCTGTCATGCCGCTCGCCAGCTCCACTTTCAATTTCCTGAAAGCCTTTCTGGCCGGCTACTGCGGTTAATAACCCCAAAGCCTTTAACCAGAGGCGTTGGGGTTGCAACTGAAGCCTAGGAGGCAGTGTCACCTTATCGCTGGGGCTTCTTGCTTCTCACCTACTCCACCGCAACTCGGGTTGAGACCTTTGGCAAATGACTTGATAGCTATTTCATGCTACAGGAGCACTTAGCTGAAGCTACTAAGGGGTCCTGGTCCTGGGTGCTGTCTAGTATTTAGCAGGAGCCCTGATGGGCTTGCATAGACAAGACAGAAGCTGGGAGGAGGGAGTGCAGGTGCTGGGAGGGTATTTGACCTGGCAGGACTGCAATGCTCAGACTCTGTCCATGGCGTGGGTGATTCCCAAACTGGTCTGCAGGTCACCTGGTGGGAAGGGCTTCTTGGATCATAGTGGGCCCCAAGTAAAGAGCCTGATGATACAGGTGCAAAGTGATCCATGGCAGGTTTTAAGGGCAGATAGAAGTCTATCATCCCCAAAGTTTGGGACCCCCTGCACTAGACTGTGTTGGGGCAACAGAGCGTGCCCAAGGTGGGTGGGAGTTGGGTCGTGCCTTGCAAAGCTCTTTTCGATCTCCGGATGGAAGGCCCTGCAGAGGTGTTGCTTATCAGCCCGGCAAGTGGCAAAAGGAAAAGCCAGCTTTCTGCAAATCCAGGGATGGGGAGCATGGGCTTGGGGTTGGCAAGTTGAGCGTTTGACTGCTCGCAGCCCTGTCCCAGCTGCAATCGGTGCCACGGTGCCCCTGGGTGGCTCCGCCAGCTGTGGTCAAGGAAATCTGGATGAGATTAGAAACACTGGTTTGACAGCACACGAGGCGACGGTGACGCCGTTGCGCGCGGCTGGCGTGTGCCATGGGGATCTGATTGGATGCAGACACAGCAGCTGGGAGAGGGACCGGGGGTAGGAACACTGTTCTCTCTGTTGTCAAGGGAAGCCACAGTTGCTCTTGCCTGTTAAATGAAACTCCCCATCTAAATCCCTAATCCTGTTGCTCCCCTTACAGGTGCCTCCTACCCTAGGGACAGGGTGAGCTTCCACTTGCATGCTCCCCACCGAAGCACATCCTTATCAGTGCTACGTCTGTGTCTTTCTACACTGCTCCTTGCTTGAAGCTTGTGCCTTTATCCCTTTGGTCGGAGGCTGCCTGCTGCGGTGGGAGACAGCTGTGGCATGTTGTGTGCAGATCCCTGGGGAGCTGGCTCAGCGAGGCACTTGAGTACATGCACACGCAGCCACCCACCCCACTCCAGTCTGGGAAAGCTTTTGCAGATGCTGTTGAACGCAAATGGCCCCGCTTGGGTGCTAAATTGGCCTTTTAGCAAAGCAAAGCTCAAGCCCCAAGCAGAACGTAGCAGTGGGCGCTCGGGGACACGCATCCAGTCTCTCAGCAGCAGGCGTACTGCGACGGCGCAGGCCAGGAGGGAGACCGCGAGCTCAAGTCAGATGCATTTGCTGCTCTATATTTAGGAGGCTGCTGCATGTAATTAAGGCTGTTTGTTTATCCTGACGAACGTGGTATTTAATAGACTTTGGCAGCGGAGCAGATCATTCCTGTACCCGAGAGCCAAGGGCAGGCTCCGTGAAGGGCCCTTGATTCCTTCTGGAGAAGCAGAGGAACCGGCTGTTTGGAGAACGGCCTGTTTGTGTACTCTGGACCCTCCTGTCCCATGTGGTTTTACGGGGGGAGCTTCTGGAGGAAATGCTGCTAATGGTTTTCTGTGTCACGGCCAGGTGGGAGCTCGGGCTGCGTACGGGCCTGTCCACAGTTATTTATATGTTTGACACTTCCATCGCATCCAGCTGGGATACACCGGGCTCTTTCACTTCATCTTTCATGCCCCGCCTAGTGCCGTTTAAAGGGGCATAGGTTGGTTAAATGGGCCCTCTGGCATCCTCCTGCCCGTTGCAATTAACACCCAATTAAAAAATTGATTTCTTCCCCCTCTCCCTAGCCATATGTTGTTTTACTTTAATATTCCTGTGCAGCATTTCTCTCCAGGCCTTTGCCCTTGCAGGTGGATGGGGCGCAGTGCCTGCTCTCCGTTACTCTTCAAGCACTGTACAGGATAGTTTTACAGGTGAGAAAACTGAGGCCCGGGGAGCAGAAGCATCTTTCACAGCAGACAAGATACCTGAAACCTATCCCGTGTCCCTAGCCCTCGGACCAGGATACCTTCTGTTTACCCGTCCGATGGTAGTGGGCTGTTGGTTAATACTCTAGGTCGGTTGGGGCAGTGTGCCCTCCTTGAATAATGAGAGTTATTTATGTGTATTGCTAGAGTCCCCAGGAGCCCCAGTCACGGGCTGTAGACCCCATTTGTACTAGAAGCTGGACAAGCAGAGCAAAAGGAGCTGGTCCTTCCTCCAGAGACTCTGCCATTGAAGTATTGTTCAAGAGAGAGTGGATTGATACAGCTGGACGGAGAAATGAAAGGAAACAAAGAGATGGCATTGGCCGGCGTGCTGGACAGTGGGCTCAGCTGGCCGGCACGTGAGCCAGGAGAAGAATGGGGTAGCTTGGCAAATGTGCGTGGGAAGCTCGGTACAGTGTAGAGGGCAGCATGCGTGAAAATGCTTGTTTGGAGGTCGAATGCATGGTTGGAGGCCAGGATTTTGGGCTCAGCGCCGATCTCTCAGAAGGGAAGGAGGGATGGATAAACTATGACAGGCCTTGAAAGCGAAGACAAGCAGCTTGTATGTGATGTGGCCGAGAAGGGCAAGGCAGCAGAGGAATGCCCAGGGAGAAGGGAGACATGGTCAAAGGAACAGGCTGGGACGATGGTCTTGTAGCAACCCTCTGGGGAGATCAGAGTGCAGCAAGATTGCGTGAGGCCACGGAAAGGATGCTGTGATAACTGCAAAGTGGCGAGATCCTGGGCAGCTGCCTCCCTGCCAGGCCGAGACGAGCGGGTGAATAGGAAGGGTGTCTCTTAGATCTTCTGCAGAAACAACCCACAAAAGTGAGATGGCCTGGATGTGAGGATCTAGAAAGACCCCCCTGTGTCAGGGTGACGGTAGGTGTAACACTTGTTTTGTAAAAAATAAAACCAACCACCCCGCTGTAGTTAAGTGGATCGTGTCCTTCTAAGTTCAGGAGCCGGCAGCACCACTGAGTTTCCAGCACTGAAATAAGCAGCTAGAGCTTAAAAGCAGAGAACTTGGTTTAGAGACCTGCTTTGATTCAAATAGCCTACATAATTACCTTGCTGCTAAAATTAATATTTGATTTAAAGGGCCCCCTGAAGTCACAAGTTTTCACTGATGCCTTGCTTTTTGCCAAGCCCTGGAGTAGCTTTAAATTTTTAAAGGATTGAAAATATTCATTGAAATGTTCATGCCTTCTGGAAAAAAAAAAAAAAATCAGTAAATATCCATTCCCCCAAGACTTTTGCTGTGTGCACCCAGCTGGAGGTATCGCACTGCTTGGCAGTGGCATCAATTTGATCATTTTGGTGGCTGAAAATTCAGGCCCCTGCATGATGGGGAGTTTTGCCTTTGGTGTCAGTGCAAGGCATGCAGTTCCAGCCATGCTAAAAGAGCAGCTCCCCTGGACCAGGCTGTGTCCTGCACCAAGGGAGACGCCTGTCATTGCCCTTCAGCAGCTATAGCTCTGATAGCAGTAATTGGCTGGGGGAGGGAGTTCACATGCTCCAGGGAGCCATTTTACCAAGAGCGATGATCGGGTAAATTGAAGTGATTATGGAAGAGGGCCTGAATGGCTTACGCCAACGCTGAACTGCGGAGTGGTTTGTTAGGGACGCTTCCCTCCACGCGTGCTTTCAGGCGTTCAGTGGTGCTGATTTGTTCTGGTGATTTGTCCGTAGCACTGGTCCATGCAGGAACTAGCCACCTGAATAAGCCCAGCACGTAAGCCTGTGGCATGGGGTCAGAAATGCAAACTTGTCCTCATCCCATCCCTGCTACTAACCCCACAGGGTGACCTTGGGCAACTCACTTCCTTTGTCCATGGTTCTTCTTCCCCATTGCTAAATTGTGGGTGATGATAACAACTGGCCTCAAAGGAGGCTTCAACTTGCTACTGAATGTGGGTCCTTAGTCTTCAGGCAAAAGATGTCTCATATGCGCCAAAGGTTCATTAACAAACAGGATGTTGCGCAAATTTGTAACGGTTTCTTCAGCTGAATAATGCAGAGCTGCAGGGTCGGGAGTTTTGCAAGGGTTGTAGGCACCCGCTTCTTGCCGCCAGATGGCACTGCGTCCCCACGAATGCGGTGACTGCCGGTGTTTTTGCGCACACATGCTCAGCGGATGCTGTCTCTGTCTGCAAGGCGTGGTTTCCCAACACCCTTCGCGCCTGCATTTGTGAAGACCTTGCTCACTATTTGTGTTCCAGGTGTTGACCTGGATGCAAATGACTTCCTAGGATTGTAGCTGTGGCTGCCCCTAAAGTTTGCTTCTAGCGGGAGCAGAGTATGGGCTGTTGTTACAACACAAGCCAGGCTGGGGCACTAGCAAGGCAGCTTCCTCTGCTTACCTGCTGCACCCGCTGCCCTCCCCTGCACTGGTTGTGTGGACCATCAGCATCCTTCTGCCAGAGGTGGGCGGACCCTGATGTGCAGTCAGACGAGAGGGGGCCTTTGGTTGTCTTCAACCCCTAAATTCCTTGTAGTGGAAGCATCGTCCCCTCCATGGTGCTAGTCCACTTGTGCTTTTCTGTTTGATGCTCACGAGTGATTCAAAGGGCACAATTGCTTCCCCCTGCCACCCCATACCACCACAGGGTATTTTTGACTTTCAGGCTGAGCTTTCAGGGAGGAAGTAGACTGTGCCAGGGGGGCATTGGCACCTTTCATTGTTGGGTAGGAACAGGTCCTGTTACAAACACAGCTAAATCGTCTTTTGCAAAGTGTGGCTTTTCCTGGAGAGTTTTATAGATTCATAGATGTTTGGGTCGGAAGGGGCCTTAGCAGATCATGGAGTCTGACCCCCTGCCGTGGGCAAGAAAGAGCGCTGGGGCCAGATGACCCCAGCCAGATGCATATTCAGCCTCCTTTTAAAGACCCACAAGGTAGGGGAGACACCACCTCCGTTGGAAGCCCATCCCAAATTTTGGCCACCCTTACCGTGAAGAAGTTCTTCCTGATGTCTAACCTAAATACGGTCTCTGTCAGTTTGTGGCCGTTGTTCCTAGTTACTCCAAGGGGTGCCCTGGTAAATAGAGCATCTCCTATTCTTTACTGTCCCCCCTAATGATCTTGTGGCCACCTACAAATTCACCTCTCGGCCTTCTCTTGTGGAGGCTGAAGAGATGCAGGGTCCTCAATCTCTCCTCGTAGGCCCCTGACCATACGAGTGGGCTCCTCTGAACCCTCTCGAGGTTGCCCACATCCCTCTTGAAGCGTGGCACCCAAAACTGGATGCAGTACTCCAGCTGCGGCCTGACCAGTGCCGCATGAAGGGGAAGCATCACCTCCCTGGACCTGTTCATCATCACCTGCTAATGTATGATGAAGTGCGGTTAGCTTTACTGATCGCTTCACCACACCGACGACTCATGTTCATCTGGAGTTAACAGTGACTCGGAGATCCCTTTCCGCTGCTGTGCTGCTGAGAGGGTCCTCGCCTAGCCTGCGAGTGTGCTGGCGATTCCTTCTTCCATGGTGCGGCACCTTGCATTTGTCCTTGTGGCGCTGTCTGCTTGGTCCCTGGGCTGATCCAGTTACCTGGGCAGAGGCCCCTCGCTCTGCATCAGTGTTGCTGTTATAGGTGTCCTGGGTCTATGCGGTACTTGCCTAGATATGTATTTCCCAAATTACAGTCAAGTAGAAATTCATCCCGTTATCAGGACCGGGACTCTTAGAAGAGGTGCCGTTTGGTTTGCCTTGGCCAGAAAGAAACTAGTCGGCGTGGCATTCTTCGCCACTAGATGGTGGTGGTGGTGTTGTGTTGGCCAAGATGATAATTTGTCTGGTGCAGGCGTCCTTGTACTGAATACCATACCAGGAATGGATGCATATACATCAGCCTCTGTTGTAGTTTGTCCCTTTTATGCCCCCAGTTGTGTGTCTGCCTCTATTCTCTGTGTGGGAGCCTGGAAAAGCTTTATTAGTGTGTCATACTGGCATGGCAACAGCTCGACTGTTTCAACCTCAGAGCACTGGGAGAATAACGTGCTTTTCTCCCAGAAACCTTGTATGCTTCGAGCACTGGGAGTTTCCTTCTTGTGATGACAGCTGGGATTCTGTTCATCCTGCAAAATGTGGCCGAGAGATTTACGTATTTATTTCATCTTCCTGTTAGATGCTGCAGGACTGCCCTAAAGCCCGCCGAGAAGTTGAACTCCACTGGAGGGCCTCTCAGTGCGCCCATATTGTAAAGATCATAGACGTCTATGAAAACCTCTACCAGGGAAGAAAGTGTCTGCTCATAGTCATGGAGTGGTAAGTGCAGGGTCAAGAATGGGTTATCTCCAAGTATCTCCTTCTCTTTGATCTCCTCCATGGGCTCAGGGCAAGGTTTATGCTCCAGAGACCTCTGCAACCAGTGGAAAATGTAGGTGCAATTAGAAGAAGACACTGGTCATTCTCCCCATGTCGCATAATAGGGGCATTTTAAATAGTGAGTGACTAGTTACTAAAGATTGCCAGGGCAAAGGGAGGAGATGGGAGGGGCCACATGTCCTTTGAAAAGACGGTCTCCCTAATTTGCCAGTTTTGCCTTGGATTTTCCCATCACAAGGATTCACCCATTTTGAAAGCAGCCAGGCATGCTAGTTGGAGAGGCTGAGACAAGACTGCCTGCATCTGACATGTTCCCCATGATGTCTATCCATGAAGTGGATAGAAAACTGGCTGGATATTTGGGCTCCGAGGCTAGTAATCACTGGCTTGATGTCTGGTTGGCAGTCTAGTCGTCAAGTGGAGTGCCTGTGGGGTTGGTTCTGGGGCCAGTTTTGTTCAGTATTTTTTTCAGTGACTTGGAGGATGGGATGGAGTGCACCCTCAGCAAGTTTGCAGATGACGCCAATCTTGCGGGAGTAGTAGATATGCTGGAAGGTTAGGATTCAGAGAGACCTAGACAAATTGCAGGATTGCACCAAAAAAAATCTCATGAGGTTCAACAAGAAGTGCAAAATCCTGCACTTAGGAGGGAACAACCCCATGCACTGGTGCAGACTGGGGGCTGACTGGCTGGGCAGCAGCTCTGCAGAAAAGGACCTGTGGGTTACAGTGGGCAATAAGCTGGGCATGTGCCAACAGTGTGCCCTTGTTGCCAAGAAGGCTAATGGCCTGGGCTGCGTTAGTAGGAGCATCGCTGGCAGATTGAGGGGAAGTGATTCTTCCTTTCTATGTGGCACTGGCACGGCTACATCTGGAGTGCTGTGCTCAGTTTTGGGCCCCCCACTACAGAAAGGATGTGGACAAATTGGATTGAGTCCAGGGTAGGGCAATAAAAATGGTGCGGGGGCTGGGGGACATGACTTGTGAGGAGAGGCTGAGGGAACTGGGCTTATTTAGCCTGGAGAAGAGAAGACTGAGGGAGGATATGATAGCAGCCTTCAACTCCCTGCAGGGCTGTTGCAAAGAGGATGAAGCTTGGACCGTTCTCAGTGGTGACAGACGACAGAACAAGGGGCAATGGGCTCAAGTTGCAGCAAGGGAAGTTTAGGTCGGATATTGGGAGAAACCTTCTCACTAGCGGGGTAGTAAAACACTGAAACAGGCTCTCCAGAGGGGTGCTGGACTCCCATCCTTGGAGGTTTTCAAGACCTGGCCAGACAAAGCCTTGGCTGGGATGATGTAGTTGGGGCTGGTCCTGCTTGGAGCAGGGGGTCGGACTAGATGTGCCTTCCTGAGGTCCCTTCACACCCTCATTTTCTATGATACTGTGCCATACAAGGTGTTTCACTTCTTCGGGCCTCAGCAACACCAGGATTTTTACTTTCTTCCTACACAGAGGTCAGAACCCGCACTGGCACCTGTCTGATCCTCTGTGCCCCTTGGATTGAAATAGGACTGGTTATAATGCAAAATTTGTGGCCTTGAGGGTAGCTGTAGTGTGTGGAGAGGGGGATCTTGAGTCGTTGTTGTCAGGGAAGTTCTTAACGAGGGATGGAGAGTAGTAGGGAGGAGGGAACTAGCCCATGTGAGCTCTCTAGAGGGATGTGGCAGTCGCAATTAAAAACCAGGTATCCAAATTACTCTGTGACCGCACTGCTGGGTTCTGAGCCACTTTGCAAACCCAGCTGTGCTCTGGTAGCAGGCAGGCTGTCCCAACCACCACTGCTTTCCCCGTTCAAAGCAGACGCGGAGCTTCGGGAGTCCCAGCCTTGCTGCCGTGCATGGTGCCAACCCATTTGTTCGGTCGCAGCGATGGTCAGGGGTGGGTTTCGTGGTCAGCAGGCAGCCGCAGAAACCGTGACAGGCAGGGTAAAGAGCACAGTTTTTCTTACAGCAGCAGCTGAGCCAACCTGGCACGCTCAGACGGCTGCTTTAATATGGGGAGGAGGGAGGAATGAAGGGGAAAGTATCGAAACCACATCCCAACCGCAGCTGTGATTGAATGCAGCTTCCTTGCCAAAACCTCTCCTCTGGGAGAGGCCAGGGTTGGTGGGGGGGGGGCGGAGGGAGCGAGGAGCAGCGCGGCATTTGTGAAGGGCAGGCTGCAGCTCGGTGGTTATGCAAGCTGCGTATGAGTTCGCTGTGTGGGCAGGTGCTTCTGAGAACCCAGCTGAAATCCCGGGTGCCTGCAGGCAGAGCGGGCCCGAGCAGCTTGCACGTGTGGCGGGGCAGGAAGGAAGGTCTGGGTGATAGGAAGCTGGTCACGGCAGTGTCTAGGCTAGAGACGTCCTGGCTGCACTGGTCTGGAGTCTGCCACGGTCCTGAGGGCCACACACTGCTGTGGTGCCTCATTGCCTGACCCTCAGCCACAGGGTCCGTGTTAAAGCCCTGGTGCTTGCAACCCAGGACTTGGCTGCTGGGGTCTTACCAGAAGCAGGTTGCCTCTCCCAGTCACATAGTTGAGTTCAGATGGGTATTGGAGATCTGCCAGGACCAGGGCCCTCTTGCTCCAGCACACTGCACTCAAGTCAGGAGAGAGTTCGTACCCTGAAGAGCTCGTAAAAACCAAGAAGAGAGAGAGGCAGGAGATATCACGTGGCCTGTCTTGCACTGAGGTGACTTGCCCGCAGCTACATGGAGACAGCGGAGTAGAGGAGACGGCTGAGTCTGGGGGTCAGCAAAGCTGCACTTTAAAAAAACAAAACAAAACAAAACAAAGCTGCTTAGGGGATCCAGGTCCCCTTGTCCCTGCTGAGATGGCCAGGCTCTGAAATCAGTGAGAGCTACCCTCTGAGGATGGGGCCGGTGCTGTGCTGTGGCACTCGGTGAGCCTGCCGCCTGCCAGCCACCTTGCGTGCCACGAGAACGGCACGTGGCTGCACTCTCCGACCCCGGATTTTGAAGTAGCCGGAGCCACAGGCTGTGGCGGAAATCTGATTTCAGCACTTCCTCGCTCACATGGGTTTAGCTTTCCTGGCTTGTGCTCAGAAAGTAGGCCAGCCAGGCGGGGAACTCTCACAGCGCTTCTAGGGCACCCTGCCTTTTTTTCCTGTAAATGGGTGTTGACATGCAACCATGGAGACCACAACCACTTGCTCTTTTTATTCTGTACCTTTGCAGGCCCTCTGCCAGTGACCTGGTGGAGGACAGGGCTTGGGAGGAGGAGTGCATGCAGAAGTGTTAACCAGGCGTGGGGGGAGAGATTAATCCCCACCAAACGTCACCAATCCAGAATCCTTGCCAGCGCTCTCCTCACTGGGGCATTGGGGCAGCTCCCCAGAGCTGTGCATTGCCTGTCCATGGGGCTGGATGCAGAACAGCCCATGCTGCTGTGGAGGGCAGCTGGAGAAAGCTACTCGGGGCACGGTCGGTAGCATCTCTGTCTCCAATTCCTCTCGTCTCTGTTTCAGCTTGGATGGCGGGGAGCTCTTCAGTCGCATTCAAGATCGGGGAGACCAGGCCTTCACTGAGCGGGGTAGGGAGAAGATGCACGTCATTTTATCACCCTCAAATTATGCTACACGTCCTGCCTTTCAAAGGCGTCTCTCAGTTAGGCCCATTCCCTTGACTGCTGGCTGCTTGGGGCAAGGAGTGGGAAGTCCTGGGAACCTGCAAGTTTGTGGGTATGGGGCTGGATGGCAGACATGGCCCCTAGCCAGCCTTGCCCCTTCCAGTGTCTGAACTGAGCATGTTTGCATCTGCCTTGGAAGAGGGCACACTCCCAAAAGTGCTGTTCCTCCCTGGGTGCCTCCCGCGCAGCTCGCCTAGGAGCTCGATGGGTTTCTGTGACTTGTAAAAGTATTTTCATTGAAAAATGGGAGTTTTGCCAGTTTGCAGTGAGTGCTGAGCTCTGGGCTCTCCAAGGCCCTTTCTCTATCACCGTCCCTAACAAGGCAGGCTGTAACCTCTGTTAGATGCAGAGGATGTGGCTCCGCCAGTCGGTTTAAGGCCGAAGCCAGTGGCTGGAGCTTTCTCTTGTTAGTACTGCTTTTAGCAGGCCTATCCTAGAGCCACATGAGCTATGTAAGGGACTCGCTGCAGAAAGGCAGGCTTTGGGGACAGCCACCTTTTCTGGCTTTGGATTCTCAGGGGAACATCTGGGTCCTGCCTTCGCAGATGCTCTGTGAATCGCTTGTGGGTGCAGAGGGGAGGGGGTTGTACTGCCGAGCTGTCACGTTACATACTTCTACAATTTCCTGTAACTCCTCTAGAGGCTTCAGAAATAATGAAGAGCATTGGAGAGGCCATCCAGTACCTGCACTCGATTAACATCGCCCACCGGGATGTTAAGGTACCGTTTACTTTAGTAGTTAATGCCCATTTCCAAGGTCTTTGCCCATAACAGAGGGACCTCTGCTTACATTGTCTAATCTAGGTCAGGACTCTTAGCTTGCGCCGAAGAGGCTCGCTAAAGTTGGCAGGCTGCGGGTAAATCTGTCATTTTAAAGAGCAGGGCGATTGCGGGGCAGGGATGGGGAGCAGTGCTGCATTGGATCCTGGTGGCTTCACTCGGGTAGAAGGCTTATCAAGGCAGCACTGCAGCATTTTGGGTCAGGAATAGGGCTAATGCAACGGTGGACAGTGCTTGGATCACAGATTTTTGGCAAGGGCACCCGTGTCTGTGCGCCACCAGCAAGCAGCATGTCGGAGTGAGGAAGCGCCACAAGAAGCCGTTTTAAAAAAGAAAACAAAAAGTGAAATGCTTGTGTGTAAGTTTGGGAATAGCCATAGTAAAGCACAGCCCGGCAGAGGTGCATGTTCACTCCCTTCTCCTCTGGCTGGCTTAAATGCAGGCCATCTGCAGAGAACGGGAGGCGCTCAGAGCAGTGACCATGAAACGATGGCTGGTTTGATGCTGGGGAAAGGGGATAATCCTTGACCTTTGCCATTCCCTGCGTCTTGCAGGGGGCCTTCCTTGGAGAACCATGAGTTCTTCTAAATAAAAATAAAGAGCAAGAGCGGAGGGATTTCTAGCATTCAATTTCTCAAGCCGATGAGCAGTTGTTTCTGTACCGTCTCACGGTTTGAGCATC
This sequence comes from Alligator sinensis, assembly GCF_000455745.1. NCBI lineage: Eukaryota > Metazoa > Chordata > Crocodylia > Alligatoridae > Alligator > Alligator sinensis. The sequence continues at coordinate 293,401 of NW_005842116.1, read as the reverse complement.
CCTCAGTCGCAAAGAGCAGTGGCAGCTAAGTGGTAACCGGGGAGCAGGCACAGTAGGTAAAGCTGCTCTGAAATGCAGCCACCTCTGTCGTGGAACACGGCAAATATTCCATGGCTGCCCGATGATGCCGCCCAAATTCGGGGCAGAAGGAGAAGAAGCCTCCTGCCTCTGAATGAAATCACAGGGGGAATTTTGCAGGCACAGAACAGCATTGCTTGGATTGGAATTTCCCCAGGACATTGGGGCTTAAGTACCCAAGTATGCAACATCCTGCTGTCTCGTAGCTGATCTAAGGTGAAGATACATGCTGATACCTGAAGGATGCAGCTTCAGCCTTGTTCTTGAGAGAGGGAGGGGGATGATCAGGAGAGCAGAGACCAAAAACTGAATGTGGTAGTGGGGAAAACCCCTGCAAGCTGACTCGAATAGTACCAAACCCCTGAGGCAAGGGCTGGGTCCAGGAAGGGCTTTGAGATTTCTTTCCTCTGTTCGTAACTGCACCTATGTTACCGGTGTTCACACCCATTTGCTTAGGTGTTCTGTGTCATCTGATGTTGGACATGGTGCTCACCAAGCAGAAGATCTGGACTGGCAGTTGCTGGTTTGCAACAACTAGAAAGCCCTTCCAGACCCTTGCTGGAAAGCCTTGAGGTTGACAGAAATGGCCAGAAAGTCTCTTTCAGTGTTCCAGAAGATCTGGGCCAACCCTGGCTGGGTCCTGAAGGGCTTGTGGGTAGGTGGGAGGGGGACGGGAGGGATTGAAGTGCTAGGGGAACATGTGAACCATCCTGATGCCTGACCCACTCAGCTTTTACCCGCCATATCTTGACCTTGGAAACGGCACCAGGCAGTCGGATGCCAAGGACCGAGCTTCGGGTAGGACTTAGGACTGGGTTGTCGCGAGAAACCCTCTCTGACCCTGAAGCTTGCACTTAAACCTGGTTGGCTCCCAGTGGTGTGTTCACATGCAAACCTTCTGCGATGAAACAGAAGCCCCGTTCTGCTCTTGCCCCCATCTGTGCTGGGTTGTAAGGCTATGGAGGACTTGTCTGACTGTTTGCTGCTTTTTGTTGTGTCTTTGCAGCCGGAAAACCTCTTGTACACCTCCAAAAGGCCCAACACTGTCTTAAAGCTCACCGACTTTGGCTTTGCTAAAGAAACCACCACGCACAACTCCCTGGCCACTCCATGCTACACGCCTTATTATGTGGGTGAGTCTTTTGGGATGTGCATAAGCCTTGCTCTCTTCCAGGGAATGGGGAATGCACGGTCTCAGAATCTCCTGCTATCGCTGTTGGTTTACACCGATGGTGTGTAAACTCCCTTGTTAAACTGCTGCAGCCCTGCCCTCTGGTTAAAATCCAGTACCCTCAGGTGGGCCATGCAGAAGACCGGTTTTACTGCAGACAGATCTGGGCCTCTGCAATCCTTGCTCAAGCGTTGAGGACCGTGAGAGCCAAGACACTTGAAATGGTGGGTGGTGTAGGCTGGCTCAGGCCAGAGGCAGCATGCATCTTGTCTTTCTGCAGTCTATCTGGTGCATGTCTTGGCTTGGTGTTAATCATGTGGCCATTTCATAATCTTCCTTGCACTGGCCACCCACAGCCCTGTCGAGACTCCGTGGGCCTGATGCGCAGCACCTCTTGTTCTGGTCCTGGACCTCTGCGTAGCTGTGCACATAGTTGAAATGATCATCTGTTTGACTTCTGAAAGCATGGGGCTGCTTCTGGGCACACCAGCCCCTAAGCTAAACTGCTTTTTTGAGGTAGACTGTCAAGCTCATGACTTTGGCCTAAATTGGAGCTGCACTCTTCAGAGGTGATGCATGTGTTTGGCCCCTTTTGCTCCTTTGCAGGACTTTTCTGACCATCTTGTGACTTTTTGCCTTTTCCTTTCTTTCCCCAGCCCCGGAGGTGCTGGGCCCAGAGAAGTATGACAAGTCCTGTGACATGTGGTCCCTTGGTGTCATCATGTATATTTTGTAAGTAAGCCATTCCCAACCCAGGGGAGCTGTTGCTTCTACCCTCTGAATGTTGATGGCCACTTGGCTTTGCCAGGGCCCTTGCTGGAGGAGCAGGCAATGCTCTTCCCCTGAATCCATTTGCTCCACTAGGAACCTCACTATATTTTAAATAACGCAGCCTTGTCTTGCTAGTCCAAGCCAAATCGGGGGGGCTGTTCCTTACTTTGTAGTGTCTGTCTAGTGCTCAGACTGGCCTCTTTGCAAAGCCTCCCTCTCTATTTCCCTTGGGGTGGGGGAACTATTCCAGGAGTAAGTCTATCCCTGTTTATCCTTGTCCCTCCCTGAGGGGTTGGGGGACCCATCCAAGGATGCTGTTGGATACATGATCTGGAATGGACTTGGATATATAGAAGAAGCAGGGGGGGGACTTGATTTAGTGAGTTTCCAGTGCTCTGTGTAGCATCTGAAGGATGTTTCTCTAGCAGATCATTTCATGATATTCCTTTTCTCTCTCTCTCTGGCTCAGGCTGTGTGGTTATCCCCCTTTCTATTCCAACCACGGTCTGGCCATTTCTCCAGGCATGAAGAAGCGGATCCGAATGGGCCAGTATGAATTCCCCAACCCTGAGTGGTCCGAAGTATCGGAAGAAGGTAAGAGCTGCAGTGCTGTGTGCCCCCTCTAGCAGAGAGGATGGCTTTAGTTAAGCAACATGCATATCTCTTCACTCAGGGAAGCTGTACAAGCACCATCGGCACTGAAATCCCATGGGGCTGGTTGTTTTGATAGTGGCAATGTGGTTTCCCTTTCCTGGGGCAGGGAAGTGGGGGATTTGGATGACACTGTACCCACAAACAGGTCACGTTGGTAACAATGATGATGGAGGAAATGCAAGTTATAAGTCTCCTGGCAGAACCCACAACGAGCCCGCTTCCTTCATGGGTCTCATGCAGGAGGCTGACTGGCTCAGGGTCATGCAGGATGGCACTGGCAGGGCAGTGATGGGAACCCAGGTCTCTGAGGTCCCAGGGCAGCCCCTTTACCATTGTGCTGTTTTTCCTTCACTGTAACACCCCCTGGGAAAGCTCAGCATTTGTATCCAAGGCCTCCAGGAGTAGAATAAGGCCTAGTTAAACCTGGGCGTCTGCCCCATTGCAGCCAACAAAGTACCAGGGGCTTTCACCAGGCGATGCCCATATGTGTAGATTTAGATAGATAAATAAATAGATAGGCATGCTTTTTAATGCTCTCTCTTCCTGCTCCAGTTAAACAGCTGATTCGGAACCTGCTGAAGACAGACCCAACCCAGCGCATGACGATAACGGAGTTCATGAACCATCCTTGGATCATGGTAGGTGCCTGGCACTCTGGATGCAAGTGCTGGCTACTGGAAGGGCAAGGGCTGTAGGAAATGTGACTGGTGGCTTAACCCCCCTTTCTCTCTCTTTCTGCCTAAAGCAATCCATGCAGGTACCTCAGACGCCACTGCACACTAGTCGAGTGTTGAAAGAAGAGAAGGATTTGTGGGAGGATGTCAAGGTAAAGGCTCCCTGAAATTTTTCTGCCCTCGAAACCCCTCTGCTCCAGATGGTGTGCTTGCTGCTGTTGGTTTGTGAAGCCGGTCCCTGAGTACGCAGCCTCGCTCAGGCTTCTGTGCTGCTTTTGGCAAGGGGTTGGGTGGGGAGAAGCCTTTTGGATCAGGACCCAGGTAACTGGCCGTAGGTCTGTAGGTGTTTCTCCACAGGCAGCCCTGGGGCCTTTACTGGGTTCATTTGAGCCTGTGAGGAAGGCTTCTTGACAGAAATTATTATATATCCAGGATGTGAGAGAGGAAGTAGATTGGGAAGGAAGAGAAATGGGCTGCAAACACAAGCTATGTATAAATGGGAAATCCACATATTTAAGGGGCTGGAATATTTCTAGAAAGTACACTCGTGTGGCTGGTTGCAATACACCGGTTTCCACATTTTGCCCCCAACTGCAGCGTTGAGTCCAACTGGTCTAGTAACGACTCTGTCGTCACTGCCTCAGGCTTTTTGGCAGGGCCTCAGATTTGCCTCGAAGAGGTGAGTAGATAATTTGGTCTCTGTGGCCTATTCAGTCCTCTGCTGAGGCCGCCGTGCCAGTGGCATGAAGGATGGGTTTAGAGGCTGTCTGCTTCTCTCTCTTCCCATGGGCTATAAGGAAGCCCAGGTATGAACAGATGTCAGTTTGGGAGTTGGAAGTGATACAGTGGGTGTTTTAAGAGGGGGGGTGCTCGTTTTCAGACCACGAGCGTGCAAAATCATTTGAGCCAATACATCCACAGGGGTGGCTGGAAATGGAAGCACGAGCAACTCAAGCTAGAAATAAAACATAAATTGACTCCAGCAAAGGCAGTTGGACTAAGGGGGCCAAATGGCTTCTCCGTCCGCCAAAGCCTTTTTGTTAATGCTGGTTGCTATAGTTCATAGATTCATAGAAGTTTGGGTTGGAAGAGACCGTAGCAGATCATCAAGTCCGAGCCCCTGCTTTGGGCAGGAAAGAGCCCTGGGGTCGGACAACCCCAGCCAGGTGTGATCCAGTTAATCTCCACGTGAAGAGGACTGATGCTGGGCAAAGGTCTGACCTGGATCGCATGATCCTAATGGCTTCTTCCAGCTTTAGTCTGCAACTGCGTCGGCCAGGCAGATACGAGCACTGGAACATACGGGTGTTGTGTACTGTTGCTAATCGTTCCCACGTTTCCCTCTCTGCTCCAGGAGGAGATGACGAGTGCCTTGGCCACCATGCGCGTAGACTACGAACAAATCAAGATCAAGAAAATCGAAGACTCGTCCAACCCTTTGCTCATGAAGAGGCGAAAGAAAGCGAACCCCGTCGAGCCGACAGCACTCCCCCACTGAGGGTGCCGCCCAGCCCTGCCCGGGCATTGACAAAGCAATAACTATATATATATTTTTTGAGGAAAAAAAAAAAAAAAAAGACAGACAGACTGTTATATCGAAGCGCATGGAATTCAGACATTTATACCAGACTAGTTATTTTTAGCAGCCCACCTGTGTTTCTGACCTTTCTGGAGCAGGCAAGGAAACGCCCCCTGTAAGATATGCCCACATGTTTATTTTTTGTCTCCTAGCTGAATGGTGCCGGTAATTTGGATTTTTTTTCCTGGGTGAAATTCTTTGCCTCCTTCCTTCCAAAGACATGGAGATTCCTGTGGTGACCTTTTTTAGGGTATCTAATATATAAATATTTTTTAAAACTACTGTAGAGCTGAAACCCAGACAGTGTGTTCCCTATGCAAAGTGTTCACTAGAGATGAAGGCTGCTGACTCTTTGGCCAGTGCCGGTGTTTCAGCCAGCCATCGGTTGGGGTTGTAGGGATCGGTTGGGGTGTAGGGATGTGCTGTTGGGGGCTTTTCCTAGTCCCTTCTGCTCTCCTTCTAACTCTTATCTGCAGGGGCCTGGAGTTTGGGTTTGGCTGGGAAAGCCTCTGGGTCCAGGGCTGCTCTGCAGGCCTGGATAATTGCTGGATGCCCTTTAACGTAGCAAAGATCCTTCCTGAACTGGAAGCCTTGACATTAAGCACATGCACACATGGTTGTTCTCAAGTACTGTTGTGCATGCATGCTGCATGTATGCAGACCCATGGGGTGCGTGTAATGTGTATGCAGATGCGGGAGTGCACGCGTGCACTCGTGCGGTCTGTCTGGACCGTCCATTGGGGTCTGTCACGTGCCTGGGATTCAGTTTTAGTCTCAGGGTTTTTGGGAGTGGGGGGAAGGGATGAAGTGTCTGATGAACCCCACCCACAGCAGCCTCAGCCTTCCTGGGATTAGACCGGAAGCACCTAATGCAGATGCCTCCCATGCTCTTAGTGCTCAGCCTGTTGCAGGGTTTTCAAGCTCTTGTGAAGTCAAGAAGTTGCTGGTTTTGTAGAGGGAGAGACCCTCTGCTGTCCTTTCCTGGCACCGTGCCCTGACTTTCCTTGGGGCTCCCAATGTGCTGAGCATGACTGCTTCATACCATGGCACTTCTTCAAAGCTGGCAGCAGAAGTCAGACCATGCAGACACTCCTTCCTCTGTGGGACCCCAGCACTGACCACAGAGCTTATGGGAGACCGGGCCCTTTTCTCTCACCGCCAGACCCATCTATTCCTGCCCCACTCGGATGTGGGAAAGACTTTTCCCCGCATCGGGGAAGCGGGATTCGAAGTGCAGACAGGGCATCCTTCCCTCCACCTCTTTCGTGAGATGCCTGGGCAGTGGATTTCAGTTCCTTACAGTGCTGCAGTATTTCCTCTGGCTCTTCAGCTGCCCCTTGCTCCCCGTCTCAAGAAGCTAATATGGGCAGAAGCTACTGAAGGTCCCACCAAGCAAACCAGCTGGCTCGGGCATGGCTGGGGGAAAGTGGCCACGTACCTGAAGGACCAGCTGAGCTTCAGAGTCGTTGGAACAGCAGCTGGTTTTCTAGCACTGACTCCCCCATTCGAGGGGCACCTGGTTTCTGGGGAACCCCCGGCTCGGTGGACTCCTGTTCTGCTGCTTGCCTGCATGATGCAGGAGGAGAGGCAGCTCCTGGCTTTGTCCTGGCCTCTCCCACGGTGGTGTTCGGTGTTTGAAACCCTCTGTTCCCAGAAGCAGAACAGCTCTTTCGAGGTCTTTAGTCCATGAATTATTTTCTTTATCACATTGTTTCACTGCATTTTAACGTGTTCCAACAACTTTTTTTTTTTTTTTTTTTTTAAAGGAAATGTTTAGTTTCTAGACCTTTTAGACACTGTATGGAATTTTAATTTGTTTTTAAGACAGATTTTTAATTTTTTTGTCTGTTGGCTTATACTAATCTTCCTGGTCTGCTTTTCCCTCTTTCGGATTAAAGACACTTAATGCGTCGCCTGGTCTTCCTGTTCCTTGCTTGTGTGGTCGAATGGGAATCTTATCAATCCAGATTGGTTCCTACTGGTCTTTTGGGGTTGGGGGGAGGCGGTTTCCCCCACCTTGAAGGGGGACTGAGTACCTGCAGCCTGGGTGTGGGGAGAAAATTCTTGCTGGGTCTGATCCGGAGCCCATTGGCAGTCCTGGGAGCTTTTTGCAGGGCCTTTGAAAAAGTTGGGGTCAGGCAGGAGTCTCTTAGAGACATAGAGTGGGATTGATGTGGTGCCCAAACCCTTGCTCTAGCCTTGTGCACAGCAGAGGATTTTAACCATTGACTTCAGTCGGTGCTGGTGGGGGAGGGTATTTCTACAGAGATTTTGGTGCCTCTTCTTCTCTCCTTGCAGAGCTGGTAGCAAGGCTTGGCTGCCATGTCTGCCCTTGGCATATGTCCTGGATAAACAAATATTGGTCCCAAGGGTTTTTCCCCCCCGTAGTAGATCCGTGGCAGCTGGGCTCTCTTCTCTTTTCTTCCTCCTCCACTCCCTCTTCACCAGGCTATTTGGCACGGAGATGAAAGACTGTTAGGCAAAGCAATTAATTGCATGGCAAAGGGGGAGAGTGCGGGGCTGGCTCATAATGGCCCTTCCTCCATCCCTCCTTCCCTGGCCAGGCACGCGGCTGTGCCTCTTCTGTGCCATCCAAATCTTTCTAAATGCCATGATGTAGTTTCCCAGCCGACCCACCCACCTGCACCCAGGACCTGGATGTGATGTTAAGGTGCTACTGGGAAGTAGCAGCCTCCGGCACTACTTGCAAGAGCCAGAAGAGGGAGATGCTCGTCTAGCTTTTTCCTCTGCTATGTTTGGCTTCCAGCCACTTCCTTGCGTGAAAGAGGCAGCGCGCTCCTTGCAAGCTGGTAGGCTGCAGACCCTGGAAAGTGCCCTGCTTCCCTCTGCCAGCTCTCAAGGCATGGATTTTGTTGGCTGAGGCTGTTTCCAGTAAGCAGCTCCTCTCAGCTGGGCACAGGGAGGGCTTCTGGGAGGGGAAAGGGTCTGGGTAAGGTGACAGAGGCTGCTGGCTGTAAAATGCACATTATTGGCTTCTCTCAAGTGTTGGTAGTGGCTACAGCTCACCAGCACAGTGCACAGATCATCTGCTGCTATCAGAGATGAGTACCCCCGTGTGCATGGCTGGAGGGCTGCTGTTATAACAGCTCTCGATGCCTTTGCACCAAGGTTATCAAATCTTCCCTGTCAAGTATATAAAGAGAAGGCAATGTGGCTTGCCAACTCCATCCTGCCCCTCTGCTGCTTCCAGCCTTGGGCAATGCCAGGCTCTTGTGAAGACAAGGATGGGAAGGCGCTTGGATGCTCTGGTAATCAAGATTGCATAAGTGCTCAAACAGGAGGTGTGGGCTGATGTGTGCGGGTGGATTATTTTTCCTCCCGCCACCCCTTTTTCAATCTGAATTTGCCACTTGAGTCATTGACTTCCGTTCCATGAGAGTCTGAGGAAGCTGATGGCCTGGGCTCGGGACAGCCATGCTGTTACTGCTGACAATAAGGTGCCTAGGTGTTGCAGGCTCCAGTTCAGCAGCATCAATTGCGTTGGGGGCACAGGGGAGAGCTAAGCAGCAGAGCTCGGTGGGTGTGAGCTCTGCAGGACACTACAGGGGAGAAGAATCCTACTCACCCTTGCTTTCACTTCTGTGCTCTCACCGAACAAGTTTTTGCCTCCTCTGCAGGGTGGGTTCATGCTTGGCATAGTGGACACAGCCCGGGTCTGGACCCCCGTAAAAGCTGAGCAGCCCAGTCCTGGGTTTTGCACCGCTTTGCTCTGCCGCTGGAGCTCTGACCAGCAGCCCCTTCAGCCAGCCCAGGTAAATCCTTTCCTTGAAGTGCGCTCTGGCATTGCACTTAGAGGCTCTGCAGAGTTGTAATTTGGCCGGCATAACAGGAGTGCTGTAGGTCAAAGGGCTCCTAATGCACCTCAGTCTGATCCAGTAGTGTAACTAGGGGTGGCATGTGGGGCACCAGTCTGGGCACCAACTTGAAGCAGATGCCAGGATGGTGTCCCCCCTCCCTCCAACCATGGAGCCTTTGCTGGGGCAGTAGCAGACAGATGCAGCAGCAGCAGCTGGGGTCTTTGTGTGCCTGGAGCAGGTAAGACCTCCTCCTGCACACCAGCAGCATTTTGCAAAATGTTTTAGTTACTTCCCTGGTCTGATCCTGCCCACCCCTGCCCCTTACTTGCTGGGCCCCAGCAAGACTTGCTGCATCAGCACACCTTGGTGCTGTCCGAAGCTTTTCACGTCAGGTGCCTTTTAGATGTGTATCAGCCTGGCACCAGTTTCCAGTTGTTTCCCCCACGCCCCGCCATCCCAGTGCTGATGTTATGGATCAGTGTTTGTCGGAGCGGGGCTATGGTTGGGGCTGCCCATGAGCTTTGCCAAACAGCAGAGAGCAGGGACGCTCTGAGCATGTGATTTAAAAAGGCTTTATCTGATTTTGTTTTTTTTAAAGTGATTTCACACTGGGAGACTGGTTACTTTTCTTTTCCGCTCCGACCAGCAGGGATTGACGTCTATTCTAAATGTGTTGGTTAAAAAAAAAAAGCCCTGCTTTTGTGGCTTTTGAAGCTGATGAAATCTCCCTTCTTTAATTTGTCATAGTGTTTTCTGTTGCACCCATGGCAGTGTATCTACACACCGCCTAGCTAGGGCGTATCTGAAGGGCAAGGTGTCATACGAACTCCACAGAGCTTCCTGCCTTTCATCCCTGCATAAGATGGAGCTCCGCTTGGGTTGTTAATGAATTAAAACTGTGCTGTTTGGCAATCTCTTGATTTGTAGCGGTGGTTGATTCTGGGTTATTTTGATTTGCCCGTGGCAGTGGGGGCCTGAGGGTTTCATAGTTTCTAGGGTCGGAAGGGACCTGGGCAGATCATCTAGTCCGACCCCCTG
>NW_005842116.1:274903-282845 GCF_000455745.1 Alligator sinensis | reverse complement strand
GGACCCCACTGCCCACGTCCTTCCAGGCTGAGAAGGACCCATCCACTACCACCCTCTGGGTGCGGCTCTCTAGCCAGTTGGCGACCCATTGGACTGTGTGGGTGTCTACGCCACAGTCCCCCAGTTTCCTAATGAGAACGGGGTGAGAGACAGTGTCGAAAGCCTTCCGGAAGTCCAGGAAGACTATATCCACTGCTACCCCTGCATCCAATGATTTAGTGACCTGATCGTAGAAGGCCACCAGGTTGGTCTGACATGACCTGCTGCTGATGAACCCGTGCTGGTTGCCCCTGAGCATGCATTTCCCTGCTGGCCCCTCCTGGATATGTGCCAGAATAATTTTCTCGAACAGCTTGCCCAGGGTTGTTGGGGCCCTGGGCAAGAGAGTCCTTTGGGACCCCTTAGAGCAGGGGCAGGCAATTATTTTGGGCGGAGGGCCGCTTACTGAGTTTTGGTAAGCCATCAAGGGCCGCGTGACAGGCAGCCGGGGGCAGATAAATATTAATTTTCTAAATTTTTTAGAGGCCCTGCGGGCTGGATAGAATGGCCTGGCAGGCCGCATTTTGCCCACCCCTGCCTTAGAGGTAGTCAAGTAAATATTAACCCACCACAGTTGTATCGTGGATCTTCTTAATATTCTTTGGGGGAATTAGATAAATAGTCGAGTGTTAGAATGCAAATTAGAGCACTTCTTTGCAAAAACTTCACCCCCCCAAAAATTTGTTACAAAATTTTGGGGCCGCCTAAAGTGTGGGGCCCTGGGTGGTCACCTGGTTCCCAACGCCGCTACTGTCCTCGGGCTAGCTCCCCAGTTAGGAATAGTCCCAAGTCCTAGCGCTTGGCTTTCGGGGGTTGCTTTGACGTGCAGAAGCACTGCTGTTTCGCTGGAATATGGACCAGAACATGCCCGCTGATGCAGTGAGGACTCGACTGCTCTGTGGCTCTGAAGATCCTGATCAAGGCCTAAGAGCGGCAGTGGCATCATGCAAGGAGTGCATGGTGGAACCGGACAATTTCTTCCATTAACATAGAGCCTAAGGCTAAATGACTCCCTGGATGCAGGCTCAGCATCTAAAAGTCACTAATTCATTCTGACTAGAGGTAAGGAAACCAGCTAAAGGCAAGTTTCGGCTGTGATGTGTTATGATCAGGTTATCACATGAGGCCTGATCAACAAATGACACAGAACAACTCTATTATTTTCTTACCTGTAATCTTTCGATACTGTCTTTTGGGTTGACAACTTTGCTCAGATCAAACTGTGCTAGAGCTTACAGCCTGCTTTGCACACAGTGGTTCTGGGACTGAGACAGCCTCTGCTTAGAGCAATGGGTTGCACTGGGATCATCTCCTGTGGTCACTTCCAGCCCTCTTTCTCTAGGAGTCGCTTGTTTCCATCTCCAGCCCCAAATGCAGTTAGTTGCAATGACCTAATCAAGAGGCTGCTTTGGCCACGTCATCCGTGGGCGGGGAGAGGTGATGGTTCCCAGCCAACTGGAGATGGAAAGAGTTGGGTATGTTTGGCCTGGCTCTTCACAGCAGCTCCCTTCTAAGTAACGTGGCATTGTCCTTACTTGTGTCTAGTTGGAGTCATAGCTGTCCCTGACCTGAAGACCTCAGCAGTGTCCGTGTTAAATGTTGATGTTGACACATGAGGCCAGACCAGATCCTTAGACCATCAGATCTGTGCTGCCTCTGGCTAAAGAGTGTCAGGAGCCATAATCATTTGGTCACGGATCGCAAAGGGCTTTGTCAAAGCTGGTTGACTGAACATAAGGATGTCTTGGAGATGAGCAGTGTTGTTCCCACTTTGTAGATCGTACCTTTGCATTTAGCACCTTCTCTCTAGGTATGTCAGTATTAATTCAAGGAGCCTTGCAGCACATCTCAACTGTTAAATATTTACGGTCATTTACATATGGCAAATTGGAGGTGCAGAGACAGGAAATGACTTGCCAGGTGTCGCTGCATGAGATTAGAGTCCTAGGCCAAGACTCTTTGGTGAGTGATTTTTGGGTGCCTTGCTGCTGGTGGAGTCCCGCGTAGGACAGACGAATGGACTGCACGCAGCCCTTTCTTTAAGGCTTCTCAGGTTAGGCAGCCAAAATTACTAGTCACTTGATTTGAGGTGTCCTGACTTCATGTCCCTTGGTCCCTTTACTCAACTTTTGGTGTGGTTTCAGCTGGGAGCTGGGGCTTTCTCCCCCTTCTGCTGAGCTGATGCAGCATCCACTGGACACTGATGGCCTGGGTTCACACTTCATCTCACTTTCCTCCTGTGCCTCCGATTTAGCATTGGCTCGAGGGCTGAAGGCCACGCAAGGGACAGTCGTGAGCCTGCTGGAAATGATTTGCAGTGTGCATCTTGTCTTCCTCTTCTACTTGTGCTCTGGGGATTTTCAGGTCATGTACTGCATAGCTGCTCCCAGCAGGCTGGGAGCCCTCATGGTATTATTTTGTGATGTTGACAACTCATACTAAAACTGTCAGAAAACATTGCGGTTTGGAGTTGCACCAACTGAAAGCCTTAGATGTGTGAAGAAGCTAGCAAAATACTTCAAACCTGCATCATTGCTGTGCGAAGTGTAATGGCAGAAGCCATGAATGCAACACAGAGCTCTGACTCTGCAACACTGAAGCTACCTTCCAGTGACTTAGACGGAGAAACCTCCTGTTTTCAGTTACAAATGCCTAAACAAGTTGTTAAGTAACCTGATCTCCAGTAAAGTGCCATGATGGAAATGCAGGGGTATGGAAATGCAGCAGCTGGGCAGATGGGGAACTGCCGCTTAAAAAGAAGAAACCATCAGTCTTCATCTATATATCTATCTATAGATCTATCTATATGGATAGAGATGGATATATTTTTCCAGGCCCCAACCTGGGTGATTTTGAGATGCTCACAGGAGGGTTGCTTCTATATAGTTATGAACAGGAACATGTACAATTTGCCAAGGGTGTAGGCCATAAGTGTGTGTGTCTGTGTTAGGGAAAGGTGGGGAGAGAGGTGCCTGTGCTTTTTAAATCGAAGTAGTCTCCAATTCTGTCGAGGTTTGAGACCCTTTATTTTCTGAATGTGTTTCACATCCCAGAGGGTAGTGAAGAAACCAGGCAGAAGTATCTCTCTCTCATTGTCTCTCATTCCTTTTTAAGGGTGACTCTTATTTGTCTACATGAAAGGCATCTTAGGCTGAAATGTCAGGTCTGTTAAGGGGTTGTTGGTCGTAGCCTTGTTGGCCTAAGGACACAGGCAGACAAGTTTCTTTGGGTAGATGTGATATCTTTTATTAGACTGACTAAATAGTTGGAAAAAATGTTCTTAGTAAGCTTTCGGGCACAAACGCCCTTCAGGCACAGGGAGAGTCTGTTGGTGAATTGTGAGCTCTCCTCACTAGAATAGAAGCCAATAGACCTGCATTTTGCAGATTGGCTTCTAGTCTACCCAGGAGAGCACACACAACACCAACAGGCTCTCCCTATACCTGCAGAAGGGTGTTTGTGCCCGAAAGCTTACTAAGAACATTTTTTCCAACTATTTAGCTGGTCAAATAAAAGATATCGCATCTACCCAAAGAACCAGGGCTGTTAAATGGATTAGTTTTGCTCCAACATTTGAGATACTGAGTTCTGGCTTAGACCTGTCTATGATCTTTTTTTCTTGTATAGTCCCCATCTCCTGAATATCAGAAGATTTCTGTTCCCATCTCCCCTGTGACCTAAGCAAGTTGCATGGCAGGTGGGGAAACAGAAGCACGGAGAGATGAAATGCCTCACTGAAGGTTGGACACAGGATAGATTTGGGAGCTAAATCCAGTTGTCCCAAATCCCAGATCAATACCTTAATTGCAGGTCTACCCTTAGTTCAGTTTGCTGTGAGATGTAGGATGTCTGGCGTGAAATCTTAGCTCGAGAAAGGGTTTTAACACTTCTGCATTCAGGGAGACATGTCAAACTGCTGATTCCTGTAAAACAGCACCAAGCTAAACAGAAAGGATTGATTAATTAATAGCAAGGAGCCTTTTCCAATCATTCCTAGCAGGAGACGGTGGGGGGAGGGAGGCATTTTTCTTTGGCTGCTTGGTTCCAAAACAAGAAACCTGTCATTTAAAACCCTAGTCTTCAGCCCTGATGCTCTAGCACAGTTGACAGTGCTGAAGCGGAAACATGCACGATACCAGCGTGTGTATTGCACAGAGGTGTGAAGTGTAGGCAGCTTTTTCCAGGGTCTTGGCCCGCAGCTGCCGTTAGCACAAAGCACTTGCACAGGCTCAGCGGTTTGGAAAATGTTCGCTATAAACACATGTAATACTTGCGCTGAAAAACCCGAGCGTGGTTTGGGGGGGCGGGGGGTGCGCGGCTTTCCAAGATCATGTTGTATGTCGAGCCTTTTCTGGCAATCACCGTGCGCTCTCGCACAAATCTCATCCCCAGCATGGTCTGTGGCTTGGAGATGTTTTCCTGTGTGTTTGTAGACACAGGGTGGAGGGAAGAGAAATAACAGAAGCTTCATTCCTGGGGGCAGCTGAGGTGGAAGGTGTTCGGTGCTGCGCTGCTCTGGATGCCTGCACGGGCTTGGGGGTGTTGGTTGTAGTCGTGTTGGTCTAAAGAGATCACATCGATGCTGGTTTGGACAATTTGGGAGTCACCTGATACCAGTGAGAACTTGGCGCTGGGGAGGGTTTGATTTAACCGGGGATTCTGAATGGTTGGATCCAGGGTGCAAATTTTGGGGGAGCTTGGGGGCCCCCCCCACAAGAAAGCCCCCTTGTAAGATTTAAAAAAACATAACCTGGGGTCTCTGATTTTATTAGGGCATAGTGAAGGGCAGCCCAATTCATTTTTTTTTCTGCAGACCCCTCCCCAAGGGTCAAAGTGACTTGAACCCTGGTTGGATCTCTTGCATCTCCAAAACGGCCTGGCCTGTTCTCTCCATGCATGGCTGTAGCCCCTCCACTTCCAGATACACTCTGTCCAGTGTGGTGGCTCCTACCTCCCTCTTACAATTGCATTCATACGCACACCTGCTTTGGGCTTCACCAATGCCCTTTCCATGGCTTCACCACTGTCTGCATGTCCCCACCCCTTCCATCCAACCCTGTTTTCTCCCTCTCCACTAAACACTCTTCTAGGAGGGAGATGATTGTCTCCTCTTGAATGCATGTATACCAAGAGTAACAAGGTACTCAGAGATCTGTTTTCTGTAAAGATGCTGCTATTAAAAGGAATTGCTGTGTCAACGTGTGGGCGTTACTGAGAACAGATACTTACTCATGCGAGTTCATAGCTCTCCTCCAGGTTTGAAAGCAAAATAAAATTAGAAGAAGAAGAAGAATGAATCCCAAGCAAACAGACCCATTGGGGGGGAAAAAAACACTCGCAAGCTGCCAAGAAAGGCTCTTACAATTGTTAGGGAAGAACAAATGTCCCTTGTCTCTTCCTGAGGGTTGAAGGGCATAGGAATACTCTACCGTGAACAGGTTTGTAGGAGACACGAGATCAAATCTATGTAACTTCTTCAGGGAAAATCTTCAGAGAGGATCTGAGAGGTAGTAACTAGAGCAGTTTGTGATGGGCCACCTATATGCAAGATGCAGCTTTACGCAGTTAATAGCATCAATCCAGTTCTGTTGGCACCTGTAGGGCTATCACCCAATTTGTCCTAACCTTTAGTTGGCCTTACAAGAAGACATTCATGCTTGATTTCAACTGGAAGCTGAAGATCTGAGATGAAGATACGTGGCAATGAGATAACCATGTGAAAGCATCTCTTGCTAACTCTTTTTCTTTCTTTTTTTTTTTTTTTTTTTGCAAATGCCTCAAGCATAACTGGAAGCCAGGAGTGATTGTACAGATGATGAAAGATAAGCACCTTATCCTGTAACTATGACTGGAACATGATTATTGTGTAATCATTTTTTATTTTTATACCTTGATGATCAGCACTGTCATCTCCCATTGTGCTGGCCTGTCTATTGAGGGGGTGAAGTTTGGGGATGCTGACTAATGATTAAACCAGCTCTGGTAGACCTTTCAAGCCACGTGCTGGCTCAGTGACTATGTTGGTTGCCAATCCATTGGATGTGGATGCTTTGAGGCCTCCCTTGGCTTATGGGGTCTCAGCACTAGTTCTCTATTTTGGTGTCTCTGGCACATTTCCTGGGCATTGGTTCTCTTTGTTACTTCATCAGCCAAGAGGTGCTGTGATGGGTTCCCACCAACATTTTGGGCGGCTTAAGTACACACCATTACTGTGGGTTTACAGCTTTTCTCCAAGGATGCAACAGGTGCAGACATGCACTGTGGAGGACCCTAAAATAACTTAGTCTTTGCTTGCTTGAAATATGCCCCTTGTACGCAGTTTCCAAATGTGGTTTCCTTGCTGCTTTGAACTTCCTTGAACCTGGGTCAGGACTTTTGGGGCTTTCCAGGATTCTTCTCCGGCAGTTCCCAGCTCTCCTCGCTCTTCTTGTTCCAGGTTAACATCATGACTCTGGTCTTGGCTGGTTCCATTGTTAAGCAGGTTTCTGTTCGCTACAGGAGCACCCCCAGCTTTTCCTTTCTCCTGCTCAGAGCTGCTTGTGTGTGGCTTTTGGATTTCTTCCTTTCCCAGCCTCACCTCTGTGGGCTTTACGAGCTAGAACCAAAACCTGGATTTCTTTGTTCCACCTGTTGGCCTTTTCCACTCTTCCAACTCCAGGTCCCTGCAAAGACATAAGCACAAACTAGTTCTCTTGGCTACAGCCATCCCATACTGTTTCCACCTAAATAGGTGATCGTGTCGTTTTAATGAATGACGATTATCCTCTGTCAGCAAATGGTGGCTTCCACATCCATGCAGAGGCAGCCCCTGCTACAGGAGACCTCTTAACAGCATCGGCCAGGGTTTGTAAGCTGCATACAGAAGGATTCCCTGAATCATCACGTACGGTAGGACTGTTGCACAGCTGTTCAGGCAGCGAATGGCAGCTGTACCTCCAACACGGAGGTAGCATTTCAGTTCCTAGGGAATATAAGGCTGTACAAAATGAAAACACGGGAAGGCTTTCCCCATAGGCTGCTAAGTGACTACTAACAAAGCTGCTGCTACCCGAGACCCTTCAGTAGTCGGGCTATTCTCAGCTCTGGCTAAGGGCACATCCTCTGTTGCTGCTGACTGAGAGCCTCGCTAGAAAAGAGGCAGATCGGGTTTTCTCAGCAAAGATAGCAGCCTACCAGTGCTGCCAGGCGGCTTCATGTGCCATACTGCAAAGGACGGGCCAAATGAGGCTTCTTCCTTTGGGCACCTGCAAGGTCTGCCTTTCCATCTGAGATCATTAGAGGGACTGGATGGGCCTTTTTCTTTAAGTCATCAATCCACTGCTCAGGGAACATAACCCCAGGGCTGCTCCATCGCTTGCCGAACCAGGTCTGGGTGTCAGTCTTCATCATGCCCTGAAGACCTTTAGTTTGTCCTAGACCTGGAGTTGGGAGAAGGTTCCTTCATCCCAGGCTCTGCAGAGCATTTGCAGCCTGCTGGGCCAGGACCTCCTGGCAGCGTTTGCCCTACTGCTCTGAAGAGCTCCAACTCGGGTGACGCGTCTACTAACATTGCTTGCTTTTCACCTTTCTAGCGAGCCCAGGCGCCTTGACTAAAGACTCCCAGTGACCCTGGGCCGCAGGAGCTCGGCTTAAAGAAAACATCTACTGACACAAAAAGGCTGTAAGTAACTCAGTGATGGGCTTTTTTGGATGTCCCTGCACCCTCTGGATGACAGTTTTCAAAACGTGTTGTATCTGAGTCCAGAGTCTTTCACTTCCAGCCGTGAAATAGGCATCAGGCATTGACTCTAATGAGAGGGTATTTGCAAAGTTAACGGAGCTGGCATAACCGTGGTTACGCGCATCATTATCCAAATGTGTACTAGGCCACGTTTTAAGGGGACGGTTGTAATTAATATCCTCT
>NW_005842116.1:265466-274881 GCF_000455745.1 Alligator sinensis | reverse complement strand
CTTTCCCTTTTGCATCCGTAAAGAATTGCCGCTTTGGTGTGGCCAGTTGTATGGGATGGCAGGAAGATATCACCCTACTAGCAGCTCATTCCCTTGTATGCTGCCCTTGCAGTGTTTAAATAACTAAATGCCATTATTTGGGCCCATGACTGTTTTCAGGCTTGGAACCGAATCTACAGAAGGGGGAGCACCTTAACGAGCAGGCCCGTGACATTTAATCGGCAAATAATCTGCGTGTGTATATGCAGCGTTGTATCCAGCCCGGTTCCTTCTGATGACAGGAAGGAACTGTACCTGTGACCTGCTGACTCGAGGAATATATGAAAGATTTACCACAACATTTTAATTTTAGTAGCTAGGTGGAAAAAAAGTTTCTCTTTGCACTCCGCCCTCTTATTTTTAGTAACACATTTCCAGCACCGTAAAAATTGCTATTTCTTGCTGTCAGTGAAAAGTTGAGTTCAGTCCGGGGTTATGCTTTGAACCAGGTTGATAGTCAGCATTAGTTATTACAGTCAGCAACTTCACTGAGATCTCGCTGGTTCGTCTTTGGTTGCTAGTCTCTGCTTCTGCTAGAAGTAATTGCTGCTCTGGGAGACGGAGAAGCTGATGATTTGACTAGATATGAGATTTTATCCCGTCTCTCTTCCATAGAGGAGGCTTAGCGCTTATTGTTTAGACAGTGGCTTTAGTGTGCTCAACCCTTCCTTTCCCAGAAGGAACCAAATGTCCTGAATGGTTGGCTCAAATGAGTAGTAAGTGCAAGAAAGACCCACGGTGACCGTGTTAAATGTTTGCTACAGGTGATCCTAGAAACCGAGTGGGGTGATGCAGAAAATCTAGTAATGCAGCTACCTGGTAAGGATGGCCTGCAGAGGGCTCAAAATATTACAAGATCAAATAGCAGAGCTGTCGAATTGCCCAGTTACTTCTAGGGTGATGCACTTAATTGGCATTGGTTAGCTTCCATCCTGGAAAGAGAGGTCTTCTCAAAGAGCTGGTTGTGTGTACATAAATCACCAGATAGGGAGTGCTCAAAAATATGCATTACAGTGCCTGAGTTGTAGGATCAAAACCTCTTGTTGGTGTCACGTGTTGCAAATGGTTTCCTTTTCCGCAGCTGTTCGTGTCGGTTCTGATCAGTGTGAGGAGGCGGCGCCAACCTTTGTCAGGGTTGTACCTACCTTGTGCCTAAAGAGAGAGATGTGGTCTTTGGGACTGTCAATCCAGCTTCTTTCATCGATGCTAAATTATTCCACTCAAAGGAAGCTGCTGTGCCTGAAAGGGGATGCCTCTGATAATGTGAAGTTTGCATTGTCCTTCTCGTTTTGATGAGGGATTTCTTCCGCATTTGGCTGCGGAGTAAATATAGCTCCTGCGAAAGGCAGAAGTGGTGGAGGATGATGGCAATGAGGCAGAGCAAGGACATGTCTCAAAGTGCACAGTCCTTTTTGCGGGATTGCTGGATGCCGCTTACGTAAACCGGAGGTGCGCGATTCTGACTCATCCGGACAAAATGAGGATAGGCTGGGAAAGGAAAACCCCTCCGGATACTGTTGTCCCTGGTGGACTCTAGCAAGCAGTAGCCAACTAGAAAGTGCTAGGGATGTATGCTGGCTGCACGGCAGGTCTGGCAGCATCAGAATGAAATCAGGGCTGTAATGGAGATCCCACCTCTGGCTACATGCAAATATGTCAGTGCAAAATGAATCTTCAACCTCACCCCACTCTTCCTCCTATGTCTAGGATAAGCAGTGGTTCAGCTTCACCAGACTTTTCAGTGAGAATGGATCTATCTCCGTTCCAAGGTCAAGCATGAGCAGCATTGGGCTTTTTACTTGATTGAGCAGGACACCTGAATGTAATTGGAG
The DNA here is from genome assembly GCF_000455745.1 of Alligator sinensis. Classification (NCBI taxonomy): domain Eukaryota; kingdom Metazoa; phylum Chordata; order Crocodylia; family Alligatoridae; genus Alligator; species Alligator sinensis. Next base: position 273,010 of record NW_005842116.1, on the reverse strand, counting down.
TACTAGTCCATTTTTACATGGGCCGCACTCTTTGCTAACGTGGGCCAGACCAGCCCCTTAGTTTCTGAGCTCTGACTTAGCTCTTGTGAGTTTTGGAAGTGCTGTTGTTCACACTGACAGCAGAGGCATGGAAACACCCGGGTACAAAGGAAGACTGCAGTGCTGTGAACTCGCATCCCCTAACCATGCTGCCTCTGACATCTGCCTAAGTGGTTTCGTGGGAAGCGGTTGTCACCTGAGCAGCCACACCAACTTCACTCTGCCTGTGCGTGTGCTGGTCTTGAGATCATTTTAATGACTTGTGAAGACAAAACCTTCCATACAAAATCTGAATCATTCTTGCTAGGACTAGGTGTGGCTAAGCCAGAGGGATAAGATTCCCAGTAATGCTATTCGCACTCTTCCAAGCTGGTACAGCTAAACTGCTTAGTAAATCAATAAATATTGGATTAGCACTAGGCCTGCCAGAGCTTGCCTCAGTGCAGCAGGCAAATGTGCAGAAGGGAGTGTGTTGGGACTGCCGTGTTCCCTGCAAACTATACTGATTAGGGCTAAGGCTACTGCTAGTCTAAGCCAGTGAACTTGTAAAAGCGAGAACCCTTTGCAGCGTAGTAGTTCGTGATCCGCAGCGGGCTCTTGTAAAAGCAGAGGCCAGAAACAAGATATTCTGTACCATGAAAGCTGGGTGATGGTGGACAGCTATGACCAGAGCACCCGTTTCAAATGTTCCCAGCATATTTCCTAGCCAGGGAAGACAGAATTTGTCCTTGTTGCTTGAAAACCAGAATACCTCTGATCAGCCCTGACAATACAAAACTGCGCAGGGGCTGTGAAGAGCACCCCAGCAGCATGGGCCCAGGTGGCATTTGCAAGAGGTTCAGGGAATGAAACCAAAGTGAGAAAAACACGGTGTTGCTGCAAAGACGCGAACCGCGTCCGTGAGACCTGGCTCTGAAATACCAAGCTGCCAGGAGCAAACACTGCTGCAGGGAGTGAGGGATGAGAGAGGCCTCTCGGGGATGGAGGGAGGGATCATAGCAGGCTGAAGTAGAAAAGGACAGGTTGAGGCAAGCTAATTAATGCCAGTGCAAGATGGGTCCCTGAAGGGCTTGCCTGGGTTTTCAGCTGGTGTCGATCAAAAGAAGTGGATGGAGTTGTGCTGATTTAACCCACCCAAGATCAGGTGCTATTAATGGATTATTTCCCTTCCTTCTTCAGTCTCATAGTCCCAGTTACACTCTACCTAGAGTCCTGCTCTGTCTTGTGCTTCAGGATATGGTTTCTTTCAAACCTGGAGGCACTAATTACTGGACTAACTAACAGCAGCTGCACTAAGTCTCTGCTCCTGGATCACCTTGCCAGCCTGCAACTCTGGCATTCTCCAGTTAATGCTTTTAAAACCAACCAGTCGCTCAACCTAGCAATCAGGATTGATGCTCTTGGAAGAGCTTGGTGATATGTGTGGACACAGCAAGTGATAGCAGAAGCAAAAGCAAACAGCTCCTGTTCCTGTTGGGAAACCTCCACAGGGTGCTGTCACCCGGTCCCTTTCTTGCTAAAGTAACCTCCCCTGGGTATTGTGAAACCTCCCTTCTGCAGGGAAGATGCATTCAGAAGGGGCTCGTGCTTCTGTTACCAGGTGAGTCGTGGAGCAGAAGTCTCCAGGCTCGGTTTGCAAAGCCCACCACACGGCTGAGCTGCAATGCCTTGCCTGGGAAAGGACCTTTACTGAAACCCTTACAGCCCTGTCTGGGCTGCCTTCGCCACCAGCAGACGCTGCTAGTGGAGTGCCCAAGCAGGGCCCCGAGTCTGCCTTCCCAGGTCCTGCATGCAGTTTTTACTTCTAAACTAGTTCATAGAGCAGTGTGAAGCCTGGTGTGTGAAGGCTCTCCTTCTGCCTGTGTGTACTGGAGTTGAGACCATTTGAACGACTCAGAAGACAAAACCCAAGTCATCCTTGGTAGGACTAGGCATGGCTAAGCCAGAGGGATAAGATTCCCAGTTATGCTATTTGTATTGTACCGAGCCAGCGTGCTATTTGTACTCGCTTGCCTTGCCAGGATTCCTCTCCTGTGAACTGATGTGGGAAAAAGAGATGGCTCCATCTTCCTGGTTGCCAACCCCTAGGCAGAGAGAGCCTCTGTCAGGGTCTGCTTCTGCTATGCCTTAACATCTTGGTCTTGGGCTCCCCATAGCAGTGTTTTAGCAGTACAATATCTTCCTCCATAAGTTGGCCCCAAGATGTAGCTTTTGTGAAGCAATATGAAGGGGCTTGGCTATGCTATTGTTACCGAGAGTATTTAAAGTGATGCTGAACTGGAATAGATGTGCCTGGTTGCACGACCGGAGCAGACCATTTTGTGTTATTATTAACATAACACTGTATTTTAATTGTAGAGGATCCCCAGAAGCTTTGCATCTCGACATGCCGTTGAAGTGTGGGACTCGGAGAATAGCACGGGCTCAGACACCGGGGTAATGGGTGTGGTATGAAAGCCTCCAAAGTTAGGAAAAGAACCGGTACGTACAACGCTGCAGAGAAAGGGTAGATTGTGTCCTGAGGCACCAGCTAAAATCCCCGTGTTGGTGTAATGTGCCTTTGCATGTTAAGGTCTGGGAGAAACTCAGATTTTAGGCAAGAGCTTTCAAAGGAGCCAAAGCAAGATAGACGCTCAGCTGCCTTTGATTTTTCTATAGGACTTAGGCTCATCACTTAGGACCTTTTGAAAATCCTAGTTGCCACATGCTGCGAGCCGCAAACTGAAGAGGGAAGTTAGGTGAAAGCAATACGGCTGTGATTTGACCTCCCCGTGGAGCGTGGGCATTTTGAGCCTCACTTCAGGGTCTTAGGCCAGCCCTTCCCACTTGCCTGCTTTCAAGGAGAAATGAATGCCAGCTGCCCGGCCTCATGGCTGATCTCTGTGAAGGCTCATCGCATCTACCCGCACTCAGACTGGTAGTGAAAACAGGCGCACTAACTCCCAGGCAGGGCACAGCACGCTGAGGTTGGCTGCCCCTTCACACCCGGTGCCCGCATGCGTCACAACTCACCTTGTGGGTAGGTGCAGCTCACAGACACATCCGTGCTTGGGTCTCGCTATGAGCCAGTTGCCACTACGTCTCCTCCACTTTACGGGCAGAAAGGGAGCACAGATGAATAGGTGTGGGGATCTAATTTAGTTTGGCCAAATACTGAAAGTCAGACATCGTGTGAACGGAGAGAACCGACTCGAGAACGGAGGCATCGCCAGATGCAGCAAGCTGGTGAGCCATCAGGGCTGGTGTTGCTCCTCATGGTACCTGCCTGATTGCCTGCTAGAAATCAGACACGCCGGGCAAGATCCTGCTCAGCTTGAGGCTCCGAAGCGTGACCCTATTCCGCCCTGCATCCCTGAAAATCCACAAGCGGATCTAATTTGAACTGTGATCACAGCTTAGCCTTCAAATTAGGTTGCAACAAGGCAATGAGAAGGACACACCATCTTTTGCATGAATGTTTTTCCCAGGGACTGTAGTAGGTGCCGAGGGCTGGTCCTAGTCCAGCTTCTGTCCACTTGGCACTTCATAGGCAGAGTAGCCTCTGGCCGTGGTGTCTCGGCCCTGGGATCTCAGAAACCCATCATGCTGGCACTATGTCTAAGAGAGCTTAACCTGGCTGATATTGGTACTCTGAACCTGAATAATCCTCTTGTTCCCTCAGCAACTGTTATTAGCCAAGTTTCTACCACTGAGGTATAGCTGGAGTAAGAAAGTGGCAGTCAGTGACATTTGCCTCTGTTACAATAATGAATGTCCCAAGCTCACACCAGGGCCCTCTGCTCTGTTTTCTTTGTCACACTTGCCCTCCTTTACTACAAAACCCTGGCTTTCGGAATAGTTTGACATTAAAATCTAGGGCACAGAGCGATGCTGGCTTGGGACCAGCTGGCATAGGCATTTAAAACGCAGTAACAAGCTGTGGCACAACCTGCACAAAACAAATCTGGTTTTGAAAGAGTGCTCCATGTTCAAAGTCTTCTTTAGGCTAGAGCTTTCCACAAATGGACCCTCCTCCGGCCTTTTCACCCCGCTACCGTGCTGGGGCTGGAGTCTTTGTTATAGTCTAGCTCCTTTATGCCAGACTGGCAAAGCAAAGGGGCCTGATAAAAGGGAGAGAGGATTGTTCAAGCAGTGAATTGTCAGGTAGCTTTAAAACTTCCCCTGGAGGGTTCACGGAGCACCGGTGCAGGTGAGGGAGCAAAACCAGAATACAAAGCATGAGGGATGGTTTTCGCTCTCTGGGGAGTGCGGGAAGAAAGCCATTATGCCGGTGGCTGAGCAGGCCTCTGCTTCACCCTGGATTTGGAGGCGCACTGGTCACCCCATCCTGGGGAGCTTTGCTTCATTATTTTTAGGCTTAAAAGCCATAATTAAAGCAAGGAAAGGACCACTCGTTTGTATTCCCATAAACTGAAGTGAAAGTCAGAAGTGTCCTGATTAAACTGTCTATGCAAGCTAAGACCAGCATCTTTCCCTCTTTCTGTTTTCTCCCAGGTTAGAAGCCGGGTGGGTTTCCTCCCATCGGCGCACAAAGATGTTCCCATCATTTCCACCCAGATTGCACCGTCCCCTGTTGCCTTCTGGTTCAGGGGAAGCCTTCAGCATGTGCCTCCAAAGGGTCACCCTGCCTGCTTTTCCCGTGTTTGTCAATAGGGATGACTAAGATTTTTTGATGGCTTCCTGGGTTCTGTGGAGACGGAGACAGACTGAACAGCTCATGGGCCTCTCCTGCTTTCAAGCAAGTTTAGGAAGAAGAAGAATTAAAAAAAAAAAAGCAGAAGAAGTGGAGTGGTCAGATGTGTTGCCCTTTCCCATGTTCCTCATTTGGAGCTTAACTTGCCTCCTTGCAGAAGGACAGCACAAGGCACCAAAGTCCTAAAAGCGTTGTCTACATAAGTTAGACTGATGTCCCTGGAGTTGGCTTGGAAGCCATGTCGTTGAAGCAGTGCAAACCCCATGTGCTGACCCTCTTGATCGTGGGTGTCCTATTTTTCTGCTAACCCTAAGCCATTTCTTTAAAGTGAGGATTTAGGTGGTGACTAGACCTCTGGTGAGCCCTGTGCACTGGGGAAGGTTTCAGGCCACCTGTCAAAGGGAGGGTCTACCTGTTGCATTTGGCTTGACAGCAGCACCTTGCGTGTGACGTGTAAGGAGCAGACCGAGGTTGGGAGGTCTGCCAGCTCTTCGGTGTGACCTTGCTCCGTCCTGGCATTCCCTGCAACAGCTGGCATCTTCCAGTGCAAATGAGCAGTGATTCATCTGATGTCTCAGCCACTCACCACACCATAAAAATCCCAGCTGGGGGTGACTGCGCCGTTATGCAAGTCTGTACTTTGTTGGCAGTGCCTGGATTGTCCCTGCTGTCTAGGTCCCATGCTTGTGGAGTCCCCGCTCTTTGCCATCTGCTGCCACAAGCCTGGGGTGGAGCATGGTTCAAACCACAGGCTGAATTGGGTGCATGGAAGAAACGTGTGGTGGGCTCTCATGGACAGAGTGACTGTCTCTCAGCAGAGGGTCTCGTTGACTTGGGAGCTGCAGAAAGGGGTGCTCTACCTGGGACCGTGCACCTTGCAAGAGGAAGACTCTTCTTCCTTGTCTTGCTGGTGGTGGTGTGTCTTCTAGCCCGGTGGGCAATTGCATCCTTTGCTGGATGGCTTCTTCCAATACTTTTGTTGCTCTCAGGAAGGCTGGGTGAGACCCTTAGCGCTCATAGGCTCTTGTGTCCCTATGTATTAGGTTTCACAAAACCAGAACAAGTCCTCAAAGCTTCCCACCTATTATTCCAACTCCTCCAAAAGGTATTTCTGCTGGACACACCTCTACAGCATCGAATCAAACCCTTGCAAACTTTCTGGGAGTTTTGTCCAAAGCACGTCTACAGCGGAGGACAGATAAAGGTGCGGGCAGCAAGCATTTCGGAGGCACCTCAGGCTACTTGGTTGAGCTGCAGAGTGTAAAATGTGAATGAAGCAGAGCTAGTTCTCAGGCACCAGGGCTGTGTCAGCAACCAATTTGGGCCCTGGGTTAGATGTCAGGAAGAAGATACCCACTGAGGAAACCATTTTGTCTATGTGGGATAAAAAATAGAAAACCACTGTCTTGTTATGTATGTGATGCTCAACCCATCTTACTGTAACATGGGTACACAAGGTGAGGTTGTCAGGAACTTAATCATCATGGTTTGCTGCGGGATAACAGATGCAATTGTTATTGTTGCTCTTTCCTGTCACAGCAGCTTCTAGCAGCTTCAGCAGGGCGCAGGTCCGCGCTCTGCCCCGAAGAGCTTTCACTTCATATTGTCGGGTGAGGTGACAACAGCGAGTGGTGAGTAAAGCAAAAGGTGGGGGGAAGGGAGGCATGTAGGGAAGATGTGCTGCTTAGCTGCACGCGTAGCAGTCTGAGCGCGCCTGACCGTCGCGCGGGGAAAGCCTGCAAAAGGGCAGCAAGGGCCGAACGGAGCTACGGGAGCCCTGCGCTGAAACGGCAGATGCCCTGACACACGTTGTGTGTTGATGCCACCTCAGCCAAGGGAAACTGTCTTTTGCAAGGGGTGCTTTGCAAACCAGTGTGGCAGCCCTGTGTTTTGGCAAGCCCTGGTCTGAGCTTGTAGAGGCAGCAGGAAACACGGCAGAGCTTCCCTTGGCATCTGAGGCACTCGATGTGTTTGATCATAAAGTTTCTGAGGTCTGGGATGGGCTCCTGAGTCCAAAGAGAGGGAAGGGGAATTGAGAGCTGACCTTTTCAAAAGGCTGAAGGGACATTAGGGGCAGGTCATGTCAGACCAACCTGGTTGCCTTTTACCATCAGGTCACAAAAGCATTGGATGCAGGTGTCGCCATGGATGTAGTCTTTCTGGACTTCAGCAAGGCCTTTGACACTGTCTCCCACCCCATCCTCGTTAAAAAACGGGACGACTGTGGCATCGATGCCTACGCGGTCAGATGGATTGCGAATTGGCTGAAGGGTCGTACTCGGAGGGTGGTGGTGGACGGGTCATATTCGACCTGGGGGGAAGTGGGCAGCGGAGTCCCCCAGGGCTCGGTCCTTGGGCCCGCACTCTTCAATTTCTTTATCAGCGATTTGGATGACGGGGTGCAACCTGTTCAAATTCACTGATGATACCAAAATTTGGGGTGAGGTGGGCATGCTAGTAGGGAGGGAAAGACTGCAGAAAGACCGGGATAGGTTGCAGGGGAGGGCTAACAAAAACAGGATGCGTTTCAATACGGACAAGTGCAGGGTGCTGCACTTGGGCAGTAGTAACCGGCAGCACACTTATAAGATGGGAAACTCCCTTCTTGAGAGCACGGAGGCAGAAAGGGATCTTGGAGTCGTCATTGACTCCAAGATGAACATGGGCCGACAATGCGAGGTCACGGTCGGCAGGGCTAACCGGACCTTATCGTGCATCAACAGGTGCATCTCAAGTAGGTCCAAGGAGGTGATCCTCCCCCTCTACGTGACACTGGTCAGGCCGCAGCTGGAGTACTGTGTCCAGTTCTGGG
>NW_005842116.1:244141-265279 GCF_000455745.1 Alligator sinensis | reverse complement strand
AGCTGGAACCAACTTCCAAGGGAAGTGGTGCTGGCGTCTACCCTGGGGGTCTTTAAGAAGTGGCTTGATGCCTGCCTGGCTGGGGTCACTTGAGCCCAGTTTCCCTCCTGCCCAGGCAGGGGGTCGGACTTGAAGGTCTACAAGGTCCCTTCCCACCCGACTTCTATGATTCATTTCACACAACCCTGCTTCACAACGGCTTTCTCCTCTAATGCAGGCTGAAGGCAGATGTCAAAGCCTCAATGGTTGTCATGAAACAGAACAGCCATTTTCCAGCCAGTGCTAGCATCTTCATGCAGATGGGTGGAGAGGGGGCAGCAGGGACAGTCTCATCCTCTCATTTCACGGCTGGGAAGCTGAGGCGCAAAGGTTTAAGTGACTTGCTCAAGTTGACAGACAGCAGCTGTGGCAAAGCTCAGAGTGAAACCCTGATCCCCGGGGCCCTACGCATTTCCTCTCCGTGATCTCACCCCATGTGCTGCCAGCGCCCGCAGCCTCCATAGCAAGCGTTTGGCCGGCACCGCAGTCTCGGCACTAGCACGTTTGTTTTTTGTCTCTCCGTCTCGCGGCACGTGTGAAACAGCATCACCTGGAGCCCAGGCACCCCGTGAGCACCTGGGAACTGAAATCCACACCCGACACGAAGTGGCTTTTGATTGAGACGCAGATTAGGGGAGATGACGGTGAGCGGAGAGGAAGGCTTGAAGACAATGGTGCGGTGATTCTGGTTTGATGTAGGTGTCGTGAGTCATATGGAGGACTTTGGAGGGTGCTTGAAGTGTGTCACTGGTGCAGCCTGCCCTTTTGCAGCTCTGCATCTGAATGTAGAGGGATGGGCGAGGACCTTGCTATCTCTGAAATAGCCTCTCTTAGAAGCCTGCCCACACATGGCATGCAGCAGCCGCTCGATAACGGACATAGCCCTGTCCCCTTCCTCCACAAGCAGCATCCTGTTTGCCCCAAAGGCGGTGCAGAGTTCCCTCCGGGAGTTCAACAGTGCCATATCTGAAGCCTTCTGAAGAGGATATGTGCACGTATCTCTGCATGTGTGCATGAGATGTGTATGTGGTATTATAAACGGTCCGGGACCTCGGAGCTAAACACCCTAAACTCTTTGCATGCCCTGTTTGCAGAGATCTAGCTTCTGATTTTCCCCATGCTGTGGCCAGGGCCTACCCCTTATTGGTTTCTACTACCAGCCAACTGGTTTCCTTGGCTAGGGATCTTGCCAAGGTCAAGCTTTTTTTTCTGTCCCTGGCTGAAGCTCAGAGGTTTGGCTGTTCATTCCTGTCCTGCAGCCTGCCACACTCTGATCTCATTGAGCAAGCAGCTCTCTGCTCTACAGCCCTTCCTTCCCAAAAGGCTGAAAGCAGTGTCTCCATTTTCTTCTGAATGAAGCAAGTCCTCCGGTATCAGGTAACTGGAAGTCTTTTATCTCGCTATAGCAAGAGGCATCCTAGGTTGCTTCCTCCCTGTGGTTACTTTAACCATAGTGACTGTGTTTTACTTGAAACACTGACCACAATTGAGCTGACACAACCCTTTTTCCCTTTGCAGAGGACAGAGTGTACAGTGCCTGCAACGTTCATGCAAATCCACAGGTTTCTTGATTGGGAGTTTCTTGTCTCTACGCTGTCAATAGTGGTTGCAAAGGCTTTAATACATGGAGGTGCAGAAAAGTGCCTGGAAAGTTGAAATCACTTTTGAGAGAGGTCAGATTATGCCAACGGCCAAGGAAAATGGATTCATGATGCTGCCTCCAGCTACGGACAATTCAGCTCTGCTATGGTATCTCAGTCCTACCCTCTTATATCCCAACCTCCCAGGACTGACTCTCCTATAGCCTGCTCAGCAAGCCTCGGGCTTACGTCCCCTGCTATTCCATGCTGGACATGGATATGCTTCCGATAACTCTTGTTGCACTTCAAGCCTGGTGTGCAAAACCTTAAAGGCAATGCGTTGCCGTCTCTACTGCTTTGTGTGGGGGTTTTGCTGCCCGGGGTACAGCTACAAAATGCTTAGCATTTTGGGTAACCCTGGTTGAGAGAGGAATCCAGACCTCCAAGGCTGAGAAGCTATTGAACTTAACCCAGTGGCTTTCTGGTGCCTGAAGAGATGGACCCGTACAGCAGGAGGCATGTCAGTAAAGAAGCAGACTAGTGGCATCTGCTTGGAAAAAAGCTAGGGGGTTTTTGCATTCAAGTTGGAGCTGCAGTAGGGCCAGGGGTATTCCTGCTGGCCTGGCCACACTGCCTTCTTGGTATCTGAGAAGCACAGTCTCAATGCAGATTTGACTTAAAAAAAAGAGCCTATTAGGTCAAACACTGTGCTGTAAGCCGACTTGAAAACTTGGGCCGGGGGCCCGTAGCCCACTAAGTTTCTGTGGGCTGCCACGGTTGGGCAGCGGCAGACACCAAGTAATCGGCTAATTGTGGGGGACAACCAATGAAAAAAGGAAGTGCCAGTGGGGTCAGAGGGCTAAAAGTAGTGTACGAGTGATCTAGCACTTACTGGTGCATGGGATTGTCTCGCTGACTAAAGAACGCTCCCTTTCCTTGTTGTCATTTTCTGAAATGACGCAGGAAGGAAAAATCCTGGAAAGATTGCTGAGTGTGCTCTGAACTTCAGCTTTAATGCCAAAATACTCCATGTTAGTGAAACTGAAAGTGGCTAGAAACTGAAAGTGAAATTGGATTGAGACCCGCAAATATCCGAGGTTGAATGGAGGCGTGCAAAATGAAGTTTAAGAAATGTGTCCTCTTTAGTCATCTGTGGGTTTGCCATTGGCACAGGTAGAAATAATGCTTGTATCTTGGTATGCTTGTGTGTGTAGGTGCTCTTTGGATTGATGGGTTCAGATGCTGAGTATGGGACTGGGCATTGTACAGTACCCAAGGAAAAAGGAGTGCTGCTTTTCTTAAGTAATATTATTATTGGCATTATGCTGGTGCCTAAAGGTTGGAACTAGGATCCGTGCCTGCTGTGCTGGCACTGTACACCAACATAGTGAGCAACAGCTTGTGCTCCAAAGACCTTATAATTCAGGGAGAAACAGCAAGCAAACCAAGTGCCATTGTCCCATTGCATGTATGGGGAACTGAGGGATGGGAGGCGGGGTGGGGTGAAGGCCCCAGCTAGAATTGATGGGGCTTGAATGTATGCTTAAAATCAAATAGCTGTTCAAGTGCAGTCCTAAATAGGGTGGGAAGAAGGGGATGGGGTTAAGCCTGTGCTTCAATGTTTTTTCACTTGGCTAAGGTCACAGTAAGAGTTCCTGATTCACCATGTTCCTGTAATCATTATGTGTGCCCCGCAGAGAAATGGCTACTGTCAAGGGAATCTCTCTCTTTCTGTCCTCCTGGGTACCTCTATGACCAGGTGCCCCAATGGGAAAAAGTCAGGGAAGACAACACAATGTTTGCAACACCAGAAATGACAGATGCTGTTTCTTATGCACAACTTTGGGTTAATATGTTGAGAGAGCAGGACAAAAACATGTCCTCTTTTATCAGACCTTTATTAGGCAACCGAAAAGATGGATTCTGCATAGGCCTACAAATAGGTCACTCTCATGGATGTGTCAACACAAGGCTTAGCGAAGCACGGGGCTGCAAACGGCATCCCGTCTTGAGGAACTGAAATTGCAGCGGGCTAAATGGAACTGTTTGGTACGGTTCCTATAGCTGTAACCTCATTGCCCAGGTCATGCTCTACTACACCACTCAAGTCAAAGGGAGGGGTTTTTTGGGCTCAGGAGGGGTTTAATGCAAGCATAGGCAGGCTTTCAAGGAAGCCTGGTTTAAATGTTATATTTTGGTAACCAGATTCTGTCCTTACCCTCCCTGTACCCATGCTGAGATCCAAGGGGCTCTGGATAAGTCATAGCAAAAGTTCATAGATTCACAGATTAGCTGTTTCTCAGTCTGGGCTGTAGGGCATGCTGGTTATATCCATTTGAATAACAAGTTCCCCTGTGATACAATCTCCCGGTAAGAGAGATCCCCTCTGCCTTCCATCAGATTAGATCTCAAAAATAGTCTGAGAAGCGTGTATGTGTATTTCTTTCTCTTTTATTAAAGATAAGTTACAAAGCACGGTAAAGCAAATGATAAACTGACAGTGTTTCACTTAGCATGGAGCATCCTGATGCTTCTAAATATTAGAACCGAGCTCCCCAAAATCATTGCATTTGCTCCTTGCCTGGCAACCTCGTTCGCACAGCGGGTTGCACAGGAGCCCGTGAGCAAAGGCAAAACAACTACTGAAGTGCAGAGAATAAAGAGTATCCTGGAAAACAGAACCCACTGTGGTTGTAACATGTCTACTGCAGCATTCGCCTGTTGCAACCTCTCATTCATAAAGTTTAATGTAAAGCAAAACCCCAACCCGTGTCAGTCCCATGTGAAGCTTCATGCATTAGAATGCAAATTACCAGATCCACCTTAAAATGGTGGGTAATTAAATTATCTTCTCCACTCACTAAACCAACAGTGAGCAAAACCCATTCAAAGACTGAACGATAGGACACAATAGCCTGATTTTCAGAGATGAGGAGCATCTGCAAAGCCCATTGACTTCAAAGACATTTATGGGGACTCAGCAGCTCTGAAAGTCATGTGATAAATAGTTACTAGCAGTCATGAGAAGTTCTATTAGAACTAAAATAGTTAATTCCAAATACCGTACTTTCTTATAACAGTGAGCTAGGATTGAAGCTGAGGTCAGGAAGTTGGATTAATCACAATGTATTGCTTGTTATATCATCCCTGGCGTTTCTAGTGAATTAAAAATTTTGAACATGAACTATCCGCCTCCATGTTCCTTTTCGCGTCAAGCCGACAGACAAAAAAGCCTTTTCAGGAAAGAGAGGCTTGGGTTTTAGCTGTGATTAATTTTCTATTTTAAGATGGGAAATTGTTTTGACACTTGAAAATAATCGGTTCCCTATCCCAGATGCACAACAGAGGAACCGTGACAGGGTTTTGATTATGAATAATTAGGGGACAGCACTTGAGCACGTACTGGAGTGCTTTGCTGGATTTAGAGCTGGGGGTCTCCTGAACAGGAGATCAGTAGGGGTAGGACTTAGGGGTACCTACCCCTGACTTCAGAGGAGTTACACCAGGGATGAATTTGGCTCATTGGCTACCCGCTCAAAAATGCTTCCTGAAATTCTGCATGTCTGGATATTTCCAAGCTGATAATACAAATTGCACAGCTGTAAACCATGCAAAAATATCAAACAATAAATAACAGTTTAAAATTACATTACGTTTCCCTTTAAACAAATATAAGCTATCTGTAAACATAAACATTGAGGTATTGGAGGTATTAAATATTACAATGAGACTTGATTTAAATAGCAGTTTCCCTGTTGTGGAAGGTGTCAGACTTTGGCAGGTGTCACTTTCCGATCTTCATCATCAAGTATTCTTCAATGTAGTCAATGAAAATGTCAAATTCCCCCATCGCCTTATACATGCCTTTCTTGTGTAGCTGCGGGACAAGGGCAGAGACAAGAAATGACGTGAGCATGGCTGAATTTGCAGATATTTAACAAATTACAAGGTAAGTTAAAGCAGAAGAAGCCTATACGCATAATTTTCTGAGTGCACAGAAAGGTTAATAAGAATCTTGTTAACTTGCAATCAATGCCTTCATTGCCTACACTTCTTTCCTTTGACTGACTGTTCGTGGAAAGCAAACACAAACGGGGGTGTAAAGCCCCCCGGCAAATTTGTTATGGTTTGGAAAGAAGATTTGCATATTTTTATTGCATAACATTCACCCAGTTGCAGTATGAATCATAAGCCCTGTATTTGGACAGTATGAACTCAGAGACCCCTGACTGACTCCTTGGTTGTATAATATGCCCTAGAGAAGTGTGTTTGGAGGTCAGGCGGCGTGTGTTCAGCACGATTCCCTGCGTCGGCCAGCTTGCAAGCTTTCTGGCTAGTGACCAGTGCAGTTACCTACCTATTTTCTGCAGCCCATGCCACCAGAACATCTGGGAACCTCTGTGTTTGCTCTTGCAACACCCCTCTGAGTAGGGAAGTGGTGTTCAACCCCATTTTCAAGATTGGGGAACCAAGGCCCAGAGATTGCCCAAGGTCATGCAGGAAACGTGTCGCAGAGTGGGCGTGGGACCCATGTCTCAAGCCTCAGGTTAGTACTTGAATCGGTGGACTGACCTCCCTTTGTAGCAGCTATCTGTTCTGTGGGGTCAACCCGTGCTCAGACCATAACAGGAAGGGGGAGCTCTCTTTCAGTTTGATTCAACCTCCCAATGCTTTGAGGCTGCTTCAGATATCATGTGAAAAATCTTAACCGCTTGAGTCAGAATACAGGAAGAGGTTCAAGAAGCCCTTTCTTTTATGGGAATTCAGGATTTCCAGCACCAGTCAACACCAGAAGCCCAAAAGCAAACACCCCCAACACTTTTCCTGCTTTGGACACAGGTTGTAAAGGTACCGAGCACTGGTTATTTAATTGCCATAACCTCATTTGAACTGAATCGGAACTGAAATTCTGGACAGTCACGTAGACGCAATGCTTTTGATTTGCCAGCTTTGCACGCTAGAGCTCCCTTTCCAACTGCAGTGAGGGACATACTGACTTGACTGGGATCACGGATCGCTCCCAAAGGACTTGTGTGATGGGGAGCTTACCGTTTTGTACGTTTCCTTGATCTGCTTTACGGTTTGGCTCCTCTTCTCACAAGGCAGGAATCTGTGCTGTAAAAGAAAGCAAGAAAGGATTTCAAACTAAAGAGCCTGCTGCAGGGCACGGCACTGTAGTGAGCCACGAGCTGAGACTTTGGGTATCCAAGAGAAGCAGCTCCACCCCAGCTGTTGTTGCACTAAGAGATCTTTTGGAAAGGTGGAAAAGCAAAAACAGTTGCTTATTCCACTTCATCTTCCCTTCCCCTGTGATGGCAACCTCCCCCCACTCCCCTTACCTGCTTCCCTCCCTCAACTCTCTTTGCTTTCTTTTTTTCTATTTTCTTTCTCTCTCTTCCTCCAAAATTCCCCTATACAAACCCACCTCAGCCCTGTGTATCATTCAGAGTGAAATGTCTGTGACCGAAATGAAACTGGTTTGCTGTTTAAAAATAAGATGGGTGTCTCGCCTAGCAGCCCCTGGCAGGTGTTTGTATCCTCTCCCCTCCTCTCTTATGTCACTGTTTGACGTTTTAGACCGCCAGCTCTTTGGAGCAGGAAGTATGGCTGCCTGCTTTGTACAGAGCCCTATGCAATGGTGTTTGGGTACTGGTTGATGTCTCAGGGTGCAAATAATAATTGCACATAGAAATGTTCCCCATAGCTCCTTGCCTCCTACACTGCCAGGTTTGGGCTCCGTGCCAGATAACAGTCCTCGTGAGCTGCTCTAAGGGACGATTCTCTCTCTAGGCTGCAGAGTCTGAGGCTGGCTGTGTAGAGTTGCTTATTCACTGAGTCATTTTGCTGCCCGATGACACACTTAGGACACCAAAAGCAGGCAGTTTCAGGAGCTGAAGCTGCGTTCTGCTTAGTTGTGCCTTCTCAGCCTGTGAAAGCAGCTCCTTTCAGGTAAGGACTTCACTTGGACCCTTTTTTGAGTTGGTATTTATTCCAGGGCTGCTGACTGCCATTTAACCATGAAGAATTTCTTCTAAAGCTTCCTATTTGAATAATAACATCTGAGATGCCAGAGGTTAGAAGAAGCCATTTGGTTCACCTGATCTCGTATATTCCTCAGCTGCAGTGATCTGTATATAGCGATACCTGCCTCGGTCTCTCTGGTTGTGAGTGCAGGTTTGCCTGCCTTTCATCACACCAGGGATTAGAGCAGTTTAACGCCTGTATTTCTAATGTGCCTGTTGTAATGTGAGCTGTCTTATCCCGTGTTTGCTTGCAAAACACTCCAGCAGTGCAGGGTTAGGGTACCTTGGCAGCATATCTAGGGCATCCCACATGGCTTTGGCAGCAAAGGGCCCCATCCCTTCCCTGTGGGCAAGTACAAGTTTCGTGCTGCAGGTGCTCCTGGCTATGCATTAGCTTCCTGGAAAGGTGGGAACCCCCCAAGTGACAGGATACTCACACAGCGCTTCAGTGTGTGCCTCAGGTCCAGCAGCTTGTTGCCAATAGTGTCTACATGCCGCTCAATGCTCTGGTCGCTGCCTTCAGCCTTGGGTAAGACTTCCTCCAGGTAGAACTGGATCATCTCTGAAACGGACTGGCAGCCCAGCTGGCCCTGGAGGAAGAGGCGTTAACTGCATTAATGCCTGGTCACTTTCTGGGAGAAGAAATCTTTTAAATCATCATTGGAAAGAAGCCTCCTTCTGTTATATTCGCTGCTCAGAAGACTAGTTTTACAGGTAGATAAAAGCTAATACAGCCCTTTCCCACCATCCTCCCCATGCAGTAATTCAGGGGCAGCAAACATTGTTATCCTGCTGTACCGATGCAGAGGTAAAGCAATAGGCTCAAATCAACATCATAGAAACCAGGAGATCCTGGCTTCCCCCATTCTCTGCTCTGACCCCAAGACCGCTCTGCACATGGAAACAGCAATGGGAGTGACTATCTTGGGTGGATGCTGGGCAGACAAAGAAACAAGCCAGTCAAATACTCCTAGATACAACTGATCCATTGCACCGTCCAACAAATGCACCCTGACATTTGGATCTACTTCATGCTGTCCTTTTGCTATAATAAAATCTGAGTAGATGGGCAAAGGAGGAAAAGCAGACTTAACTGAGAATTCATCACAGTCCACAACAAAAATCTCACCTGGAAATCTTTTAGTAACTCATCTTGTAGCAGTAGGATGTCAAGTTCATCATCTTTGTCTTGCTGTGAAAGAATGCAGGAGAAAGGTCAGCTCCTATCCAGGTAGGCAGCCTTACGTATCTTCATTTTTGCTTTAGAAATGCATTGTACTTTCTCAGACTGGCTGGTTTGCCTGACTGCATTATCTCGTTAAGTCAAACACTGGAGATATAAAGTATTTCCCCTGCAGGATTTGTGTACAGCCTACCGCTAACTTTCACATCCTGATAATCTCTAACCCGTGTCACGGGTGCTTTGGTGGAAATGGTCTGAAATGAAAAGCTGGGAAGAGAAATAGTCGTATCCTTGGGTGATTTCTTTTACACGTGCTTAATTTCATTAGCCTACATTTCAGCCCTACTTGATTTCTTCTGACTTCAGACAGTGTGCACATGGCAGTACTGCTTGCACAGCGCATCATACCTTGTGTTTCAAGTAGGTGGAAAATTGTGCCAACCACTTGAACTGAATTGCTTACTCGATCTGTCTAGCGAATGTATTTATCAACACGGTGCATTGCTGCTCCAGATAGAAGAGAGAGAGATAATAACAGGTCTTTAAAGGGGGTCACCAGCTTCAGCATTTCTTTCAGAGACTTGTAGCAAACTTTAAATCAAAGCCTTAAGTCCCTTAAACCTACCATCCCTTGTGTTAATTTGGCTGCTCAGACAAGCAATGCCATTATTTTGAATTTTAACTGAGATCCATAGCATCTCATTTTAATTTGATGTTGTTAATATAGGTGCTTTAAAGAGGAATTTAGATGCATTCAAGCTACTGTACAAGCACTGATTCAGTGCAGACCCTTCTCCATGCCTGTTTTGCTCAGCTTCACCAAGACTTGCTTCATTGCAACTCTCACCCTAAAGCTCCCTGGAGCAGTAGCACCAGCTTGGAAACCTTTCCACAGGCAGCATTTTTTAAATTGGATGTGGAAATGGGTGCTATAATATGCAGAGCTTCCCTGGTCAAAGAATGCCTGGCTCAAGCTTTGATGCCTTGGTGTATTCTCTCTCCCAAAAATTAATTCTGGAGTCAAGTCTTTTCATCCTCCTCCATCACTGACTTCAATTCAGTGGCACCCTCTTAGGTTAGAGTTGAATGTAACCCTTTCATTAGCAGTATTGTATATTCTGCAGCAGATTTTTTTTTTCCCCTGCAATATTAGCACGTGTGGAAATTCATTGTGAAAGCTTTTGCTTTTGCTGTCACTGCAACAAGAAAGAAAGTGCTGCAGTTTTTCTAACTTCTTAGCAAGCGATGAAATTGCACTACTTAATTCAGTCACAGACAGAAGCACAGAACCCAGCATCTAAATCTCTTTTTGCTCAGAGGAAGCTGCCTTGTGCATCTCTCTTGCTCTAAACCAAATCACTGAATGTGCAGAAGGAGTAGGTAGAAGGACAGAGAAGCTGACAGGTGTCATACTCACAAAAAAGTTCTTGACTTGATTAAATTCTGTCCGCAGGGCGTTGAGCCTTCGCAGCAGGCTGTCACCAACTTGTGTGCAGCTTTCTTCTGGCAGCAGGCAGCTGGCACGCTGAAGGCTAGCAAGCAGGACCAGGCTAGCGAATGCAGTGAGAAGTTTCATTTCTCAGCTGAGTTTCTTTCCTATTGGTCCAGTTATCAGTTGAATTTCACAAGAGGCAATACGCAAGATCTGAATGCCTTCACCTTGATGGAGCCCCTGTTTTATACTCTCAAAACATCCTCTCAATTTCCTTTCCCATTTCCTGAGGAGTAATATTGGGGTTTTAAGTCATTCATTAAAAATGTCACTTGGGTTTCCCGTCAAGAGGTTTCCTGTGTTCTGACCCCCTCCCCCCCAACCCAGCCCATCAAATCTTTTTGTGCTTAGACATGGCATTTTTTTACATTAGCCACATTTAAATTTACAAGAAGTAAGCAAAGAGGAAAGCTTGAATGGTGATATGAGCTTTGAAAGGTGCTGCGTGGAGTTTACTTCTGCATTCTCACGGGTCTCTTCTATTTTTAGGTGAAAAGACCTTATTCTTAGGGGAAAAAGGGTTTCTATTTTTAAATCTCTGTAACACACTTACCTCCTTTATATTTTCTTCTAGGCCATTAACACCATAAAAACTCCATACAAATGTGGCACAGGTAAATAATTCTCCCCCCACCCCCCCCCACCAAATAATCAAGAAGTATGAGTTCTAGTAGTTGTCTTTTTCCAGCTAAAAAAGAAAAAGAAGAAAACTTTTCATCAACTAGAAAGTCCTATGAAAAAAATAAAGGAAGGAATAAATAATACCTTATCTAGGATTTATGAAAATGAGTATTGGGCAATTAAAAACCCCATGGCACCCCGTGCCAAGAATAGGGATGTTGCCACTCATGTTCTGGTTACAGTGCAGCTTGTGCAGCAATTTGAGCTCTGCTAAAACTCCCCTTTCTCCATTCAGATACCAGAACCACATTTCTACTGTACGGGCTGTTCTTTGCAGTCCCCCGCTTCACTTCTCTTCACCCTCTAATACAGTCCATCATACAGGTGACTCCATAGCAGGGGCATTGGAAGAAACTCTCCTGTCTTGTTGCAGGCCTATAAGCAATAGATAGCAATAGTCTTCTCTCGGTCCAAAGAGGCTAGTGCCTGACACTCCCATAATCTGCATCGTGTTAATAATACCTAGCAGTTATCCTAGTTTGAGCCGAGTTTAGGGTCTTGCAATTGCCTTCAGCAAGTGAAGGGTCTTGTCAGGGAGTATTCACATTGCCAACACTTGAAATTCTGTGTAGAAGAGCATTTGATGAAGAGGTTTTGAAGACGAATTTGATGAAGAGGGTTTGATGAAGAGGCTTGTAAAGAGCTTCTGGGTCAAAGGGACCGTAGAAAGATCATTTGTTCTCATGAATTTCTCTTCAAAGGTTTTCCCCTCTTTCTGCACTTGAAATAGAGATGCCCTCCTTCTTTAATTTCATATTAAGATATTTCATTTTCAACCACATAACACTTGGTTTCTTTATGGTTTTCAGCACAGAGTGAAAGCGTGCTGCCCTCGTAACATCGACATTTTATCCACTGCCACTCAGATGGTGACTTAGGCATCGGTGCAGGAATCAGTCTGGACCTGACCCTAAAAATGGTTTAAACCCTCAGCTTGGGAGAAGAACAGATTTATCTCTAGTGGGTGCCATGAGCTGGGCTGTTTCAGAGTTGCCTGCCACTGGTTTCATGGATGTCTGAAGCATGTGGATCTGCTCTGTCACAGGAAGATATGGAGCACAGGTCTGATGTGGTATGGCACGACCTACACTCATAGCGTTACAGTTCAAAACGATCTGTATGTACCTCAGCCACACATTATGTCTCCAAGGCATGGACGGTTGGAATTGTGCAGATGTCTGATTAGACTGAAATAATGGGACTGGCAATATGGGACCTACCCTAAGTTGGACCCAGACAGATGCATGCTTTTCCCTATTAGCTTGACTTCCGAGAGGATTAAGGAATGCCCTCCCCCTGTTGAAACCACAGAATCATAGAAAAGCTGGAAGGGACTTCAAGAGCGTGTCTAGTCCAGCTCCCTGCTGGAGGCAAGATCATCTCTGACCAAAACACCCCAGGCAAGTGCTTTTGTGTTACTTGAATATAATCACTCACAATCTGTGGGAAAGGCGTTTGCATAAATCTGTCAGGTGCATTTAAGAAATTCCATTTTCTTTCAATCAGCAGTCCAAAAGAAAAAGGCTATCTTAATTAAGGACTTTAGGGCTAAATGAATCCCTCTAGTGCAGTAAGTGCAGCTATACCAGGGATCCATTTAGTTAAGAGGCTGAATGTCAGGCTGCTTTGCAGGTATCGGGGCTCTGCATTTGGAGTATCGTCTCTGAGAGGAGTAACAGATCTGTTTGTGCTCACCTGAGGACCTAAATATAGGATTTGCCCACCTTGTGGAAAGGGTACCCTAGCGCACATGATTTTATGACATTAAGCTCTGGTTGATGCCACAGAGAGAGCCCAGTTAAACTCTCACACGCCAAAAGAAATGCAGGCTCTTGGTTTTATGAAATGCTGGGGAAGTTGGTTAGCATTTTGGCTGCTGACATGTAATTTTGCTTTTAATCTGACAAAGCTCCAATTCTGGAAAGAGCATTTGATGGCCATTTTGCATTTATTTTTTAGGAACCTATGCAAATTAGGTACAGCCGTGGGGGCTCCTGGGAAGTACTGATTTGGGATCCTGAATTTTGGCCATCCCACTCTGCAAATTTAGGAGATATCATGGCTCCAGTGGCAGAGCAGCCTATGCATCACTTAGGGTCCTTTTCATCAGAGGAAGTGTAAGTATTGCTTTCTCCATTTCGCCAAGGCGCAGCGAGAGCCAGTGACGTGCCCCAGGTCAAACGCAGTGTCAGCAGCAACTCCAGAACTAGGTTTAAACCATTTTGAATAGCCCACGTACAGCTGAAAGCCCAGCGCTTGCGGGAGATGAGCAAGATGACCTTTGAGGTCCCTTCCAACCCTGTGACGCCAAGGCTGTGATCTTGCCTTGCACTCTCATGCACAGACCCCTGTATCGCTGAGGATCCACGATGGTTCACAGGGAGGGAAGGCTTCTGTGCAGGTAGAGAAGTCTGCTGACATAGACCTTGTTGTAGGGATGAATTTAACTCTGTTTCTTTCACTGCTTAACATGTTTTCCCAGAGACCAGACCCACCAGTACCACTGGGGCTCCAGAGACTTGCAGCAAGCAGCTTCAGCGCTGCTGGCGCGAGGCATATGTGACAGAGGTCTCCTATGAACTGGAACAGCTTCACAGCCGAGGAATAGCAGCAGTGCTGCAATCCCCTCCGATGGATTTTGTTCTTCTTACTGAGCTGAGAGCTTATCACTGAGAGGTTTCTTATCAGGACGCTGCATGTGTGGCTCTAGTAAGCTGTGTGTGTCATGGGAGCCAGTGCTATAGCACAAGATTTTGGGGTTAACGTGTGCAAGTGGGCGATGTGTGCGTTCACATTTCTGACTTGACTTAGCCCTATTGGGTTTCCTGGAAGTATACTAAGCCTGGGCAGGCAGCTTGGCGCTGGCTGTTGAACTGAGGTGTGGTTATATCAAAGTATGAGAATTATCACCACAGCCAAAGTAAAAATAACCACTTCAATGCTGAAGAGTCTTCCTCTGACACTTCTTTACTTTTCCATCTTCCTCCCAGGATACACTTGGGTTTTATTTAGCTATGTTATGATGACATTAAGGGCTTTTAATAGCAATTTAAGCATCCAAGAAAGAGAAAGTAGAAATCACTTTGGCATTTTCTTTTGAAAGGGCATATGCTAGATTCAAGCAGTTTGCCCTTCCCAAATCACTTCACCTCTTTGTGCCTCAACCATCCGTCTGCCTCCTTGGGTCTCCTCAGCTAGTTTGTACTGGCCAGCTTCCCCGTGTGCCTTACTGCAAAGACTGGATATGATGATTATAATTTAAGGTTACTGTTTGAGCAAGTGAAGGAAATGCACCCTGAGGAAGGAAGAGGACTGCTTTGGTCCCAGGACTTGTGTGACTGATCAAAATACTGAAATGGAGAAAAGGAGAACTGCAGACAGGTAACTCCCTGCTCCGGGGAAGGTCTGCCAGCCCATCTTGTCCACTTTTGTTTCTTGTAAGGTCGCTTTAAAAGGGGCATTTCTAGTGATGCTTCATCTGCATCATCTCTGGATTATGTCATGTACTTCATGCCCATTTTTCTTCTGACGCAACAACGTGGTTCCTTCTCTCTCACCAGCAGACATTATGAGGAACCTGACCAGGAGACAGAAGAGAGCATTGTCTCAACAGCCTGCTCATATAGGCAAGCTTTTAGAAGTGATTCACGTTACACTTGGGTTACAGAAGTCGCTTAGTGTGACTTGGCTAACGTCAGTACCCGACAGATGTAAGCTGACCGCTCCGGAGCATGTCCGCACGGGATTTTGCTCTGCTTAGATCGTTCACTTATATGCATGCTTCTAG
Organism: Alligator sinensis; assembly: GCF_000455745.1. Lineage (NCBI taxonomy): Eukaryota > Metazoa > Chordata > Crocodylia > Alligatoridae > Alligator > Alligator sinensis. The sequence goes on along the minus strand of NW_005842116.1, from coordinate 250,494 downwards.
GTTAAACCAGGTAGAGTTTCAGATGGAGGTAGCTTCTCAGAGTTTGTCCACACAGTTATCTACTGAAATAACTCGCCAAGCACACTGGTGACCGTCTGTGTGTATGGACAGTCTTCCACACCATAAGGGTTCACGCAGCAACTTATATGAGAATACCAAGAGGCGCAAATTTGTTACTTCAGAGCAAATATGCACAGGGAACAGCCATAAAGAATGCATTTCCTGTCTAATGCTTGCTCCTCTTCCCTAGAGACCCTGTGTGCCCAGATCCCCCCTTCCCTTGGATCAGGGAGGAACTGCCTAATTTAGTGTCATGGCTTCATTGCACAAGGTGATTGAGAGATGGGCTTTTGAGCTGGTGTGAATCCCAATTGGGCACCACCAAAATCTTCATGACTTCTGACTTCAGTTGGGTGGTGATCTCTAGCAGGGGCCTCTTGGGGTGGATAGGAAGGTCAACATTTTCTCTTCAGCTGGTATAAACTTACATAACTCCACTGAAATCAGTGGAAAATGCTTGCCCAGGCATTTTTGCCCCTCCTCCCTCTTCACACTTCTCTGAGCAATCTTTAGCTTTCCACAGCGTCAATTCAGGTTTACATCAGAGTAACATAGGGGAGAGCTTGGCCCTTGGCACTTCCCCCTTCCCTGCCCAGCAGTCTGTTTTGATTTTGTTTTCTGTTGGTGTGTATTCCAGGACGACTGGGCTGTATCCATTGTATAAAGGAAACTGTGTCCAGGCACTCATGCGGCTGTGTTATGTTTACCTGTGTTTCCTTTTCGCAGACGATGCATCAGAGATCTTGACGGTGCAGTTTCAGTCTGACTCGTTCTTGCTTACTGCTGTGGAAATGCATTCACCGTGCACTACTACAACATGGATGCATGAATGAATGAAGTACCTTTTCCTAAAGAGTGTCCGGGGAGTGGGTGTATCTCTGCACCTTTAGGAAACAACTTTTACGTTTGCCAACAAGACAGTTTCAGGAAGGAAAGCATGTTACTGAAAAGTCATGCATGTCCTTCTCCCCCATTTCCCCTGATCTTTTAAGAAATTCCTTGTTTGCAGGAAATGTGCAACAACTCTGTGACACTGCTGCACGACTTGTAGGATCCTGTATTCAGGTGAATCCTTCACCTTTCCTTGATGGTTTCATCCTTTTAGTGTCGCTTAGCGGTATTCAGGACCAGTGCACTGCATCTGTATTCAGTGCTAGCTGGAGGGAAACTCCGGTACACAGAAGGACAAATAACAGTGTCTTGAACAGTTTGTTCCAGCGGGTCTTCCACCTCTGGTAAGCATTGCATGGGTAATAATAAGGAATAGCTACTCATAAAACAATGATCATATTGTGCTCCTGCTGGCCACGATATACAGCCCTGTTGCAAAGGTGTTGCTTTCTCTTTAGGTCATGCTCTTATTCCTGCAATACAATAGCACTGCAAAATGTTTCATTCCCAAATTGGTTTACAACAGTGGGCAAGTATTATCCCCATTTTACAGAAGGGGAACTGAATGGCAGTCAGATTAAGTGGCCTGAACAAGGTCAAGAACCCAGGTGTCCTGTCACCATGCCCCCAGCTCTACTACAAAGGACATGTCTAAAGAAATCATTGCTCCTGGAAATGACAGCCTCAGGGTTCAGGGCTTGATTTTTTTCAACCACATTTCGGTGGTTTCAGCTCCACTGGCCAGCGCTGCAGGTCCTCAGGCCAGAAAGTGACTAAGTTGGAGCTGCAGAGATCTGAAACGGAGCTGTGCTGCGCTGTGAGAAGCGCTGTCACTCATTCTGATCCCTCCTCTTGTCATTGCTTGAATGTCGGCACGGCAAGTGAAGCCACAAGTCCTATAACAGCTACAGGCTTTAGAGTAAATGATGCTCAAAAGAGAAACTCTAGACTTCAAGGAAGTGCTTGATGCAGAGACAGAATTGAAACAGAGGGAAGGTCCTCTTCAAGGCAAAATGGCAGGGGAGGGGGATGGATAATGTAGGGTAACGCGCACTAGTGAACGGCTGGAAGAGGCAGGGTCATCATGGCATTCAGTGTTTCTTCTTAGAAGTGCAAGCAAGTGTGACTCCCCCCACTGTCAGACTGTATGGTCTGCTTATTTTGGCAGGCCCCAGTGCTCGTGCACGTGCTTTCATATTTAGCTTCTCCCTCAAACTGGTCACGTGTTGCTGGGAGGTAACTCTTTGAAGGGGACTAACGCAGTCACCTCTTGGGGGAAATGTCTCCAGGTCCTACTCCTGCAGGGGATATGGGGAGATTTCAATGGGAATCAAGCCTATAGATACTTTTGAAAAGCCTAGTTAGCACCTAGCTGCATCTATAGGTACTTAAATGCTTTTTGGAATCGGGCCCTTTGGTACTTGGGAGCTCCCCACTGACTTTGAAGGCCAGTGGGAGCTGGGCACCCAGTTCCCTTATGAACCTTTGGACATATCTGACTACAGTATTTTGGACCAAAATTGCTGATATGTGTTAAGAGTCTCTTATTTCTCTGATAATTTGCAACCAGCAAAGGGAACGGGTAATGGCTGGACACAGTCTGTATGTTGTACACACAAGGGAAACTCTATCCTCCTCGTCACATCTGGCTTGTGTATTAATTAGTCATCTCATCTACAGCATGTTGAGCAGATACTATTTACTGTCCCCTTAGTTTCCACTCTATCCCATCAATGTCTCTCCTTCTTTCCTTCCTTCTCCAAAATCCCCATTCCATATCACTGTATTCGTGCAAAGTGCTCTCACTCATGCGATCATCAGGGGTGCCCGGATGACTAATAGTTCCTGATGGGCTGGCCGTAACGTGGAGTACTTTGTACGCTATTGCTAGCATGGTATGACGCAGGATTTTCACTTCTGGAAACCTGTTTTTTAGCAAGCTGACTGTGTACTCAGCAACTGGACGCACATGGTTTGGCCGTAACAGGTAAATTCCATGCAACTTCAGAAATGTGCCTGTTGGTTTTGAGTTATTCCTCTGTAATACTGAGGATTGAGGCACAGAATTGGAGATTTGAAAGGTAGAAGGAGCCATTCTGATCCTTTCATTTGACCTTCTGCATGACAAGCCCCATAAATGCTTGCAGTGACTTTCTTCATGCAGTCCACAAGTTCAGTCTGAGTGACCAGCTTTTCTTTTAGACAGGATCAGGTGATGGTGACTCTGGCACATCCTGTGTGCAGTTGTTCCAGTGGTTAATGGCTTACTCTGTGGAAAATTGAGTATCTTTTGTGTACATTTTTCTCTACTTGTCTTCTAATCATCGGATGGTGTTGTGCCTTTCTCTGCTGCCTTAAGATGCCATATCCTGTCAAAAAGCTTTTTTCACATCTAAAGACTTGTAGACTGTGGTCAAATCATCACTTCACTGTTGGGTAAACCAAATAGATTGCTGAAGTCATGAGGTGTATGACCATTTAGGGTATATTTTCCTAACTTTAGATCACTTCAGTAGCAATTTCCTGACCCCTTTCCAACTTCCCAATATTGTTTTTGACGCACGGACCCTAGACACATTTAATAGGTGGGTCCTTTCATAATTGATGAGCTGCTTCATTCCAGTTTTGGTATTGCTGGATGCAATTATAAGTGCCTTGTCTGTTGTCTGTATTATGAGTTAACATTTGCACGGTACATGATATGACCATTACCTTGTGATGCGCTGTTTATACTTAAACACACACCCAACCAGCTGTCATGGTTTGAAGGATCAGTTGATGCCCAGAAAGAATCAGGAAGGATTACCTCCACGTATGCATCGCACAGTTGTCTGGATGATAAATATATCGGTCTTTCCATTGACTTCAGCAGGTTTTGCATCAGTCTTATATTTCTTTTATCTCTGGCACTTTTACTATTAATTCATACCTAATGATATAAATGTACATGATGATTTGTATGCGTGTGGGAAGTAAGGTGGAAGCAGAAATTTTCTTAAAAGCTTAAATGGTTTGTGGTTGCTAAGGCACAGCATACCCTTTAAAATGCTGATAAGGATCATCCTTTCGTTAAAGCAATTGCTCGAGCCATTTTCTGTTGATTGCAGAAGCAAAAATAATAATTCTGCTAGGAAAAAAGCAAACTGCTGCAGTAACTTCTTGCTCTAATGAGCTCCATGTTCTTCTAGTTCAATGGCAAGGGGGCTATGAGGGTAAGAAGCCCTGTGGGAGCCTTTGAATGAGGAACAATAATACAATCTTCCAAAAATTCCACGTGAATGATCTGATAAAACACGTTCTATATGGTGGCTGGCATACTTTCACAGTGCACAAGCCCACTGTTGAGCCTCTAATTACATGCTAGCCTGATGGGCAGATTCTGATCTCATTTGCATCAAGGTAAACCCGGAATAAATCCAGAGGAGTCCACTGAATTACGGTGGAATTTATATTGGATTTACATCCATGTACTGAGATCAGACTCTATTCATTCTCCATAGTAATGATGTTTTGTGGTCTTAATATAGCTAATTGCAGGGCAACACCTCTAGAAACCAAGGATATAGCTCACACCATAATTATGTAAGCCAGCAGTGGCCTTGGAAAGGGTTTAGGCATCATGGTGGATAACCAACTGAATGTGAGCTCATAGTGTGATGCCATTACAAAGAGGGCAAACGTGCTCCTTAGATGTATGAGCAGGAGAGTTTTAGGTAGAGGGTAGGATTGTAGCGATGGGCTCCATAGTGCCATAGCTAGAAGTCTGTGTCCAGTTAAAAATATTATTTAAAAAATGGACTGGGGGAAGCTGAAAGAATGATCTGAGGTCTGGAGAATCTCCATCTGTTTAGCTAATTGAACAGGAGATTAAGATGTGCTTTGCCCACCACCTGTTAAGTACCGAGAGGAAGACAGGAATGGTGAGAGCGTCCATCTTTTCAATCTAAAAGTAAAAAGTATTTAAATCAAGAATGGGTATCTGTTTAGAAGAGCTAAGTTAAGTTTCTCAGTCGGAAGCACAGGGTTCAATGCTGGAACCGCTTGACGGGATTCCCCCGCCTATATTGTGTAAGGTATCAGTCTAGATGATCAGTATGGCCTCAAAATCTTGCAGTTTATAGCACCACGCATCTGAGAGTTGCAACGTACCACAGCAATGCTCATTGGCCTCAAGATACCTCTCTGGTCTTACTTGGTAGCTTATTCTGCCACAAATTCAAACAGTTGTATATCCAAGTACAGGATAAAAAATTGTGGAGCTCTGAGGACCTGATTTAGCAGCAATGAGGGTTACCTCTACTTCTTCTCCATTCCCTGGCTGGTCAATATAAAGTCTGACAGCCTACTACTGCTATTGCCTACTCCATGAGCTCAAGTGATAGAGGACTGTGCTATGATCTGAAGGTCCTAACCCTGCTGATGAACCAGGTGAAGATCAAGTCGATTCCCCTTGACAGAATTCATATCTGTATTTTTCTAAAAAAAAAAATAGGAATTGACCTTAAAGACGATTTGAAGTGGTAAGATTGCAGGCAGAACACGCAAAAGATAGGAAATGCCAACATAAAGGTTATCTGTATAGTCTTAATTCAGCCCTTTCGGGCACGTGCATTATTCATAGATTCATAGATGTTAGGGTCGGAAGGGACCTCAATAGATCATCGAGTCCGACCCCCTGCATAGGCAGGACAGAGTGCTGGGTCTAGATGACCCCAGCTACATGCTTATCTAACCTCCTCTTGAAGACCCCCAGGGGAGGGGAGAGCACCACCTCCCTTGGGAGCCCGTTCCAGACCCTGGCCACTCGAACTGTGAAGAAGTTCTTCCTAATGTCCAGTCTAAATCTGCTCTCTGCTAGCTTGTGGCCATTATTTCTTGTAACCCCCAGGGGCGCCTTGGTGAATAAAACCTCACCAATTCCCTTCTGTGCCCCCGTGATGAACTTCTAGGCAGCCACAAGGTCGCCTCTCAACCTTCTCTTGCAGAGGCTGAAGAGGTCCAGGTGCCCCAGTCTCTCCTCATAGGGCTTGGCCTGCAAGCCCTTAACCATACGAGTGGCCCTTCTCTGAACCCTCTCCAGGTTATCCGCATCCCTCTTGAAGTGCGGCGCCCAGAATTGCACGCAGTACTCCAACTGCGGTCTGACCAGCACCCGATAGAGGGGAAGTATCACCTCCTTGGACCTATTCGTCATGCATCTGCTGATGCACGATAAAGTGCCATTGGCTTTTCTGATGGCGTTGTCACACTGCCGACTCATGTTCATCTTGGAGTCCACTAGGACTCCAAGATCCCTTTCCACTTCCGTGCCACCCAGCAGGTCATTCCCTAGGCTGTAGGTGTGCCGGACATTTTTCCTCCCTAGGTGCAGCACTTTGCATTTCTCCTTGTTGAACCGCATT
>NW_005842116.1:180674-243818 GCF_000455745.1 Alligator sinensis | reverse complement strand
CTGCCACGAACCCGTGCTGGTTTCCCCTCAGCATAATTTGTCCTGCCGGGCTCTTGCAAATGTGAGCCTTAATAATTTTTTCAAAGACTTTGCCAAGGATGGAGGTGAGACTGACTGGCCTATAGTTGCCCGGGTCCTTCTTCCTCCCCTTCTTGAAAATGGGGACCACATTGGCCCTTTTCCAGTCCTTCAGGACTTGGCCCGTGCGCCACGAGGGTTCAAATATTCCCGCCAGTGGCTGCCGACTTAAACGCATCCAGTTCTTCCAAGTGACTCTGCACCATCTCAGAGTCTACGCATGGCAGTCTGGCGCCTTGCTGCTGCCTCTCTACAACCCCAGTGAGAGCCTTGTCGTGCCCCTCACTTAGGAACACTGAGGCAAAGAACTCATTGAGGAGTTCAGCCTTGTCCCCCCTGTCCGGCACCAATTGCTTCTGCCCATCTAGTAGGGGTCCTATTCCTCCCTGGGCCTTCCTTTTACTCCCTATATATCTAAAAAACAATTTCTTGTTGTCCTTTACTTGGGTTGCCATCCTCAGCTCCATGGCAGCTTTGGCCCGTCTAACTGCCTCCCTACCAGCGCGAGCGGAGGAGGTATACTCCTCTTTGGTGATCTCTCCCTGTTTCCACTTTTTATGTGCCTCACTTTTGGCACGTAGGCTGCCCTGGATTTCTCTGGTCAGCCAAGGAAGCCTCCTGGCCCCTTTCCCTCTTTTTCCTCGCAGCCTCCTGGCCCCTTTCCCTCTTTTTCCTTGCATGTGATGCTATCTTTAATTAAACGATCCTGAGCCGGTTTTTCACCAGAGCCAGTCCACAGGATGGGCCGTCCTCTGGGAATGAATGGGGCTGGTGCAGCAGATGAAACATTTCTTGCCCTATTTGTAAGGTGTGTAGTGAATGAGCCAGTGGGCTGCTGGAAGAGAAAGCATAGTCTCACTGTAAGGTAGTTAAAAGCCAGTATTCAGAATGGGTTTCTATCCCAAGCCATGCCTGACAAGTCCTTTAAACCAAACTTTTCCCAGGTGGACACCAACCCACCTGGGAAGTGCTGAATGATCGCGTCTATACCTGATGGTATGTATTTGGAGCTGCGCTTTGATCATATAAAGTTTCAAAAACATTTCTCATACACTCAAAAGAAAAGAAAAAGAAAAGAGTCCTCTTAACGTCAAACAGGCCATCCCAAATAAGGATGAAAGCTGCTGAAAATATTCGCTCAACTCTCTGTGCCTCAGTTCCCCATCTGTATAAGGGGGTGGGGGGTGGGGTAATTCCATCTCTTCTCAGGGAGGAGTGTTACGAAGGTTAATTCATTAATACGTCAGGAATATGCAAACACTGATGACAAGATCAGGAATTGATGATAAACTTTGTTGGTGGTGAAGAATTTGTACGGCGTGTTGGAAGCAACAAACTGGTCAAGGAGTACAAAAGAAAAAGCAATTTTAAGAAGAATTTATCACACACTCCCTTTTGTGCACCCTGAATGTGACAGTAGTGTCATGGAAAAAATCAGTTGTCATCCTGTTACTAAGGTCCGTATCTTAATATGCACGAAATAGCCAATGAATTGCTAAGCAGCCTTAGTTCTGGCATTTCCTGCCGGGTGAGCTCTTGACTGTAATCTTTTCATTCCTTTCCTTTTAGTTCTTCTGTGCGGTAGCAGATGGAGGTTCTGAGATATCAAATTTTAAAGCCAATCTTTGCAGAAAACTTCCAAGATGGGGTACCTTGTTGACTCAGTGACTAACTTGAAATACATAGGTCTGGTTCCCAGAGGCACTGAGCACGTATGATAGGGAGCTGGAGAGGCTCAGGACCTTTGAAAACCAAGCACCAAGCCCCCCTCCCCCACCCCACCAGTGTCCCCAATTAACAGAAACTGGTGAGAACTTTGTCCTCAAATAACTTGACCGTAGCAGTGAAGTAAATTAGCAGCAGAAGCAAGAAGTGAATATTAGAGGTTTGGCTCTGAGATCAATTCCTGATTGATCAAATTAGACCAAATTTTAACATGCTCGGTACTCTCAGCTGGAGCTGGATTTTCCCAAAAGCTGCATTTTCAGCCAGGCACCTCCTATGAGGGGCAGATTTTGCAAGTGCTTTTGCTGCCTGGCTTCGGGACATCTCAGAAAGAGATCTGCTTCTAGGCTTAGATTTAGGCTGGCATCATTAAGGTCTGAACACATTCCTAGAAATAGCGTTTGTAATTAATTACCAGAGCTTTTGCCACTCTCACCTGTGGGGATGGCTGATTTTTTGCCAGCTTTATTCTTTCAGCTCTTTTATCCTTGTTCCTTCTGTGCATGGTTATGGCAGCTCATCCTGTGGGTCTGCATGTGTTTGAGAAACCCTGGGCTTTCTTTCTCCCTCTTAGAACACGCAAGCGAGGATGGGCATTCACGAGCGACACAAAGGACAGCACACATGACGGTGGGTCATCACAAGACCTTGCAGGGTAACCCGAGAGGCTGTGTAGCAGTAATGTTTTGTAAGAAGGGGATTTCCCCCCTCCTCTCCTCTATGGCTTTTAAAAAAATCTGAGTGTACACTATGATGGTTACCAATAGGGACTGTCCCCCTTCAGTTCCCTAGCAAAGAGTTCTGTAAAGACCAAACCGCCCCTCTGAGTGTTTATTACTCATTCAGATAAAATATATATGGATCAGCAGGCAAGTATGTATTCAAATCTGACATTTGAATGAACAGTCATAATGGCCTGCACATGTTGCAGCAAGGGAAGTTTAGGTTACATATAAGGAAAAACTCTTTCATCAGAAAGGTAGTAAAACACTGGCACAGGCTCTCCAGAGAGGTGGTAGACTCTCCATCCTTGGAGGTTTTGAAGACCTGGCTAGACAAAGCCTTGGCTGGGATGATGTAGCTGGGGCTGGTCCTGCTTGGAGCAGGGGGTTGGAGTAGATGTGACCTCCTAAGGTCCCTTCCAGACCCATCATTCTGTGTTACTTCTGTAAAGCAAAAAGCGTGTCTGCAAAACAGATTCAAGACTCTAACCAGCATTTGTGTTTAGAAAAAAGAAACCAGCAAACAACATGACAAAAGCCCGTTTCAGTGCTTTTCAATCGGAAGCCCCTTTAGCTTTGCAGAGGACTTGGATTAAAAACTGTCTGGGTTTTGAATTTGGGTAGTAACTCTCAGCCCCAAGCTATATTTTCATTTTAGATTACTTATAGGGTTGGAGAAATGTATTGATTCGGTTCTTGACATGAATATAAATGGAAATTATTGATAATAAACACATTGACATCTTTTCCAAGAATAATAGAGGTTTATAATCTCTTTGTGCCTCAATTTTTCACATATTTGCCCACTTATCCATTTTAGGGTGCACGTAGATTCGTAGATTATAGAGTCGGAAGGGACCCAATGGATCATCGTGTCCAACCCCTTGCCCCAGGCAGGAAAGAGGACCGCGGTCAGATGACCCCAGCCAGGTGGTTGTCAAGCCTCCTCTTGAAGACCTCCAAGTTAGGTGACAGCACCACCTCTCTTGGAAGCCCATTCCAGACTCTGGCCCCCTTACTGTAAGAAAAATTCTTCGTAATGTCTATCTTTAGATGAAATACAGTGGAGTTCATAGATTGTACAGGACTGGAAGGGACCTAGTAGATCATCGGGTCTAGTCCCCCTGCACTAGGCAGGAAAAGACAACTGGGGATCAGGTGACCCCAGCGAGGTCCAGTCTCCTTCCTCCAGAGATGGTGCAGTCACTTACCCTGGAAATCTTCAGGAGTTTATTCCACCATCTGGACACCTGGACTGTGAAGGAGTTTTTCCTGGAATCGGGCCTGAAGCAGCCTTCCAGGAGTTTGTATCCATTGGTCCTGGTCTTCCCCACGGGTGCCCTGGTGAACAGTTGTTCACCGAGTTCTTGATGCACTCCCCTGACATAGCGGTAAGCTGCTACCAAGTCCTCTCTCAGCCCTCTCTTCTGTAGGCTGAAAAAACCCAAGTCCCTCAGTCTCGCCTTGTATGGCTTGCCTTGCAAGTCCCTGATCATACGGGTGGCTCTTCTCTGGACCCTCTCAAGGTTTTCCATGTCCTGGATGAAGTGTGGTGCCCAGAACTGGATGCAGAACTCCAGCTGCGGTCTCACCAGTGTGGAGTACAGTGGGAGTATCACTTCCTTAGTTTTGCATGAGATGCAGCAGTTAATGCATGCCAGTGTGTTGTTTGCCCTGCTGGCCACGGCATCGCGCTGCCGGCTCATGTTCACGCGGTAGTCAATCACTACCCCGAGATCCCTTTCAGCCAGGGTGCAAGTCAAATTGTCACCACCGAGCCTGTAGGTATGTTGGGGATTATTTGGAGCACCTTAGACTTGCAAGTGTTGAACTTCTTCTGGTTCTGGTCTGCCCAGCTCTCCAGCCTGTCCAGGTCTGCCTGTATCTACAGCCTATCTTCTGGCATGACCACGCTACCCCATAACTTGGTGTCGTCCGCAGACTTGGCCGGCGAGTTCTTCACCCCCCACATCCAAATCATTGATAAAGATGTTGAAAAGCACCGGTCCAAGAACAGACCCCTGAGGGACACTCCAGGAGAGCTCTCTGGGTCCTACCATGCAGCCAGTTCTTCACCCACTGAACTGTTGAGCAGTTAAGTATGCAGTCTTCCAATTTTTCCACAAGGATATCATGGGATACTAGATCAAAAGCCTTTTGGAAGTCTAGGTATATAATGTCGACCTTCTCTCCTGTGTCCAGGTGGCAAGAGACCTGTTCGTAGAAGGGAATGAGATTGGTAAGACGAGACCTACCATGACAATCTTACCCTCAATGAGTGTATTGCACATAGACTCTTTTTAATGAGTTTTTCCAGGATTTTCCCTGGGATGGAGGTTAGGCTGATTGGCCTATAGTTGCCTGGGTCCTCCCTCTTCCCCTTCTTGAAGATGGGCACAATGCTGGCCCTCTTCCAGTCCTCAGGGATCTCCCCTGTGTGCCACAATTTCTGAAAGAGTTCTGCCAGGGGTTCTGCAATGACCTCAGCCAGCTCCATCAGCACTCTCGGGTGAAGTCCATCTGGTCCTGCTGACTTATAAATGTCTAACTTGTTTCTAGATGGTTTTGCAGAAGCTCAGCTTCCACAGTGGGAAGGCTATCATTCCCACCATGCCCCCTGCGATCCTTATCTCGCTTGTCTTTCCCCTTGGTCTGGTGAAATACTGAAGCAAAGTGGGCATTCAGGAGTTCAGTTTTTTCCTGAGCATCCCTTACCAGCTGTCCCGAGGTGTCAAGCAGGGGCCCCACTCTTCCATTTGTTTTTCTTCTGCTCCTTACATAACTAAAGAAGGACTTCTTATTGTCCGTGACTCCCTTGGCTAACAAACTCAGTCGCCGCCTTAGCTTTCCTAATGTGCAGGCCACTGTTGTATAGTCCTCCTTGAAGACTATCCCTAGTTTCCACTGTGTGTATGTCTCTCTTTCTTTTTCAAGAGGACCGCAATGTCCTTATTGAGCCAGGAGGGCTTGCCCGCCCTTCTGCTATCTTTCCTTTTCATGGGGACGGTTTTCTTTTGTGCATCGAGGATCGCATCCTTGAGGAATGACCACTCTTTGTGCATCCCATTCACCTTCTGTCCCTGGTCCCGCATCGCTTCCCCTACTAATGCCCTGAGCCTGTTGAAGTCAGCATTTTTGAAGTCCAGGACTTCAATCCTGGCAGTTGATTTGTCAGCCTTGCGGTGGACAGTGAACCTGATGAGCTCGTGGTTGCTGTCGCCCAGGCTACCCTCAATGGTCAAGCCACACACCAGCTCATCTCCTTTGGCCAAGACCAAGTCTAGGAGAGCGGTACCTCTGGTTGGCCTTTGCACTTCCTGGGTCAGAAAGAGGTCCTCAATTACAGTTAGGAAGCTACACGACTGATCCAACCTAGCCAAGTGTTCCTCCCAATCTATGTCCAGGTCATTGAAGTCACCCATGATGACCAAGTCCCTTGCATGCGCGGCCGCTGTCAGTTCTCGAGAGAACTGCAGATCCAGCTCCTCCTCTTGGTTCGGTGGCCTGTAGTAAATGCCAACAGTTAGGTCACGCTCACCTCGCACCTCCTCGAAGCTTGACCCAGAGGGTTTCAAGCTGCTCATCTTTGGAGCCAAAGTCAGCCTCCAGAGAGGTGTATTGCTCCCTCACATAGAGAGAGACCCCCTCCGCCTTTTCTCCCTGCTTGGTCCCTTTTGTGCAGGGTGTAGCCCTCTATGGCTATGCTCCAATCATGCAAAGAGTCCCACCAGGTCTCTGTGATCCCTACCAGGTCGTATTGCCCACTGGAGAGCAGGAAAGCTAGCTTCTCCTGCTTGTTCCCAATGCTCCTGGCATTGGTATACAAGGACCCCAACTGACACCCTCGATTTCCTGAGATGCTGCGGGAGAACTGTTCCATGAGCATTTTCAAAACCAGGTATCTTGGTGTCCTCCACGTGGGAGCTTTCCTCTGTGTCAGTCCCCAGGCATGCTCCACTTGGATTCATGGAGTTTCCCTGTCCCCCAGCAAAGTCAGTTTAAAACCCTGTGTAGCAGATCAGTCATTCTGATCTACTAGAGGCATTGCATAAATGTCTGGAGAATTCTAGTTGAAATCAATAGGGTTCCCTGGAAATTACTCAAAAGACCTTGGCCAGCTGGACAAGTTGGCTCGCTAGCTAGCACTTGCTTTGAATATGCACCAAACCCATGTCCCTATCATGCCGCTTGTTGTCCACCAACCTCATCAAAGCAGCTTTTGAAGTGGATTTAAAAGTGAAGTCCTGCCCATGGCACCATTGGAGTTCCTATGCAACAATTTTGCCAGATCAGGGTGGGTCTGCTCAACTGTCCCAGCCAAAGCCCAGTGTGTCTAGTATTATTCTGGACAGACTCCCATCGGTGTGTTTGGTGCTGCCCTTTTCTAGCCACAGAGAGACACGTAACACTTGACATGTCTAAGACCTTAGTGATAGATAGCTGCCAAACCTCCCATTGCAGGACAGGTCTTTTAGCTACTGGACCAAAACCAAAAGGTGAACGTAGAAACTGGGCCCATGTCTGGATTCATTCCAGGAATTGCCCACCTGGGGTTGTGTCTAGATCTGGGAAGCCAAGGTCCCTCTCTAGTTCTGCAGCTGCCTATCCTGTCTGCTTCACAAGCATAGGCTCGTGGAAGGGTTCCCCCTTCTCCCTCTCAAGGAAAATAGAGGAATTTAACATCTTGTGCATGTCGCATTAGGCATGGGGAAAAGCTCAAAGCAAAAGCTGTGTTGTTGCTGTGAGGTAGTTTATCTGGAGAAATTGCTTTTGACATTCAGATTTGTCCACTTAACCTGTATGTGGGAAGGAAAGGTGAGCCTCAGTAAGAAAGCAGGAAGGTTTAGCAAGTCATGTTTGAATCAGAGCAGTATTGGAATTGCTGAAGGAACGTTGCCCTTGGGGACATGAAATGCTCTCATTTCAGACAAAAACAGATGTGCGTGGAACATACGTTTCAGCGTCTGGTTTGCATCCTGAAAACATGTTCTGCTTTGGTGATGTGCTGCCTAAATGCATCACAGGGTTAAAAGCTCTAGCACAGCAGTTCCCCCACTCTTACTTTGTCTGTGGTGTAACAAAGGAGCAGTAGAGGCATAGGAGATGCACCTCATCGGTTACAGTGCAGGAAAACACATCTTGGGTGCGGCAATGTGAAACTTGAGCTCAATTGTGCTTTTGCTGAAGGCAGTGGGGATTTTGCTCCTCATGTCAGGTTTGGGCCCTGTGCTCCTCTCTCTGTCTTGGGTGCTGTTTCTTTCTTCTGTAATTTGGGAAGTGGCAGCTGAGTCTGAACTTTGGAAACTCCCTAATACAGCATTAATATGAGTGTGGCAGAGAATGGTTCCTGCTTAGCTCCTTTGGATTGGGGTAGGAGAGCTGCAGTCTCTTCCTGGACCACTGCCAGGCAGCCCTTTCTGCCCCAAGCATTGCTTTTGCTTTGAATTTTTTTCCTTGCCACATGTGACATGCATAAGACATTGAATTCCTCTATTTTGCATTTGTGTCTCCAACCGTTGAGAGGGAGGAGGGGGAACCCTTCCATGAGCCTATGCTTGTGAAGCAGACAGGATAGGCAGCTGCAGAACTAGAGAGGGACCTTGGCTTCCCAGATCTAGACACAACCCCAGGTGGGCAATTCCTGGAATGAATCCAGACATGGGCCCAGTTTCTACGTTCACCTTTTGGTTTTGGTCCAGTAGCTAAAAGACCTGTCCTGCAATGGGAGGTTTGGCAGCTATCTATCACTAAGGTCTTAGACATGTCAAGTGTTACGTGTCTCTCTGTGGCTAGAAAAGGGCAGCACCAAACACACCGATGGGAGTCTGTCCAGAATAATACTAGACACACTGGGCTTTGGCTGGGACAGTTGAGCAGACCCACCCTGATCTGGCAAAATTGTTGCATAGGAACTCCAATGGTGCCATGGGCAGGACTTCACTTTTAAATCCACTTCAAAAGCTGCTTTGATGAGGTTGGTGGACAACAAGCGGCATGATAGGGACATGGGTTTGGTGCATATTCAAAGCAAGTGCTAGCTAGCGAGCCAACTTGTCCAGCTGGCCAAGGTCTTTTGAGTAATTTCCAGGGAACCCTATTGGTTTCAACTAGAATTCTCCAGACGCTTATGCAATGCCTCTTCTTATGTTGCCTCTGACTCAGTAAATTGTAACTCGACAGGCTGGCGGGCAGAGGAGCCGATTACTCAATGGCAAGAATCCTTTTTTCAAGTCAGATGTGCCAAGGTTTTACAGGTGGCATGGGTGAGAACAGGTGAGGCTAATTATCTCCACGTGGTAGTTGTCTACCGGGGAGTTGGAGTTATGTAAGAAGGACGGGAAAGCACTGCAGCAGAGGCTGTTCCCAAGATACTGTCTCTACAGTTGCATTTCTGTTTCCTTTGATGCTGATGGCTGCAGAATGGCACCCTGCGTTGACTGTGATAGCGCCGTTCCTGTGGAAATGGAGGCTATCAGTTAGCAGGTGAAGCAGGAAGGCCAAATAGCCTTGCAGAGAAAAAGAACAGGCCTTTTGCTTTCTTTTCTCCATTCCTACACCTCCCTATCCTCGCTCTCCCGGGTCCCTTGAAGCGAACAGGCCCCATCTTCTCCCTTTTCTGCTTTCGAAACTCCTTAGGCTTTCAGGTTTATCTATCAGGCAGAAATGGTCATGACGCCTTCACATTGCGATATCAGGGCTGAACTGAGCAAGTCTTTTATGTGTGCTCAGGACAACTTTTATCGATAGAAACTGAAACTCGTATTTGAGAGTTGAGTTGGATACCAAAGTTACTGAAACAGCAAGTTTCAGTTTTGGTGAAAGCTAAATCTATTAGGATTCTGACTGGTGCGTGAGATGAATCATGTCGGGCCAAGATAATTCGCAAATAAAGGCGAGAGAGCAATGAGGAGCTGTTTTCCCCTCTATTAGCACCATTTATTGGCTGCACCATCAGCATATTTCAAAAGTCTTAGGCAAACCAGAGCTGCCTTGTGTTGTTGGTGCTACTTGTTACTGGTAGGGGCAGGCCTCAAGGGCCTACAGAGATGACTAACGGGGTGCTGAGCATGTGCCTTGTTAGCCAAGGCCAAGTCATTCAGATGCACACAAGACTTTCTGTAGCCCAGCATCATATCAGCCATGTGAGAAGTGGGCTAGATTGAATTAAAAAAGATATAGGCATTTGTTGATTTCCTTTGTTTAATCCTCTCTTTTTATTCCAGGGCTGCCTAAAAGGAGAGACTAAGAAGAGCCATTGCTGCATCGTGGGCTTATTTATATTGGCAGTGTGTGGTGTTGCAGTCTTTCACACAGACCCCTCTTCTTCACACCTTTCCTTCTTCAACTGTTTTGAGCTCAGGCAAATACCAAGCATATGGATGACTTGGTAATACTGGTAACAGTATAATTGAGGCCTGATTTGTTGTTCTGTAGTCATTTGTCCGTGCAAAATGTGTATCGGATTAGGATGCTATAGTCTTACACTTTGCACTTGCCCTTACTAACACACAAGAGTGTAAGAGTGATGTAGTAGCGGTGATGGTCCAGAAAGTATGCAAGTGGCAAGAATTTCTTACAGTGGTCCCTTTTATTGGGCCAACCATGTGGATCGGAAGTACAACTACCTGGTTGGTCCTATAAAAGATATCTCCCTAAGACTTTCTTGCCTCTTGCATTACTAATACGTGCATTTTTAGACTTCCCTGATTTTTTTTTTTTTTTCTTTTCTTTTTACTGGCCAGTTTTAGGTGGTTTGAACTTGTGGGTTTAGCCTAGTTAATCTGCGGATCTCATCAGCAAGAGGGAGAGTAACTCTGCACAACTCATCACCACAAGATACCAAGGGCAAGAGTCCTATTTATTACTTAACGCAGAGTTAGAAACAAAAGTTTGGAAGCTTTGGTGGCCATCCAGTTAGTTCTGTGCTTTAGGAGAAAGCAACATCTGTAACAGCATCAACATTTCAAGGAGAGCTCCTCTGACCATAACTGAGCAAGCAGCTCAGTGCTTCATGTATGAGCAGGAATCTCTGAGTCTGAGCCTGCAGTTGGATTTCGAGCCAAAGGAAAGCTGGGAGAACATATTTTTCTGGGATCACAATACGGGGATCAAAACCAATATCTATCCTCAACTGCCTATTGAAACTTAATAAGCTTCCTGTGCTTTGCAACTGTGCACTCTGTGCCATCATTACTGCAACTGGCTCAATGTGATCTCTCTCTATTCTTTTGCAATACACACATGTTGCTAAAGATATTTGCTACGTGGCCTGTTACTCTAGGGAAATGTTCTGTGACTTGTACATCGATGCCCTACAATGCCCTGTTGGTTGAGGATTAAATGTACTGATGGTTTTTCTGAGATAAAAGGATAGCTAGAGAATGCGAATGGATACCTTGAAGACTTGTGTCAGTCTAAAATATTGAAACTTGTATTTCAGAAAGGAAGCAGTAAGTTTTTATATTAATATACATACTGGAACGTACCAACCTGTTTCAAAATACTTGAATGGCTGCCGCTATGTACAGATGCAGATAATTAGAGAGAGTCATTTTGCTTTATTTTATGTCTTTGAATTGCAGGCTGAGTCGCACACACTGTTCTGTGCATTTGCCAAAGCAATACCTGTCATCTCTGAACACCAACCAGGCAGAAGGCTTTTTCTTAAAAATAAAGCTGTATGCAAGAGAGATGCACACTAGGAGTTATTTACAGAGATGGTTCAGCAAATGTCATAAGAATAAAGGACACATCTGAAGAATCACAAGCTGCGCGTGGAAGAATCTGTGAGCAGGTGAAGAGGCAATCCCGAATCTTGTCTCAGTCCCTGATCTGCAGCTTTGAGAAAACTGCTGCTGCTCTCTATGCCTCCGTTTCTCATCCCACCTTCTGTCTGTCCCTGGGGTAGGCATGTATGTACGGCTCCATGGTGCCCCATCACAGTTGCTGCTCTTTGGGACTACTAGGCTGAAAATAAATGATGCTAATGAATTGGCCATCTAGCAGGAACAGGACAACGTTCTGGATTTGGGCTATAGGTGGTAAGCAAATATAAATTATGCAAGTTGATTTGTCAGCCTTGTGGTGGACAGTGAACCTGATGAGCTCGTGGTTGCTGTCGCCCAGGCTACCCTCAATGGTCAATAATTGACCATTGAGGGTAGCCTGGGTCAAGGAAAGGAAAGGTGAGGGCTCTTGTGGACTTTGAAAATCTTAAAAACTGACCTGAGGAAATGAGCTTCCCACTCAAGGACAACAACATTGTCCCTGAGAGAGTGCTTCCAAGAAGGGTTCATCCTTTCTGCTAGCTGGTTAGTTCTCTTGTAAACCCAAGATCTGTGCCCTGCTACATCTTCTGGTTCTCTGAGAATCACAATCCATTTTGAAAGGTGTGAACTTTTTTCACACTTCGGTTTTGCCTTTTACTTTTCAAAGCCCAAATACTAAATTGTCAGATGCTCACCAAAAAGGTCTCTGAAACCTTAAGGAAACTGGAACATCCCAGTGATTAAAGTAATGTCTTGCCAATGAATGCACCCTTGCAGATTAGACTAAACCAGGGGGATTTGAGGATGCTGGATCAGTGGTGGTCTTTTTTTTTTTTTTTTTTTTTTTTTTTTTGGAAGTTGATCAGAAAACTTGGATGGATGTTTAGTTGCAAAGTAGTTGATTTCCTCTTTTTTTTTTTTTTTTTTTTTCCTTAGACATTTTCTTCCTTGTTTTTCCTGAAATGGCAGGTTGCATAAAAAAAGATTTAAAAAATTTCACTTTCTCAAATTGCCTGAAAAGGATTGCAACACTATGAAATTCACCCCAGTAGGGTGATTGTTAAACCTCGGGGAGAAGTCCCCGGATGTCGCAGTTTTCTTGTGAAATTTTCACAAGAACAAGCTGTATGTTTTTCCATTTGATACTTTAAATTAGCAGAAGTTCACTGAACTCCTGTAGGTTGGGTCCTGATCCAACACAGCACTTAAGTACATGTTTAACTTGAAGAAATTAAGCAGCCAGGCTGTTTCGGTCTATTTGCATGTTTAAAGTGAAGTGCATGTCTAAGTGCTTTGCTAGAAGCAGGGGCTGCAAATGCAGTGAACCTTATTGGTTTCCGGATGCTGAATGGTTTCAGGTGAGTCTAGGAGAATCCATGAGCATGTGTTTTCACAACCAAAGGTCATGTACAGTTAATGTACAAGGTATTTGCCATGCATTTTGTTTTAGCTGTCACCTATGATCATCACAATATGAGCCCAGTATTAGCAGAGGAGAGAAGGCAAGTATTTTTATCTTCAACATTTTTTCTTCTGGAGACTAAATTCCTGCGTTCATCTGCAGAATAGATATAGCTCATGCTTTGGCAGGGAAAGCATTCCCATCAGACCTCAGTCTTACCCATAGGTGGAAAGCGTCAAGGGACTGTAGTTTTTAAACTCCTTGGCTCTAATAGGATCTTTGCTGTTGACTTCAGTGGAGCATCACTTCTCTCATGGTCCTGTTGTCTTCCCTGAGGCAGTGGACACCTGGCTTACTGATTGCGATGGTGGTCTTTGTACTGTGGATACTTGGCCAATTAAAATGTGGACTGAGAGCCACCAAAATAATTTCAGAGTGATTCATCTCGATGGTCAAGGATCTTTCCTGCATAGCTGCAGTGCTTCGGTGGGTGGGGCAGAAAGTGTCTTCACCCTGGGGTGTGTGTAAAAGTCCGTTGGTGACAGACTTTTTTGGGACGTTGGTAATGTAGGCTTGAATCCCTTTGGTTGAGTAAGAGGTCAGCTTCTGGTCAACTCAACCTTGGTCTCCTATTTCTGCCACTATATTATATAATGGAGGTGGCCACTGCCCAATTCCTCTCCTCTGGCTATGCTCAGAAATAGGAAGCTTGTCTGCATTTGGCACGGAGCCTGCCCCTGACCTTTTGCATGCTCAGAAGACTCCCAAACAAACCTACCTCCCTGAGGCTTTCGGGGGTTTAGTTGGAGGAAGGAAGGAACTAGCTTCCAGATCCCGAGGGGGCATAGGAACAAGCTAGGAGCTGAGCTCTTCAGCTTCATCAAAGCTTGTACAGCTCTGGGCTTGTGCAAAGGGGCAACTGTAAGTACCCAGGGAACTTGAAAGCCAAAAAGGTGAGGCAGCTGCACCCTCCAGGATTGGGCAAGAGCTGGGGGCAGGGTAGTTCTGACTTCCAGTTTTAGATGCTCCCTGTGCCTAAAGAAGGGTGTTTGTACCCCAAAGCTTGCAAAGAACAATTTTTCTAACTATTTAGTCGGCTTAATACAAGAGATCACATTTACCCAAAGAAGCTTGTCTGCCAGTTGTAGACTCATGCTCCTAAATCCCATGTTCACTCAGGTCTCCCAAGCCATTGCCTATCCCTGTAGTAACTACTCTGTATTCTTGCAAATACTGTTCCAGTTTGCAGAGAACATATAGGGCCATGCTAGGTAGACAAGCCACTGTGGGGCATCTGTGGAAGGAATCCTCCAGCTCTGCACGTGGTAGGTTTAATCTCTTCTTTGGATTCTCTCTTCTTGCACTGAATAAAAGTGGCGTCTTGCTCAAATTACCAATATGGGAGCTTCATAGTTCTCTAATATGCAGCAGACCGTGTTTGACTTTCAGAATTATTAAAGTGGTTATGGTCAAAAACGTGACTGAAAAGAGGGCACTGAATGTACTGCACCTATCAGCCCATATCAACTCCCAGCGTGTCTTCTGAGTCATCTGTAGAGTTTACCGAGAAAAACAATTTTCTACTTCTGTCAGCGCGTTGCAGATCTGTGGGTGAGTGAGCCATATCTTACCTTGAGCATCACATTTGGCAATTTAACTCTGATACCAGAATCTTGCTAGCTGTCGGTGCTGGTCTGCACAAAGCAAAAGCCCGATTCTCCTGAAGGCTGAGGACGTTGAAAGTGGGCCCAGGCTGCGAGCGCATTTGTATTTCCTAATGGTTTTCTAATTCTTACACATCAACTTTTAGAGGGTCCCCAAGTAGGAGCAGCAAGTGCTGGGCTTGACTTAACATTACATAACACAAACAGCATCTGTTACAACCGTGAATTTAGGACAGTTGGGCATTTTTGATGGTAGTGAGAAGAAAGCAGCAAGCACTAATGAGTCACGTGATTAACTCAGCCAATAGATCCAGCTCTTAAGAAACTAATGGGAACAATTAACCTTCCAGTAAGAAACAGAACTCAAATCCTTTGGCAAATCCCTGAAGCTTTCTCCCCTGTTCTGTTGGAGCCAGTGATAGGGTTATTTCAGACCTGTGCTTACAGAAAACAAAACGGAGAAATACTGTGAATGAGGAACATTTCAATTAACTTGTGCCTCAAGATGGGTGATTTTCCAACAAGGCTTTCAATGCTTGGGTCAGCCTCCTAAATAGGTGGCCTGGTTTTTCCTAAGTGCAACAGAATCACTTCTGCTTTACATGGACGTGAGATGTGAATCTTTCCTTATATCTTTCTTCCAGGGCTGCTGTAGGTTGGGGAGAGTTCTGGTGATTTGCTTTAGAAAAATCAGAGTTTATTCTTGAGACCTGGATAACTTGCGGGATAGTTTTCCTGTAACATTATCTCACCCATTGTCTGAGTGAATTCTCATGGGGCCTTCCAAGAAGTCTTTCATAACCAATTTTGTAAGATCAGCTGTTGCCGGAGGACACTGTCACTCAATCTAGCATTTGCTTCTATTTCACTCAAGCGAAGTGTCTTTATTACACAACTTCCATTCCAGATCTTAGCGCAAATCATTACCCAGTTTGTCCTGGATCTGGAAGCTGGGAGGGGGCACCTAATTTTTTTTTTGTAAGTTGGCAGAAAAACCATATAAGCAGCAAACCAACCATGTTTTGTACCATTTCTTTACTTGAGAGCGCAACCGTGTTTGAGGGGTTGTTGGTTGTAGCCATGTCGGTCTACAGACACAGGCAGGCAAGGTTCTTTGGGTAGATGTGATATCCTTTATTAGACCAACTAACTAGTTGGAAAGAATGGTCTTTGCAAGCTTTTGGGCACCAGCACCCTTCTTCAGGCATTTTTGCAGACTTCTTGTCAGTCTTGTAGCTTCTTTTCTACCTTGGAGATCTCAGAGCAACAGCAGTCTCCCAGTGCCTGAAGAAGGGTGCTGGTGCCCCAAAGCTTGCAAAGACCTTTTTTCCAACTATTTAGTTGGACTTTAAGATATTTTACCTGAAACCTAGCATTACAATATGCATTCAGACCTTCACAAGGCGTCTGCTTCCTGGACCAGGGCTTCGTGAACATGTTAAGGATAAAACAATGAGGAGCGAATAAATCTGGGGTCGCGCTGTATGTGAGCCCAGCTCTTCAAAGCAGTCTGCATGAGGGGGTTGCCTCGTTGTTCTGCAGAGTCCTCTAGACGTTGCTGCTGAATTAGGACCTGTGTTTATGGTTATGGTTATTATTGAATCTCCCTGGAGGTAGGTCTCCGTTTTGGTGAGTGAGTACGTGCTCTCTCCCGTGGTGTTTCTGTGCTCTCCAGGAACATATCGTCGTTCAGTTCTTCATTTTTCCACTCATTCAGTCATTTCAACAAGTCTAGCATAATGCCAGGCTGAGCTTTTCCTCCCGTTATTGACATTTGCTTGTCATTATGATAACGTTGGTGTTTTGCCGGTTTTACAATGTTGTGCATTCAGCAGCTCGTTTGACTGTGCACTGAATGATACTGAGTGACTTCAGACACGATCCTAATCAGATCTGACTGCGGAGGTGATGTAAGAGGTGAACAAGGTTGGAGTGCAGTCATGGGAATTGTTTTCCAGGGGAGCGACCGCACTGTTCAGGGGGCGAAATCTGCTGGGGAGGTGTGTGTATCACTGATGTCAATGGAAAAGACAGAAACACTGGACATTTCAGAAGAAGTTAGGCTAGGAAGAGTGTGAGACTTGACTCAGGCTGGGTAGGGAAACAGACTCTGCATTTCAGTAATGACACTCTTGGTTTGATTGTGCACAGTGGGTAGGTGTGTGTGTGTGTGGTGCAAGTGGAGGAGGAATGAACTCAGGTGCTCGACCATGCACTGGCTGGTGGGTTCACCCATAATCTCTCTCTGTCAGGGCTCTGTTCTTTCCTGTCTCTAGATACCAGGACATTGGGGATGTGCTGTGGGCCTGGACACTGAGCATGAGGTTGAGAGCCAGGGAGTTTTGGTCTCATTTTGTACCTGGGCATAGATGGAGTAGGACCCCCACCCCATCACCTAGTCTCTGTGTGACATCCAGTTTGTTTGACTGAAATGAATAGGCTCCTTCATCCTTTCATCCCTCGTCCCATTGTGGGGAACAAGATAAAGGTCTAGTGACAAAGAGACAAGACCCACAGCTTTTCCAGGGCCTAGGAGGAAGATTTGCCTCCTCTCCCCTCATCTGTTCAGGGCCCAGTCTGGCTCATCTGCTCAGGCACTGTGCTTAGGAATTAGTCCTTAGAGCTTGATTGGGTTTGGGAAATCCTCATTGGTGTACGTGTGCTTTTAACCCAGATTAAATGATGCTATCATAGAGTAACTTCATTAGCTGTGTGCAAATTTCCTCAACCTGGACATGGTCTTCGATAATTAGAGCTCCACGTTATCAAGCCATGGTTGGGAGTTTGCTGCACTCTTGTGCTACCGAGTGGGATTGCATGGGGGAACGGTTCATTTGAGCAATGATTCTGATTCATCTGTATCTGGAAAGAAAAAAAAAGCCTCTTCCTATAAAGGACATTTCTCTGATTTTCATTTTCTCTGTGTATATAATGAGAGTCGTTGCTAGTGCAGGCATGGCTATATCCAGAACTATTCTCTTGGTGCCTCTTGCAAATTGGTCCCTTAAAACTAAAGTGTTCAGATGCCTTGGAGAAGTGGAGCTTGGAGTGTGGACTGCTCCTTCTCTTGGCATCCGTTACCAGCTTAGACAATGTTTATATTACTGGGATGTACGTATGCCCTCTGTAAAGCCCAGTGGATTACTCCTGGTCTGAAAGGTTAGTTATATTGCTCAGGTTCATGTTAACGTGGTTGCGCATGCTGGAGAGGCACACTGAAAAGCTATGCCCATCTTAGATAGGAGACATATGATGAACTTGGTCAAAACCAAGTGAGGTACAGTAAACGTTGGTCTGCACAAGGGACCAGCACGGAGTCCATTTCCAGTTGTGGTTGTCATATAAACGTGGTACATGCGCATATACGGAGGGAGCTACCTTGAGGTATTCTGTTTGCTGGTGGTTTAGTGGCACACGAGGATGCCTGTGATGTCCTGCATGCTAACTCTGAAGTCCCTGAGCAGCCTTGGCTTGGAGTGAACATCAGTAAGAAGGAAGCCAGGGGGAGGTGGATCCGCCATGAAAGATATATTGGAATTTGGATATGTAAGGAATTTGAATACCTTTAGGTTGGTTTGATGACAGCATCCTCCTCAGTGACATCTGCCATCAGGTCAAAGCTGCTTGGTGCAAACAGTGGGACCTGACACCCCTTCTCTCTGATGGGAGTCGTAAAGTGTACATCCCCCATCCTGGCTTCTGTCTAAAGAGAGACAGCACACTTCTCTATCGGTCACACATGCGGACACTCGCACATGCATATGTAACTACTGGACAAATCCATGGACTATCAGGGTAATCACAGGAGTCCCGCGTCCTCCAGGCTAATGGGTATAAATGTCATTCAGCCCACTTTCCATCATAAGAAAACATCTGTTGTTATAACAGGATTGCTGGAAGGTGTCCTCCTGCCTTCTAATGGAAAATGATTTTTCAGCCACCTTGGTGGCGTATTGGGTTCTCTTGATCCAAGGCTGAATAAATCGCATTCATCAGTCCTTTTCTTATACCTTGATTATTTTGATCCTGTCTACATTAGATGGACAGAGACACATTTTTTTATTGTAAAGACTTAAGGGAGGAACTTCCCTACTTACAGAAATAGATCAAGAGGGAAAGAAGATTAAGTGGGAAAGACTTCCAGTGCAAACACGGGGTGTTTCTAAGACAGCCAAAGAAAACAAACTCTCCCTGCTAATTTGCTCCTCTTGTACTTAAGAGGATTTAGCATTATAAGAGAGAGCCTCGGGATATTATTCAGTTGCTCCATATATGTTATCATCCCACCATGTTCCAGAAATGCCTACTATCCCTTTATTCCTTCCCAGCATGGAGGAAAAGTAGATTCTTTAGTTTGATAGGGGTGTTTTTCCAACAGTTTTTTTTTCTTACGTGAGAGCAATGAGGCACTAGGGTGTGTGTCCATGAGAGAGGAAGAGAAACATACTGGGGAAAGCCAGGTCTAAGAAATGAGCTTCTCATGTAGTGCCAAGATTATGCCCATTTAACTCAAAAGAAGCTTTTCCACTGTGTTCACTGGGCATTGGGTCAGACCGATTTTTTTTTTCATTGTGTTGGACATCCTTATTGCTTGCAGGGGAGAATTCCAGCTTCAGGGAAAGTTTTCTGCCATGGCCAAACTACTTCTTGGGGAGCAAGTGTAGAGAGCAGAGCACTGGGGTATATCAGAATCACAGACAATGAGGGTTGGAAGGGCGTCCGGGGGTCACGTCTAGTCCAACCCCCTGCTCCAAGCAGGGCCAGCCCCAGTTATATCATCCCAGGCAGGACTTTGTCTAGCTGGGTCTTAAAAACTTCCAAAATGGAGAGTCCACAGCTTCTCTGGGTAACCTGTTTCAGTGCTTTACAACTCTCCTGGTGAGCAAGTTTTTCCCAACATCTAACCTAAACTTCCCTTGCTGCAGCTTGAGCCCATTGCTCCTTGTCCTGTCATCTGCCCCCACTGAGAACAGTCCAGCTCCATCCTCTTTAGATCCTCCCTGCAGGGAGTTGAAGGCTGCTATTCAATCCTCCCTAAGTCTTCTCTTCTGAAGACTAAATAAGCCCAGTTTCCTCAGCCTCTCCTCACCAGTCATGTCCTCCAGCCCCCCAACCATTTTCATTGCCTTCCACTGGACTATTTCCAACTTGTCGACATCCTTTCTGGGCGGGGGGAGGCAAAACTGGACACAGGACTCCAGATGCGGCCTTGCCAATGCTGAATGGGGAGGAGGAATCGCTCCCCTCAATCTGCTGGCAGTGCTCCTGCTAATGCAGCCCAGGATGCCATTAGCCTTCTTGGCAACAAGGGCACACTGCTGGCACATGCCCAGCTTATTGTCCACTGTCACCCCCAGGTCCTTTTCTGCAGTGCTGCTCCCCAGCCTGCACCAGTGCATGGGATTGTTCCCTCCTAAGCGCAGGACTTTGCACTTGTCCTCGTTGAATGTCATGAGATTTCTTTTGGTGCAATCCTCCAATGTATCTAGGTCTCTCTGAATCCTGGCCCTACCCTCTGGTAAACTATAATACAGCATAACACCAAATGTCTACATTATTTGGTACGTTTGCTACCAAACTCTGGTCTTCAATAATGGAAAACTTCCTGTTTTGATTACTGTAACATGTACAATAGCTTCAGGATGCTTTAATAAACACCTGTCACTTTTGGCTGGGAACATGGATTTTGTTGCGAAACACAAAAACACTGATGATATTTGGTTCAAAATATTAGTTTTGATTAAAAGAAAATGGCTCTTGGAAACTTGCAGCAGAGGGAACCCACAAGACAAGCCGGGCTCAGTTATCTTTTCTGTTAAGTTTCTTAGATTGGTGTCAAACTGATAGATGCTTATGGAAAGGCAATCAGGCTATGAGTGTGTGTGTGTGTGGGGTTGCGCATGCGCGCGCACACGTTTGCACACGCATGTATGGTATGTCTATGCTCTCCCAACAGCTGCATGAGCTCTCTCAGTCCCTAACGCATTCATCCTCCACGCCTTTTTGAGGTGAGGCAGTGCTGTTTTAATCATTCAGCATGTAGTGAACAGAAGCACAAAGAGGCTAAGCGACTTGTCCACAGAGAGTCTGGTAGAACAAGGAGCTGGACTTGGGCGTCCAGAGTCTCAGGATAGTGATCTCCCTGCAGAATGAGCCTGCTCCTGCCTGCCTGTTTAAAGTACTGCTTAATATTACTTACCTATTAGCCTAGGGCTGACATTTTTGAATACTCAGCTTTAAAATTTCCCTTCATCCTCAATTTACATAAAATCTCCTTAACAATTTCGTGCCTCTTCCTTCTTATTTCCTTACTGGGCTCTGGGTGTGTATCGGGAGTGCGGGGGTTGCTGGGAATTTTATTTGCTCTAATGCACCTCGCAGGTGGAACATGCAGTTCAGTTTTGTTTGACATACAGCAGCTGGGAACCCAGGGAGGAGTGCGCTGTGCAACGCTGCTGCAGGCTATAGGGGATCTTTCCAGCTCTGCGGCAAAGAACAAACAGATTGTGGTGCAGATGTAGTTCTGCTTGCGGTTGCACTAACAGTTTTTCCTTGTAGCGCAGGCTAACAGGGATGGAGCTGGGCGTTTGCTTCCCTGGATTGGAGGCCGTGTCGGGACTTGCAGACCACCAGACTTTTGGGATTAATTTGCCTAATGATAATCAGAGAGAATGGTCCTTTCCAGTAGTCTTAACCATAGCAACTATTATGGATTCTGTATTTGGTTCACTCCAGGGCTCTGGCTTCTTCCCCTCTCATCCCTCCAGTCTCCCTCCGTTACCCACCGAGGTCTTTATTATCTTTCCGCATAGGGAATTTTAGGGGGGGTAAAAAACCACCCCATAGAAATTAGCTGACAGTCAGCATATTTGTGCAGTGCAGGACAACATATGCACATTGCTGTTTCAGCTTTAATAGCATGGCCGTTCTTAAAGAACATGTGTTAAGACATCTGAGAGACTGAAAGTTTTTTGTCCTGTAGAGTGTGGTAGGGGATAGGAGACCTGTCCTTAGGGTGGATAGACTGGTGGCCCAAATGACTATTCTGCTTCTAACTTTTACGCTTCTATGAGTTTCGGCTCAGTCAGCCACCTGCCAAGTGCCCAGAAAAACCCGCAGGATTCCCTGCATTGCCTGCATAGCGATATGGGAGGATATGTATTGTGAGGTCTACGGCTGTCCCAGGTTTCCAAATGTTGATAAGCATCGCCTTGCTTTGAGTCCCCTCACAGAAGACCGGTCTGCTCTGCAAGGCAGTCGCATATTTGGGGTTGGCGGGGTGGGTGGGGTGTTCTTGCCCTATCACCCACAGAAAAACCCCTATTCCCATTTCCCATTGTGAGTCCAGCCTTAGGCTGTACGATATGCTCTGTTTCTGGGTCTGTGTCCATTTAAGCCGATACTCAATTGCTGTGCAAGGCCAGTTTGCTGTGGGTTATAGTGTAACCGTGAGAGAGAGGGCTCAGATAGCTGGTCCTCCTGTGGCATCCCTACATTTTCCTTGTGTCCCAGTTGTTCTGCACATCTCCTGCTCTGCTTTCTAATACCAGAAGCTGGGTGGTCCTGTGCTGCCAAGCTGAAGAGGCCTTCCAAACACGCAGCTACCATGCTGGGGTGAGCATGTGGAGGGCTACACTTCCAGTTGCAATAGCAGGATCATTCACCCTTAGGACACAATTTCAAGCCAGCTTGCTCAGCTGGGTACGTGCAGGGCCGGTCACAGTGCCAAGGCAGAGCCCAGGCACCTCAAGCAGTTGTACCAAAGACAAAGGATGCAAACTGGGGCCTAGATTTTGTCACTTCTTTATGCCCTTCTTATACAGAGCCAGAGAAAAGCACCAAAAATCCTGCTTCCTGTGACTCTTTTCTTCTATAGGCCGATCAGGGGAGATTGGGATGAGCCTGTTGTAAAAAGCTATTAGGATGTGGCTATGATCCATGGTTCATGGCAACCCATAGCATCCTTCAAAGCCAGCTGGTCCTGGGAGAATATCCAGAGAAGGACAATCCATGAACAACCCTGCAGAGACTGAAGTAGAGACTCCAGAGCCTCAGCTCAGTAAGTGACTGATCCCCACCCTGTTGATTCTTCTTTTGAGGGGAAGTTTGGGTATAAAAATGGAGGGATTTCCTGATGGGTGGCCAATGAAGTCACAATTCAGGAGAGCTGGGAGTTTCCCAGGACATGAGACACTTCAGTTTAAGGCAGAAACCACTTCAGTGGCTTGTTCATTTAGCAGCTGGATCTCCATTATCCCAGCCTCATGTATGTGCCTAGATAGCAACCATGGAAGTTTTAAAAATATAAAAATCAAGTGCTAAGTGTCTCCTAGTGATACCTTAACACACTCCTATTCTCTCTCTCTCTCTCTCTCTCTCACACTCTGAGTCACACTCGCTCATTGGAAAAACTCATGGTTGGTGGACTTGAGGACAAACTAGAGACACTTGTGCCATCAATGGTGCCAGGTCAGTTGGCAAACCCCATTCTCTGAACACCTGCTGTTATTCCAGGCACATTCCTGATGTCTGTGTCCCCTGGTACCACACGCGAGTCCCAGTAACGTGGTTATGGGTCATCAGGGCTTGGCATGAGGTGAGACAAAGCAGTATGCCCACCTTGAGGGCCCAGGCTACGTGCCTAAATTACCGGAAAGATGGACAGAGATAATACAGCTCTGATCCTGAGAGAGCTGGAAGTCAAAGCAGTACCGCAGTAGTGACTATTCACTTCTGGTAGCAGGTAGACTCTCAAAAGCCCCTCTATGGAGTGAGTGCAAACCTCTGGCAAGCTGTGTCCGTGACAATGCAAAGAAAAGAGCAGCCCTTAAAACTCCATTAATTTGGTATCTGCCCCAAAAATGAGGGTATTGACTTACCATGTCAAATCTAGTCCTGTGTACATGAAAGTCAAATTTAGCCTTGCCCCACACTGAATGTCAAGCAGCAACAAATGCATGATGAGCACATTGGATCAGCAGTTCTTTACTCTTTGACATCATTTTTTCTCAAGTTTATTTCTGTTTTAGGACTGCATCCCAGAGGTCTGGCTTGGGTTCTTCCATTTGGCCACTTGCTTGAGGCCTGCGCCATGGTAGTGTTGGCAGAACAAGCGCTTCCTGAAGGCAGAGCGTGCTCGGTCTCTGCTCCAGCGTCATGGACATTCCTCAAATATTTGAATTGCTGACAATGAATTCATGAGATATTTCCAAGGCCATCTATTAGGTGAATGAGGTAAACACCACTCACTCTGCCTCTCCATCACTTCTTATCAGGCAAGGCTCTTCCTGACTTCTAGGATTGAGGAAAACTTGACAAAGAGTTCAAGAAGTGGGTCCGCATCATAGTGAATCCTGTGCTGAGGCTGAACTCCTGTAGACGCATGCTTTCCTCTCTAATATCATTTGACCTAAAGCTGAATCCCAGCTTCCTTTAGGCACCCATTACTTACAACAGGTAGCATGGTTTCAATCTTAGCTTGTTGGGAAAAAAAACAAGAATTGATGCATTGGGCTTATAGATTTATTTAAGAGTTGAGTGGAGTTTCTGTTGGGTGATAGGACCCTGAACTTTAACTGTGTCTTTAGTAAAAGCAAGACACGATAACAGCTATACACATGCACTCTGGACTTGCATAATGTGCACTAAAAGCACTTGCTTTCCTGCAAATCTAGCTAGTCACTCTGTTACTAAAGGTTTGGGCCTTGTTGTGTTTCTAGGCCTCTCTAGCGACGATAGTAGAACTCAGATGGACCTAAGGGATGGAAGGAGGCTTCTGTCAGGTGTCCTGTTGTCTACCCATTTGAGCTGCAGCTCTGGAGGTCAGGTCTCCTATACCACAGTGGAAGATCCTGCTGTGATCTGTACAGAAACTATAGCTGGGGGCTCTAGCCATCCTGTTGCTTATCTATGCTGTGTTTACCTCCCCTCGATATACTCCCAGCCTTCTGTTGAAGCTTAAAGGACAGTCTTGTTGGGTTTTTTTCCCAAGGGAGATCTTTGCAGCAAGCAGCTAGTGGCAGTGGAAAGTCAACTGAGCTCACAGATTCCTTAGATGTGCAAGTTAGTAGGTGTTACCCTGACGCACCACCTCCTCCTACCTGTCTCCTGAAGTAAGAACCACAAGGAAATGCTATGAATTCCCAGTCTCCGAAGATGGAATAATGCCCGAGGGGGATAAATTTGGTCCCATTTTATTTGCTAATCTGCTCAGAAGATTAAGAAGGGAAATATAGTGCTGAGGAAGGTGGGAAAAATCCCGAAAGTTGATCCAGAGCCATTTCCTCCCTACTGCAGCATAAAAATGATCAGCTCTCCCCGAGTGAGGCAGCACATTGAGCAGCAAGTGGATGTGCTTCATAGCATTAAGGTAAGGCATTACTATATCTGCATGTCTGTCACCTCTCCGTCTGCTATGCCTATTTACATGCATATAGGGATATTTGCACCCTTTGCCATCTGCTTAGCTACGTGTACCTATTCATGAGATTTTGCTCATAAATAAGATAAACTTCAATGACGCCTAAAACCCCAGGTAAGGTATGACAATTACTTTTATACTAGTCTGCTACTTATGGATACTTCCGATTTTTATAAGGGGAAACGCTTGTGATGAAACTTTCCAGTGTTGGTCTCAAGGTGCCTGTCACCTTCAAAGCAGATCTACGAGATGCATAAACACACAGATTGCTTTAGGCATCTGAATATACACATGTGTACCCGTCTTGTGCACTACTCCACTTCCTGCCCTGCCCATATCAATTTATCGTGCATAAAATTCTGCATCCTCTGAGCTTTGGAAGGTTGGACATTGCATATGTGCAAATCTCAATGAGGATGAATGATTTGGCTAATTATTTTAGGGTAAGGGGAGGCGGGGAGTTTAAAATTCAAGTTAGATTTAAAATTTTAAAAGTTGTCCATGGATGCATGGAGCCTTCTGACCACATGTGTGTTTTATGTATGGTGATGGGGACCTGGGTTGAAATCGTGGCCCCATTCTGTTTAATGGGAGGTTTGCCATTGATTTTGCATGTTTTTGCAGACCTTGAATGGCAGAATGTTTCTGTTTGGGGTAATGGCATTTTTCAATGCCTCAGATAGAGGCTAATGAAGAGGGTTTTTTCCCATCTTGTACAGCTCTCCAGCACTCACTCCCCCTGCAGCAGTATGAAGGTCTCTTGCCTCTGCCTTAGCTTCCTCTTGGCTATCTGTGGGTTGCATTGGACACCAACCACTGCCAACAAAATCTTCCATTTTGGGTCGTGTGAGATTTTGATGAATGTCAACGAAATCAGGACTGGCTTCACAGCAATTAAAGCAAACATTGTAAGTATGGCAATGCACTTCACTGATGTAGACAAGACTGTGCGATGTCTCCTTTAGATTGGGGGGCTTGGTGGCTTGGGACATTGTGATAGCAGGCTTCCACGGTGACCGAGGGCCAGAATTTTCCTTGTCCCCCTGTGTTGGGCTGTCACTTGCCTGCGAGTGCACAGGGAATGCAAAATGTTGCTGTTCAGGTGTGCTAGCAGGATTGGACCCTCAAAGTTTCCCCAACTGATGGCTCTTCCGTGATCGGTATTTGATATTTGGTTGGTCTGAGTCCTGTTCCTCCTGGCGTTGGAAAACAACATATCCCAGATAACAGCCAAACAGCTTGTCTCAGCAAAGGGACAAGGAATGAAGGGCCCATGGAGAATGAATTCCCCTTTTCTCTCCTCAAAAATTATTCTGGGGACAAGACGGGGTGATAGGCCAAGCAAGAGACAGCTTGCATTAAGGCACAATACTCTGCAGGCAGGTTTGCTTTCCAGAGGTCAGGAATCTAAGAGCAATTTTAAAGAGAAAAGCTCTGTTTATGCTGGCTGCCTAAACATCCCTGTAGCCAAGATCAACTTGACTGAATTTTGCCTTTTTCTGTTTAGCAAGCCCGAGACACCGTCAGAACCACCAGCATTTTGTCATTCCCATATTCACTGCATAGAGTCAACGTAAGTATCATTATTGCATCTTCAAACCACTTGCTTTTTAAAAAAACTGAATATAGACTCATAGAAAATGAGGGTGGAAGGGACCTCGGGAGGTCACGTCTAGTCCAACCCCCTGCTCCAAGTAGGACCAGCCCCAACTACATCATCCCAGCCAGCGCTTTTTCAAGCTGGGCCTAATAACCTCCATGGATGGAGACTCCAGCACCTCTCTAGGTAACTCATTCCAGTGCTTCACCACCCTCCTAGTGAGAGAGTTTTTCCTAATACCCAACCTAAACCTCCCTTGCTGCAACTTGAGACCATTGCTCCTTGCTCTGTCATCTGTAACGACTGAGACTATGTCCCATACAGCTAGTTTTGAATGGGTACTTTTCAAGGTATCCATGCTTGGAAGCATTTCAAGATGATGAGTTTTCTCTCAAAAATACCATAAATATTATCCCATCTCCTACCATATTTGCCACCAAAGCTGGCTGCATGGTAGTAGTGGATTGAATGACTGCTGACTACATATCTTTATAGCAGTTTGTAAAGAACATAAACTATTTCTCTTAAGTCTGAAGATACATGCTGCTTCATTCACCACCTGCTGAAATTCTATGTGGACATGGTCTTCAAACACTGTGAGACGGAGGATTCGTGGGTCAACCGGAAAATCAGCAGCATAGCCAACTCTTTCCTCAGCATCAAGAAGAACTTCAGGCATTGTGTATGTTGGATTTTACTAAGTCTTCGTATAGCAAATCCCGTAGCTTTGGGGATATGATGGAAGCTGTCTTACCTAAATGAAAAAAACACAAAACAAAATAAAACAAAAAAATAGCCTGGCCATTTTTTTGAAGTTCAAAAAAAAAAAAAAAGGGGTCAGGGAGGGCGTAAGAGTGAACATTACTGTGGGTATCAAGAGGAAGCAGAAGCATGAGAGTGCCATGAAAAGTGGGGTTCATCTGTATTTGGCTTCAGATTTTCCCAGGCACCACTTAACTCCCATGTGAGCCCTCCAAATAGTGTTGAAGTGGAACCATGCGCTGATCCTCTCTGCGGACCAAATTTCACCCTTTGGGGAAATGTGATTGAACTCCACGCAGCCTTTTGCACTCTTTAGCAAGGCCCTTGCCTACGAAATTATCTCTGTCAATCAGAAACCCGCAGCTTATAAAAAAAAAACCCCCACCCTATTAATAAATTATTTTTTTTTCCAGCATCAACAAAGTCTGTGCAGATGTGGAGAGGAAGCAACACAGAAATATAAACAAATTCTTACCAATTACGGCCAGGTAAATTGATGGGACTATTGTTCAACATATTAATTAATGCGGAGTCAGGTACTCTTTTGCTCATTGCAAATTGCTGAAGTTACTTAACTGATTTTTCTTTCAATCCACTTCCAGCTGAATGTCAAAAACGCAGCGATGAAATCCCTAGGAGAGCTGGATATCCTGCTAGACTGGATGGAGAAGGCTTATTAGAGCAGAACAACAACCTGCCAGCAGCATGTAGCTTTTAAAGGCGCTTGAAAACTGCTCTTATGCTGTGATGCATTCAAAATCATGTCCTGATTCAGTGCTCTTTGGCATCTTCTCATTGGCTTCAAGGGGCATTTGATCACAACATGATTGTTGGGGTGGGTAGGTAGATAGACAGATAGGTATTTAGACCCAGATGGCATGTCCATATGCTGCAGGGGAGGAGCACATTGAGACATATTGCCCCCAGGCTGAGACCCGCTACATCTGCTCCTTGTATGCTGATTCCCAACCCAAAGGTGCCTGTCTGTAGGTTCTGCATCTCAGCTAAACTACTTCTGGTTTGGGACCTGATGCAGGTGGAGTGGGCACGACATCTCAGCATGGTCCTGGCTTGCACCATATGGACCTGACCCTAGTGTCTTGCACGAAGAACCAAACATTTCAAGTTCACCTTTAGCTTTTCCAATTAGCACAACTCTTACAATGCTGATTTGCCTTAAAAGCCTTTCTCTATTATTAAGGGTAATTGTTAACATGGTCCCTTTATCCTGATAGCAGACAGGTCCTGCTGTCTTATGTATCTTCAGTGGATTTGGGCGGGGGAAGGAGGAGGGGTGCTACTGCAGTCTGATATTTAAAAGCTACGGCTGAGTCTTGTAAGATGCCCGTGTGTGGTGTGCTGCATGAGAAGCTGACAGAAGGGCTGTCTGCAAAATTTAGCAAGATTAGTCTCTAGTTTTCCTTTATTAAACCACTAAAGAATTGCTGTTTTCTCTGAAAATAATAGTCTCTGCTTTAGTGCAATTATGTTTTTCAGCATGAGAAACAATTCTCCAGGTACGATAATTTTTTGTCGAACAGAAAAAGAACCGTGTTCTTCCCATATGTATTGTGTGATCCGCAATGATACTCTGTATGCAGATACTGCACTGATATGACCTTAAATAAACACTATTCCAAATGATGCGGGTTTTGTCTGGACTGTTGTGCAACTTCTGAACACTCGCTTACCTGAGTCTAACGTGCGAGTTTCTCTTATTTTTCTACAAAGGATTTATTTGATAGAGTAGATAGACTGGAGGGTGGGGCCAGGATTCAGAGAGACCTAGATACATTGGAGGATTGCACCAAAAGAAATCTCATGAGGTTCAACAAGGACAAGTGCAAAGTCCTGCACTTAGGAGAGAACAACCCCATGCACCGGTGCAGGCTGGGGGCTGACCGGCTGGGCAGCAGCTCTCCAGAAAAGGACCTGGGGGTGACAGTGGACAATAAGCTGGGCATGTGCCAGCAGTGTGCCCTTGTTGCCAAGAAGGCTAATAGCCTGGGCTGCATTAGTAGGAGCACTGCCAGCAGATCGAGGGAAGTGATTCTTCCCTTCTATGTGGCACTGGTGCGGCTATGTCTGGAGTGCTGTGCTCAGTTTTGGGCCCCCCACTACAGAAAGGATGTGGACAAATTGGAGAGTCCTGGGTAGGGCAATAAAAATGGTGTGGAGGTTGGGGAACAGGCCTTGTGAGGAGGGGCTGAGGGAACTGGGCTTACTTAGTCTGGAGAAGAGAAGGCTGAGGGGGATTTAATTGTAGCCTTCAGCTCCCTGCAGGGCTGTTGCAAAGCGGATGGCGCTGGACTGTTCTCAGTAGTGGGAGATGACAGAACAAGGAGCAATGGGCTCAAGTTGCAGCAAGGGAAGTTGAGGTTAGATGTCAGGAGAAACCTTCTCACTAGGAGGGTAGTAAAACACTGGAACAGGCTCTCCAGAGAGGTGGTGGACTCCCATCCTTGCCAGGTTTTCAAGACCTGGCAAGACAAAGCCTTGGCTGGTATGATGTAGTTGGGGCTGGTCCTGCTTTAAGCAGTGGGTTGGACTAGGTGGCTTCCTGAAGTCCCTTCCTACCCTTGTTTTCTATGATTCCTATGGTGGCTAATTTATAGTATAGATGAGTGAATAATACAGTGTACCTGAGGGATCATACAGCACTTTTGCTTTTTTGAAGTGCCCAAGTCAGGACTCGCATGGTGCACAGATTGTGTGCTAGTCCTCTGCAATAGATGATTTGTAGATTGTAAGGCTGGAAGATCATCGGGTCCAGCCCCCTGCACCAAGCAGGGAAGGTAACTGGGGGTCAGGGGACCCCACCAAGGTGACTGTCAAGTCCCAGGTGCAAAGAGTGGTTAGAATTTGCTCAGACTGGGTCTGATGACAGACATGGTGACAAAAATGATTAAAATGGCTAGTTACTGATGTTTGACAAACACCTGCCCATGACAGACGCGCACAGATGCATGAGTTCGGCTCCAACAGGAAAAAAGCCTTCAAGCCAAAGCCTACCCCCACCTATAAGATGCCTAAGTAACCTTACTCCGTATCACGCACAGGCCTAAAAAATCTTTAATGCACCCCTATTTGTAACACACGATCATTTTAGCCTTATGGCTAAGTCACAAAAAGCAGTGAAGAGGAGGAGGATTTGCTTGCTTGTCTCCTTCATTAATTATTTTTTAGGGCCTTGAGCAGGGTGGAAGAGGATCACAATCAGACAGCTAAGTCTAAGTACCTAATAAGTGGAGTAGAATCTGCCCCTTAAAGCCAGGGTTTCGGAGCAGGTAGCACTAAAGAGAGGGTGTCCCACCATTGAGCAAAGGTGTCAGGCAGGTTAGCATGCAGCCCTCCTCAGCTACAAGGTGGAATTGTGACCACAGCCTCCTGGTGCCAGTTGCCTGTGGTACAGGAGTCCTGAGTAAGAGCGAGCACAAAAGCAATCCTAAAGGATGTGAGTACATACAGGTGTGCCCATAGCTAATGCAATCTAGAAATCAAAGAAGAATGACACATCTACTGGAATTTTTAGTTTGGTCTTGCTGCTGGTTGATTCGTATGATCAATCTGTCTTTTTTCCTTATACTGAAAGGCACAAGGAGGAAAAATATTCGCTCTCCAACAGGTTAAGGATGTGATGGCATATAAAATGGTGATCTGGACACTCTCAGGAGCTGTTGTAACTGGTATTTCTCAAGGTGCTTGGCCCTGATATCAACACTGTGGAACTTTCTAAGATGTTTCATTTAAGCTCAGCAAGGAAATGCATGGAGAAAATAGAAAGCCCGAGGAAATTCCAGTTTGAATTTCATTTCCTTTGCTCATCTGTATATAAGTGAGAATCAGTCTCTGGGGCTGAGAAGCAATATACCACAAAGACGAGAGAACATACTGTAAAACAAGGTAAGATATTTCTATCTCCCTGATCTCCTCTTATACTTTTTTCTGTGTTATTTATTAATGCATTACTCAAACACACCTGCTGTTGAGGTTCAGTGGTAGAATCCTAGTCTACCATGAGGGAAACCCAAGTTCGCTTCCTGGACATGTGCGTAACTACAGTCATCGAGGTACCAAACATCTGGACGCAATCTGGCTTTTGGATTCTGTCTTGGTGGCCTAAAGGGGGATGGAAAGTCTGGGCAGCCTCTACTCCTCACAACCTCCTCTCTGGGCATGCATATCAAAGGTCTGGGTGACCTCTAGGGTGGCCATCATAGAGGACAGTCCAGTTGTCCTCTGTCCTCTATTGATACATAACCCGATCCTGCATAATCCGATGTTTCTGCTGAACAGAAAAATAGAGAACATAAAGGCATTGGGTTATGTATCAAGAGAGGACAGAGTAGGAGAAAACCAGAATGTCCTCTATGATGGTGACCCTAGTGACCTCTCATGCATAGACCTGATCCAGAAGGACCGATGTTCGCCTACGACTGCTGCTCAGGGACAGCTTAGATGGACGTCCTTGCTCAAATTCAGTCTAGGTGTGATTTCACTGGAGTTAAAACATGATTATGGATTTGTCTCATAATATGTAAAGCCAGACACTGATAGTCCTGCATCTTTCTGTGGACTTGAGCACCACGTACCCTGTCCATACCAGCCCCGTTCCCCAAGTGCCAACACATTGAGATAGGCCCTTATGGTTTCCAAACAAATCCACTTCACTGCTTATCTTTAACCAGTTTAAATGCTTTATGTACAGCTTGATTAAACGTGGCTTTGCCTCTCAGGGTGCCACTGAATCCCCTGGTGAGACCTCACAGAAGATGGGCCATTATTGGTGCATAGGCTCTAAGTGGTGCTCTGCACAGGGCTGAGTTTCACCCTTATGACATCATAACCTTCCAGGAACCAGAACAGTGACCTGCTGTCTTTCTGCAAGATGTCACCTCAAACACTACGCTGATGTCATACAAGGAAAGTAAAACCTTGCGGTGACATATTCCCCAAGCGCAACGGATGAAGTCCTAGCTTAGCTGTCCTCCTATCCTATTAGACAACTGTTAGTGAAGCACGTGGCAAGACTCTCATTGGGAACAGCTTCAGGTCCAGATGTGAATAGTGAAATACAAACAAGAAATAGCCTGGAAATCTATATCACTATCACTACATTTAATAATTGAACTAACACATACATCTTTGTGTCTCTGGATTTCCTTCCGCTTTGTTTAAGCTCAGTGTTACAAGAGTCAAAGTCCTCTTTTCATTCTGTTTCTCTCTCTGTCATCTGTGCAATGAAATCTGCTTGAGTTTGGAGCTGTCTGGCCAGTAATTTCATATTGATTTGTCCTCAGATTGGATCTGGCTCAAGACTGGGATCCAGATGTGAATATCCCCAGTTAGGGGTTTTAGTCCTTGGGGTTCTTGGCTCAGATCAATCCGACTGCGAAGTTGAGATGTGACTCCTCACTGGCCCAGACTTTCTGCTGCTCAGATCCAGAAAATTGTCCAGGGCTTAATTCTAACATATGAGATTAAAACGACACAGGCTCTGTCTGTCCCGTAGGTCAGATTCCAAGGTGCTTTTTCAAAGTTACCCAGTAGGCCAAATGCAGAAGTGATGTCTAGAAGAGAGATGCCGATTGCATAAGGATAAATGGCTGAGTTGAAATAAATCTAAGCAAATGCAGAAGTATTAACAGAGGTAACAAACAGCTTGAAGGGGAGCAAATAAGAAGGTTTCAGCCGCAATAACTTGGTCTGTCTCTAAACACATTGTGCTTTGAATTCCACCTGTTTCTATGTAGAAAAAAAACTGTGATCACTGTAATCCAAGGGTAACTGAGATCTGCTTTGTTTTCTATTACATAGTTCCTACAACTGAATACCTGAGTGTCAGCATCCTTCAGAGAAATGAAAGTTTTGCGTCTCCTCTGTCTCGTTCTCACTGCATTTCTGCTGCATTTGCAACCCACTGCCAGCCTCAAAAGGCTCCACTTGGCACAGTGCGAGATCAACATGCATTTCCACGAACTGAGACACAACTTTGCAGCTGTCAAGGAGATGCTTGTAAGTACAGAGTGGGTGGAAATACGTCTGTACCTCAGAGTCCTACTGAACGGATCAAAAGGTCAGCTTCCTAAGTCAGCACATGCATCTGACTCTTTCTCTCTGTTCTTCCCTTTCAGCAATCTCAAGATAAAAACACCGACGTCAGATTCTTACCCAAATCATATTCTTTGCAGGACATTGAGGTACGTACAGAATCCGCGTGTCTTGTAATATTCAAGAGAAACATGGGCACGGGGAACAGGTGATTTTTGCTGCAAGAGTTGACAGCCGTGTGGATAGATGGCAAAGCAAATAACACAGGAACAAGATTCATTTGTTTTAACAATGATTTTTACTGGACCTAACAGAGCCTTTTTTTTTTTCTTTCTTGTAGCCTGTGGACAGGTGTTGTTTCCTACGTCATTTGATGAGGTTTTACCTGGCAAATGTTTTCAAACACTGTGAGGAATCCAGTTTCCTTGTCAAGAGGAAAGTCAGCAGCATAGCCAACAACTTTCTCCATATCAAGAGGGACTTGAGGCTCTGTGTAAGTCCGAGGCGACAGGCCACATTCTGCTCGCAGCCATGCTAGTGTGATAGTCACATAGCATGCTATTCTTCTGTACATCTAGAATACCCTAGATATACACCCATACACCAGAGAGTAGGGGCTGCCCAGGAATACCTCAAATATTCTCATTATGGGCCAGATTTCATTTCCTTTAAAATCACAGAAAGTTAGGGTGGGAAGGGACCTCAGGAGGTCACATCTAGTCCAACCCCCTGCTCAAAGCAGGACCAGCCCCAACTACATCATCCCAGCCAAAGCTTTGTCTAGCCGGGTTTTGAAAACCCACAAGGATGGAGCTTCCACCAACTCTCTGGGTAACCTGTTTCTTCTTGTGAGAGTTTTTCCTAATATCCAACCTAAACTTCCCATGCTGCAACTGGAGCCCATTGCTCCTTGTTCTGTCACCTGTCACCACTGAGAATAGCCTACCTTCCTCCTCTTTTAAACCCCCTATCAGGTAGTAGAAGATTGCTATTAAGTCTCCCCTCAGTCTCCTCCTCTCTAGACTAAATAAGCCCAGTTCCCTCAGTCTTCCCTAATAAATCATGTCCCCCAGTCCCATCACCATTTTTGTCATCCTCTGCTGGGCTCTCTCCAATTTGTTCCCATTCTTGTTGTAGTGGGGGCGCCCAAAACTGAACACAAGACTCCCAAAACAGCTCTTCCCTCTGATAGCAGTCCCTAGGGATTACTTGAAAGGAGTGACTGAGAGGTATCAACACTGGGAACCCGGTGGCAGTAAATGGAGAATGACTGTATATAAACTCAATATTAATTCTTTGTTTGGATGTGGGAACTCTAGGACATCCATAGGCGGAGTTGGTATGACGTAAGACCTTTGCTTAGTGGTTGCTCACTTCTGTACATACAGTCCTCGAGAGTAGCCATATTGGGCCCTAGATGTACAATCCTGTATCCTCCTTTCCTGTGTGCCCACCATTAATTCCATGACCTTTATCCTTCCCCAGCATGACGCTGGCATGTGTCACTGCACAGAGGATGTGAAGCAAAAATACACACGGATCCTGAGCCGGTTTGAAGAGGTACATCCATGTTTGCCTTTTGACTTAGCTAATGAAGTGCAGAGGGATTTCTGGAGGCAGGTGTCTCTTATATGGGGGCTGCCTCAAAGCTGAGTTGGGACATAGTCCTTCCTCTCCAGGCCAACAGTGGCAGGACACAGCTGGTTTCTGAGGTTCACGTTGTAACTATTCAGCAAAAGCTGTCAAGTTTCAGGGCTTTCATGGGGACAAATGGGAGTTCTCTGCTAAGGGCCATCTTCTTTAGATACTCTGATGTGCACGCCTTGCCCTTTTGTCCATTTTTCTTCTGCCCCTCTTGTGTGGTTGACTTTTGGGGCTCCCCTGTCCCCTGAAGGAACAGGCCTATGTTGCTTTGAGCTCTGCCCACCAGTCTCGGGTATCAAATAAGCTGTCACCAGCACTATCATTTTTTAAAAACTTTATAACAGAAAAACAAATGGAAGCAGCAGATGTGGCCAGCCTGAGGGTGGGGAGGGATGTGCCTGTGTGAGCAGAGCACCATTTTAGATGCATCACAGATCCGCTCTTTCTCAGTTGCAGGCCCACAGTCGGGTCTTGCTGGGAAACCAAGAGATTGCTTGAGAACGTGCCTCGGTTGTCGTGGCTGAAGTAGCTGCTTAGGGGGATAATCCTCTCTGTTCCCTTCCAGATGGACATTCAGTCTGCAGCCATCAAAGCTCTTGGGGAGCTGGATATTCTGTTGGACTGGATGGACAAGACTGATTAGGTGAAGATCTGTGTCCCTCATCTGGTGGCCTAATCCTGCAAGCAATAGTCAGTCAACACTTCGAACTGATACTGAGCAAACAAAGCGGACAGGATGAAGCCCTACATCATTTAATATTTCTTGGAGACCTGAATTACAGCTTCCACTGGCGTCAGCAGGAAGGTTGATTCGCGGGAACAGGATTAGGTCTTTCATCTTCTGAACCGAGACTGCCCTGCACCGCATTAGACCCCTGTGGGGTCAGGCCCATATAGCCTATAGCCCTAGTCTAGCAAAGCACTTAAACAAATGTATAATTTGAAGCAGATGAATAGTCCCAGGAGAGTCATCTGTGCCCTAATTAAGCATTTGGCTGGATTAAGGCTTGTGTAATTAACTCTCCAGTGCAATTAAGCTGCACTACCTGGCCGTTGTTCTACTGATGGCTCACATATCTTCTTATAGAGAAATATTGTCTTCAGTGAAGAACTTTCCAGAGACTTCTTATTATTTATAACTTGCTATTTTTATTCATCGTTTCCATTATTATCTGTTGCTGGTATTTATTTATTTATTTATTTATCTATTTATGTATGTATGTATGTACTTATTTTATTTATTTATTCATTTATTTATTACAATTATTTCCTATTTTATAATGTTCCGTGCAATTTATAA
Organism: Alligator sinensis; assembly: GCF_000455745.1. NCBI lineage: Eukaryota > Metazoa > Chordata > Crocodylia > Alligatoridae > Alligator > Alligator sinensis. The sequence continues at coordinate 207,682 of NW_005842116.1, read as the reverse complement.
TGATATCTGTTGTAATTTTATATTTAAATTCTTAATTTATTATTATTATTATTATTATTATTATTATTATTATTATTATTACCATGACTGATTGTATTGCCCTGGGAATACTTTTTACACGTGATGGATGTTTCATTTGTTAAGCTCAGAAAGTGCTGTTCTTTCCAGAAGGACTGGATAAGGACATGGTGTGCAACTCACACTTTTCTTAAATAAAAATAGTGCAATGAAGCTGTTGGACCTAGCCTGAGTGTGGAAATATCCCTAAGTGAAATCTCAAAGATTAATATAGCTGAGTAACGTTGTTCTGCAAAATGTAGAGCCTTCTTTGCAATGAACTCAGTACCTTGCAGACGGAAATGAACTCTATATCCCTAGAAAACCCCATTTTTACAGATGAGGAAATCAAGGCAGAAGAGTGAAGGGGTTGTCTAAAGTCAAACCAGATGGTGCCTGCCTTCCAGTCAGAGAATGATGGAAGGGACCTCAAGGGGCCTGTAATCCCATCCCCTGCCCAGCTGCTGGAAGTGTTAATCTTAACGCATCCCAGAGAGGTGCCCATCCAGCCTCTTCCTGAAAACCTCTGACAAAGGAGATTCCCCAGCTTCTGGAGGCAGCTTGTCCCACGGCCCTTATTGCTCAGAAGCCTCTCTTTCCCCGCTCCGAGGCATAATCTAAACCTGTTGTGCTGCGTGTGTTTCACACGAGCTTATTCTCGTTCTCATATTCATGGTGCCCCGAATGTCTATACTAATCTACTGAACTGATTCTTCTCAGACCATTTAAAAAGTAGCTGTTGTCATTTACAGCCTAAAGAACTGGCTCTGACGTCGCATCTCATCTGTCCAGGCAGTGAGGCCATGACTATTTCTGTGACATCGGAGTGCCTTCCATACTTGACAGCGAGTGCTGACTAACACATTGGGTGAACCTTGCTCAGGTTTTAATCTCATTTACCTAGGATTGACATGACAACCTGTTTTCTAGGCAGCCAGTATATAAGTTGTGATGATGTCAGGCGCCAGATGTGTGTTGCATAAACCCCTGCATCTTAGCCTGGGCATTTTGCCAAAGCACTGGTGTTTCATGTTCCTGGTATTGCTCCAGCCTGAAGATTTCCGATGTCGAAACAGCCCTGGCTGCACCTGTTTGAAGTTGGAGTGGGAGTTGGCTCTAAAGGTTTGAGCTGGTTGCTTTGGCCCTACGGGAGAAGAGCTCCACTGCCAAAAAAACAAGAGGTACCTCCTGCACCAAAAAGCTGCTTCGAACAGCACCAAACTGCCTCTCTTCAGACAGGAAGAGAAGGATCTTCCTTTGTCACCAGCTGAAGTGCCTGCCATATCCCTTTCCAGGAGGGTGACCTACCTTGGGCGCTACACGTGCTGTCTTCAGATGAAGATTCACAGTTTCAAAGTGTTTCCTTCTTTCTAGCTGCTAAACCTAGAGAGGAAAATTTCTAGAGTGGAAAATTTGAGACCCGAGTGAAATGTTCCCCCTAGTTAGCAGGGGACATGTTATCAATGTTATCCATACCACTGATAACATGGCCCAGCTCTTCATACTGATGCACAGAGGTTCACAAGAGCCTGGTTCTTATCCTGTCTCTGCCTTCTCATAAAGCTTCATTCTCCCTGGAGCAATCTGGCACTGTCCAGACTAGAGGGCAGAATGATCCTGCTCCGTCATGCCGCAGTGCCGCTTCTCCACACCAAATGATCCTACTGTTGCCATGCTGTCAGAGGTGGTTTCCAGTGATGCCACAAAGGTGGTTTCCAGTGGCTCCTTCCTGCGGGAGCAGTGAGAGTGGCAACAAGCCAGTAGGGAAAAAGGATGTTTTCCAGGGTTGTGAAAGTCTTTTTTTATTCTGATATATGGAAATGAGCTCCCCAGGTTTTCCAAATGGAGTTACCTAATAGTTGTGATCTCATCACCATCTCAGAGAGCAGTCCCAAGGGGATCCAGCAGATGCCCCATCCCTCCGGTATGCATCTTGCTGGTACCACCGCCGTATCAGGTCGTTGCTGCAGGTGCTATTAGGGATTTTTTATCTTGTCCCTAAACTGTCCCTGATTTCTGAGAAGGTCATAGGTATGCATAAGTGCTTGCCCATAGTTAATTGCAAACACATTTCACCCTCTGTTTTAATGATACCGTGTAATGCTAGCCTATCATTACTTGAACATATTATATGATACATATACTCACAAGGTAGACATCTTAATACCTTATCTACCTCCCCAAATATAAGCCCTATCTAAAATGTCCCAGTGTCTTGATTCACAAATAAAAACACTCCATGTAAGATGTTTCTAAATCATTTAAGGTAACCTGTGGTCGCAATTTGCCATGAAGAGTCCTTCTCGTCTTAAATAAAGCAGTCCTATGCAGCTTATGGAGAAGCTCTCATGTTTATCCTGCACGTTTTCTACCACTCCTGAGGTGTGGAGACTGAAAACCTCTTCGCTGTGCTGTGATCCAATTCTGCTGTCTTTATTCATACAAATTATTTTGATGTGTAGAAATAACACCTTCCCCAGGTGTTGTCTTCATGGAGTCCATATATGAAATTATAAGCTACCCACCTGGATGAGAGTTACCGGGTCAATCCCTTTTTCTGCTCTAAATAATGTTATCCTCTTAGGGTGATCAATCCTGAAATGAAAGAATCAAAACTAAAGTTAAAGGAAAGATTTATAAACACTTTCATAGCATCTGATGCTGCTACCTGCTGGTGCTCCTGAGTCACTGCAACAAGTCCAAATCCTAATGTAAATATTTGCAGAATAAAGGCTGCGTACTTAGAAAGGTCCCTAACGTTGTTCCCAGTTACACCATGGACTTCTGGATTAAAACTGGTGTAACTGGAAGCCAAATTTGGCTCTCACAACCTGTCCCAAGGTGTCTAGGAATAAATTTCCCAAGGTGCCAAGATGCATATCTGCATCTTTAGGCACTTAAATACCTTTGAAAATCTGGCCCTAATTACAAATAGCATTGGTTTTGCTGCAGTCTGATTTTTTTTTTTGGTGATATCAGGATATCAGGATTCTCTAGTTATCGTCATGTAGAATAAAAGTGAACACGTGTGTAAGGGACCTGAAGGCATCAGGTGGGAACAGTTATGAGATCGCAGATTCGTACGACGAGGGACAGAGCATCAAAACTTTGGTGAGAAGAGCATTAAAAGGAGCTTGCATTGTCACCACGTGGGCTGTTCCTGCTCTCTACCTACAGCTGGTCTAGAAAGCTGTTGGCCTTGCACTTTTCACCAGCACCAAATGAATACAATTCATTTAATATCTGTGTGGATGTCTTTGCATTTAAGGATTCACCCTGACTTGTTGATCTCTCCAAGCTACCTGGTGTCCTTTTTCACCCCAGTTTTTCCCTGTGTCAGACCTAGGGTTGCCAATTCTGTTTGACTCTATTCCAGGAGGTTTCATCACCTGACATAATGACATTAATGAGTCATTACATCAGGAAGGCACATTTCTATTATATTTTTAAAACCCACTGACCCGATTATTACATTTTAAAAACTGGACTACCATGTAAATCGGATTTAACATTTAATGTTTATTTTAATGAATGCCCTGTCATTTATCTCCTGGGTGACTCTCAGCAGCATCCTGGAGATTTATATCTAATTCCTGGAGACTCCAGGGCAATCCTGGAGGGTTGGCAACCCTAGTCAGACAGTAGCCTACCAGGTGTATTTCCTTTTTGTCTGTGATTAATCCACCTTCGCGCAATGCAGCCTTCCCATTTTAACTTCTTTGTCTCCGTGTCAGTGCGCTGTGAAATAATGTGTTAGTCCACAGTGGGCGTTTTCTCCCATGTGCTGGGATCGTTTCCCTAGCCAGTTATGCTGAACCTTTATGCCCAGGGGCAGCCAATTAAAAATGACATACTTTGCACATTTCCTGACTTCCAGTCAGAGAAAAAAAATATGCAAGATGTGATGACTTCATGAAATGCTACCTACCGTCATCTATTTTCAGGTGAAATTCCTGTCCCAGAGTAAATCCAAATCAAGCTCCTGGTTCTCTGTCCCTGGTGGGTAGTACCAATGAAGGCAATGGTCCTGTTTCTGCCAACACCTGACCCAAAGCTCACAGAGGGCAGTTGAAAGTTTCCCAGTGATCTTTCTGAGCATTGGTTTGGAGTCCAGGTAAGGAGTCCGCAGTTGAGCTCCAGGTCTCAGCCGGCCACCTATTCATAATCAGGAAGTCTGCCCCACTGCCTTCCCAAGGCTCTAGGGGCACGTCTACATGTGCACTTTAATGCACATTAGTCTATTTTAATGTGCATTAAAGTGTCATTAAAAAAAACCATGCACTTTCACTAATGCTCAGTAAAATAAGCTAACGTGCCTTTTTCTAGTATCTCACAATGAGGTCCTAAATGTAATGTGTATTAGCAAAAGTGCATTAATGAACACGTAGATGCACTCTAGGTTCCAAGATAGATGCAATTATATCCTTCACCGGGGGATATTTGCATAATGTACGGGGCAGCAAGATGGACTTGTGCCTAAGAAGGAAGTCTGAGGAGCGCTGGTTTAAGCTCTGTCTGAGGAAGCTGCCTCCCTGCTATGGGCATCCCTCTGTTAATGAGAGATAGTGTTGCTCCCCTGCTTCAAGCATGGTCCATGGTAGAAGAGCACAGCAAGAGGGCACCACAGAAATATAAATGTCTTGTTATCTGAATACCTCAGGGGCACACGCTAAATGGGTGAGACCACAGATAACGGTGTTTGAAATGGGGATCATCAGCTCCTAGCTCTACTTTCAGAAATCTCAAGACAGTTGATAAGCAACAGACCATTTTGAAGTGTTCAGAATAGACCTGAATTTCAGGATGGTGTGCTGGAAACGACTTCCTTCCCAAAATTTAAACAACAACTTGTCTAGGATTGGCCCTGAGGAACATCCTCATCAGTGCCAGGTTCACAAAGCTTGCAACCGCACAGTTCTGGCTCAGGAGTGTTAAAATTCCCAAAGCACTTTGAGCACCTTGGAAGACAGGGGTCAAAGCGGTGCCAGATGCTGCTCTGTAGTGAGATGAGCATATGAGACCTTCTGTCCCTTACTTGGACACCCCTCGGCTTGCAGAATACATGCAAATGATTTACTTGGCCTACAGACTCCTTGATGGTCTACTTCCATCTTGTATTGAATGCTAAGAAATGGCGAAACAGGGGCAGTAATAAAAGGGGAAACTTTTGGGAAAGCAGTGATTGGGGGTTCGGCAGCGTGTCCGTGCCTTTTTGTGTCTACACTGATCAGTGACCTAATGTAGGGTTTGGTAACGTGTCCTCTTTCAACTGACCGTTGTGGTGGATGGGTGCATTGGCTAGGATGAGGAGCCTGGAGTACAATGGCAAGGGTGTTGTCTGTCGAGGGTGAGGTGCATTTTCATAGCTGTTTCCAAGGAAGTTTGCACAACACCTCCCCAGTGCCCACTCCCAGATAATCCTTAGGTTCATTACAATTGAATTTACACTCATTTCGTTTGCAAAGTGGGATAGTTGTGGGGGGGGGGAGGGTGACAGAACAGATGAGAGTTTGTTTCCAGGGTGAAGCAGATACTGTTTTTCCTTCTCAGGAATTTCCAGAGCCTAAGCATTACCCCTTCACCTTCCTCCCCCTCCATTCCCTGGGGGACACTTCCTAAGGACGCACCTTTCTGCATTACACCATCGCCATCACTTCCAGCAACTCTGGGCAAGCTCATGCCTGTCCAAAACCCCACTCCTCCCATCTGATGCCTGAGTGCACAGTCCAGAAGGCCCTGATACAAAGATGAGCAGAAGAGGCCAAAATACGTGCAATTCCTCAGAGCAGTATCCCATTCTGGAGAATTTACAAAACTATATATGATGTATACATACGCATATCTGTATATGTATCTATATATACAGATCCATATAACATTATATATGACATATAGTATAATTGAAGATAGAGAAAAGAAGCACTGTTTTTACAGAAATGACTCTAACATCCTACAGGAATTACTGGAAAATGTTGATCATTCCATTATAGAAAGGATTTAAGTTTATATTCACTTCTATAGAATTCATTGTACGAGGGATGGTACAAATTTATCCTTCCCGCGATTCGGCTGAATTCAATACCTTCTTAAAATACACTACAAATTTAATAGGAAAAGAGAATTTTTTTGGAACCACCTCAACTAATTTAACAGAGAATCACAGCCCAGCTATAGAGTGCTAAGGGATGATTAAAAATAGAGGGGAAAAAAGCACTTGTTCATACCTTCTGTTGGTTTAGGGTAATTTATAGAGTGCCTCATTTAATTTTCTCTAGAGCTTTATTGTTTTCACTCTATAATATTAATATCTTAATAAACTATTCTAGTGTACATTAATGTTGATCCTGAACATGGATAATAAAATAACAAAATCCAGGCTCCTCAAAGAAAATCACTTATGCCATCATTAAGCAAAGGATTTTGCAAATGAAATTCAAAACTCCAGAAAGCCCCGAAATAGTTAACATTCACTTTATTAGCAACAACATTTGGCTCCTGTTTTATTTATATCATAATTAATACAACTTTATTGATTTCAAGAGTTGTTCTCTAGAGCCATCATTTCCATATATTTTAAGATCATGAATTTCTAACTGGACTTTCTGCATAATGAACACCATAGACCTTCCCTGAATTAATTCCTGCATCAAGTTCAATAGTCAGGTTTGAACTAGAACATGTATTTCAGAAAAAAAATCCAATTTCGCTGTAAAATTTGAGCAGTGGAGGATCTATTGCAGTCCAATCATTATTGCTCCTCATTTTTAAAGAAACATGCCTTATTTCTAATCTGAATTTATCTGGTTTTAAATTTGAGGTTTAGCAGCTTGTTATACCTTTGTCTGCTGGACTGCAGAACGCTCTGTTACCAGAGATGTTTGTAGACAGGGATCAAGTTGCCCCTTACCCTTTGATTTCAGAAGACAAGTAGATTGAGCGCTTGGACATTTTGCTGTATAGTATGTTTTCCAGGCCTGCAATCATTTTTGTGGCTCTTCTCTGAACCCTTTCAATTTTTAACATCCTTCTTGAAGTTGTGGACAGAGCATTCTTGTAGCAGTCACACCAGTGCCTGATTCAGAGGGAACAGACCTTTTCTCTGCCTCCTTGATATGTGTAGATTGGCCACAACATTGCACTAGAGCCTATGACCTATACTCTTTGTCCCTAGGTGTACGACCTCACATTGATCAAACAACTTTGTTTTCAACAGCTTGCCAAATGGTCCAGTTTACACTGAAGATGTGACCCCTTGTCATCACTAGTTACCATTTCCCTAATCTGTGCGAGTTGTCTGCAAACTTGACCTATAGCCATGTGGGTTTTTTTGCAGGTTATTGGTACAAAATGCTATATATAGCATAATGCTAAGAATTAATCCCTGCTGTACTTCACTGGTGTCATTGCTCATTTGATGCTGCTTCCCCATGTTGGTTATGTTTTGAGATTTATCAGTTAGCCAGTTATTAAATCTATTTGAAATATGCATCCCATTATCATGAGCCTTAGCCCAGCTGGGAAGGATCCAACCCCAAGCCAACGGAGAGCAGATGGCAGTGGGGCTGTCAAGGTAAAGACCACTGTGCTTGGCTTCTAGCCACTGGGAAATCTTCACTCAGACCTGATAATGTCTCCTGACTTGGTATTGTTATGGGTTCTCCAGTCCTGATTTGGACCCCTAAAAACTCCAGTGTCTTGCCTTTGGACCTTGATGCTAGCTTCTGGATCCCGCCTTCACCACCCAGGTGATGTCCCATGACTGCCCATTCTTCCAGCCATGTTGAATTTGTACTGTTCAAGTTTCTAAATTGAAGAGCAAGGAATATTACAGCAATATGAGTTCTCTGGAAAGGAATCTGGTCTATGATATGAAGGAAATGAAAAATGAAGTGATATCAGAGGCTTTGTACTTTCTATGGAAGTATAGGTGACACTTACTGCAACTCTGATGTAAACCTGCCCTGGGGTTGAACGGAAGGGTTGGTATGGGGAAGACTCACAATTAGCGCTTGAACTCTTTCCAAAAAAAAAAAAAAGAGAGTTTTAATTGTTCTAGCCTTATGCACTATGAACCAGGTTCAGCACAGGTGAAGACAACTGAGCTAATTCAGGGATGGGTTTGCCCCGCCAGGCTTTCCATTCAAAATGAAGGCTTAACAGCCCATTCTTAAAGTAGAACTCCCAATCTGGAAAAAATCATCGACAAATTGCCATTGCCTGACTAGTAATCTGTCTTTCTTCCCCTAAAATATTATCAATATTAATGTGATCTAAATGTGTGCGTGTGTGTTTTCTACGTGTCCCTGCCATTCGTGCAATCTGATCAACTACGATCACTATAGCCGTAGAGAGAATAGGAGTAATGCAGTCTAAGTTTACTGTCTGGTGCTATCATCTCCTGTCAAACAGGCAGCTCATAAAGACAGGGAGAGACCAGCACGTTTTGGGGCCTCCGAATGTCTGTCTGTGCTACATTGGTTGTTCTGCTTCAGAAGACTTCTGCTCCTTGCTTGACATCTCCACCAAGCTTTCACCCCCGCACCTTGTCCCGGACTAAAAACAGAAAATCCAGAGAAACTGTGACCTCTCTGCTTTGTTGCAACTGTTTCATCATTGCTTTTTCCCCAAATTGCTTTAGCTTACTCCCTGCTATCTGTCTCCGCATCTCACTGACAAGATTATATAGTGCAAACAGCTACGTTTAAACCTCTGCATCGATAAACAGTTTCTGAATATTTACCCTTCCCTTTTTTCCACGTCAGGCCAAAGGCTACATCTTTTTAATGGCAGCTGCTGTGGGTGGATGTTAGCAACACAAGACAAGGAAAAAGCTTCTAGATCAGACGGTGGAACTGCAGCGGTCAACACTGGGCTTGAATTAAATGTGCAGGGGGCCAGATTTTGCAAGAGCTCAGTCCCAGTCAGCTGCCTTCCTTTGCAGAAACACCAGCGTGGCGATCTTCCGAAAGTCTTGCTCTGTCAAAATGAGAGCTACCAGGTGCCTAGCTACACTGAAAATCCGTTTTGCTCCATGTAAATACATACTTCTGAGTACTGAATTAATGACTGGCAAAGGGAAGGAAATGCATTCCCGTTGCTTCAGTGTTTCTAGGACCGCATTAAAGTCTCTGTGTAAAGGCTGTGCTACCACCTTTGATAGGCTCCTTTTTTATCATTTTCCATCTAAATGAAGAACTGAGTCTCAAGATGCTGGCAGCTGCCAGGCTGTTGCTGGTGAATAGAGCCTGATTAGCTTGTCATTAAGGTGCAGGTGAAGCATATTGGAAATCACTGAGGAACTGTAGCCCTGGCTGCACTGGCAGGTATATATGAGGAACCTCTGAAAAGACTTTGGGCTAGTTGAAGGAGTGCTAAAGATAAAGCTCTGAAGCCAGGTCTAGAGCTGACTAGTAAATCCCATGTTGCTGATGGGTTAGAGATCTCTTAAGGCCATTCAAGTTGTTGTTTTTGTCATGGTTATAGTTGCTGCAGCACAGGATGGTTAGTGGGTTTTACTGTTTTCCCCTTGTATTTGGCCCTGCTTTTAGATAGGTTTTGCTAGGACTAAAGTATGCTCTTAGTGCTTTGTTGACAATGCATGGCCTTGAGCATGTATTAAGTGCTCAATTGAATTGTTGTCTTGAGCTACAGCTGTATTTTGCAATAAAACAACCTGGCTTGCCTTCTTGGCCTCTGTGAAAAATCAACAGGTTGGGATAATCATTTTACTCCCACTCTGTGCAGTTATAATAAACTATATAATGGCTTCTTTTCCCCCCCCCCCCTATAGTAACTGCTTATTCTTCCTATTTATCTTGAAAGGGATTAGGAAGTATCATCCTATAGATCCAGGGCAGCTAAGCTGTGGGTCTGTGTGCTTGGTGACTGCTTGATAAATGCTGCAAAAGCAGAGAAGTTCACCGTATGTGTACGTGATGTTTTTTCTCTCTGTGCTGTTTAGCCTATTGGCTTAATTTTTTTGCCTTTAGAAAAACTAAAGAAACTGGCTGAATAGGAGCAAAAAGTAACCTATAGGAGTACATCTTTTCTATGTGAAAAGGCTTGGGGCTGTATCCATTAACTCTAAGCGCAACAAATATTCCGGTAACTTTTCTAATGACTATATATACACTCGTGTTAGCACTATACACCCTGAGGCATTCTTTTGGGTACGTGCCTCTATGTATATATGGATTTACACAACCCTTTAAAGGACTGGTTGACATTTTTTTTTCCAGCTGAAACCTGGGTCTCCATCTAAATTAATATTTTTGCCAAAAGTGTCAGTCTTATGGGGGGGGGAAAAAAAAAAATTCAGTTTTTCATTAGAAATCTAAACTTCAGAAAAGATGGTTCCCAAATTACAAAATCTAGAGCGGCAGTTTGATTTGGGCTGGTTTTTTTTTTTTTTTTTAAATAAGTTGAATTTTTCATCAGAGAGAAAATCCTGGTTTGGGACTAGGTTAATATTAACACACTATGAATTCTAGTTCCCAGCCTTTACAATTTCAACTGTGCTTTACTCCTTATTTTTTTTTTCTATCAAGTGCTCTCTTTAATCCGTATGTAGGAATTTATCTACTTTTTGTTCATCTTTAAAAATACATTGTGTAATTTAAAAAAGAGATCTGGGGTAAGACCTGGACGTATTAATACTACTGTAAAGCATTGGTTAGGTCTCATCTGGTTCTGACAACTTGAGTACAGAAGATGCACATTTAACTAGAGCAAAGACTGACTATTAGGATAATGAGAATGGAGAACCAGGCTTAGGAGAAGAGCCTAAAAGAAAATGGCTTGTTTAACCTAGGAAAACAAGGCCTAAGATGACAAATGTGAAGGAGGGGAGGGAAAATCTATTTAAATTAAAGGAAATTTCAGCTGCTAGAGAAGCAGAAAGCCAGGCTGGAAACCAGAGAATTTGTATAACGGTCAGAAAAACACTCTTTTTGATCAGCCCTCCAACAAGAGCAGCGGGGGCAAAAATCCAACAGATTTCAGGCTAGGTTTTGATGATCCCATTTTTAATGGGGGGTATCAGACAAAGTTTCTTGTAATTGTAGGAGACTGGACTTGATGACCCAGGAGGTCCTTTCTAGTCTTGTGTTGCAAGTGATTCACAAAAGAGTAGGAGAAATTATGTAAATCTTAAGTGCTCTGCTAAGAAGGCAAGTCCTGAGCCCATCCGCAATGCAACTGCAAAATCATTATGAATCTGCAAGTGTATGAAGTCACCTCCTAATTGCTCATGGCTGGAGTATTTTGGGGGGGTTGCTTACTTTAGTGAAACTTTCTCTTTTTTTTTCGAAATATGCAAATGAAACATAGAAATGAAGGTAGGAGAAGCCGCCCACAACCTAATGCAACTGGCAGGTTAAATGTTTGTAGGAAACTTCCCTACAGGTGTATAAAAGGACTGGTTTTTGGTCCTTGCAATCCATCCATACCTGCTCCTGTCCATCCATACCTGCTCCTGTCTCCAAGTAATTCAGGTAAGAAATTGAATTACCCTATTACTGTTCTGTACTTAGCTTAGTGCAGAAGTATTTGGAAGAAAAGCGCTATATATTTGAAAATTGTTAATATTTAAATAGGTTTGGTTTATATGTTGCACCTGAATTGTTTGTAGACTAGAGGAATCAAATTATTCCATGGAACAAATCATTTATTATAGCAGTCAAAGAAAATCTAAAAACTGCTTGAAGGACAGGCAAAGAACAAGCATCGTTTTGGGCATAAAATCAGTTTGGGATGGACTGGACCAGGACAAAAATATCATCTAGATTCTAGACTAGGTCCATGTATAGGTAGAGAAGTATTAGCTGTATGTCTAAACATTACTTCTTTATAAACTGTACACAAAAAGCCTAGACTAATCATTTCAGATCCTAACTAGAAAAAAGCTACTAGTTAATGGTACTGAAGATACAGAATTTTTGCATTTCTGCTGTATTTGGTATAAAAGCAGGAAGGTGAATTGGAAACGCTGGCTTGTATTTTCTAGCTCTGTCATGAACATCCTGTGCAATGTTAAGTCATTAACTCCCTGTGCCCGGTTTCCTTATGCATGCAACTTTTACACACCTTGCAGAAATGTTTGGAGGATAAATTCATTGGTTAGTAAAGTGCTTGGAGACGCTTACATGGACAATGGGAAGGCAAAGTACTATTAGTGAATAAATTACTGTTTTCTGGTTTCTAACCCTTAAGAGCCTAAGTAGATTAGAAAAGAAAGGCAGGTGTCGGGGATCAATTGCATTTACTATTAAATTCACTTTTGTCAGTAGCTTGGTCACATTTCGTTTGTGTTTTTCCATATATTATGTTCTTGGTTTGTTAAGCAAAATGAATGGAATAATCACCTAAGGGAAGTGAGGGTGGTCTGTTATATTAAGGCTTTGATCTGTGCCTTAAGTGCTGCTTAAAATTAAGCACATGGCTAAATTCATCCTCATTCAGAAAAGCATATTATGATTTACTGTTACTATGCTGATTTCTATCAGCGCAGCATCTGTCCCACTGAGTCGATGTGCTGAAGATATAATTCATTCTTTTTGTGTCAAATAGCAGAATTAATGGTGGAAATGGATTTTTTCATTCCTACCGATAACTGAAAATGGCAAATTGGGGAATCATCCGTGACCCCACAAAACATCAATGAGAGCTGCGCCTCTGAAAATCAGGCTCAAAAGGAACCTTACCTTTAGCATCTCCCTTTCTTTTAAGCAGGCATTCAGCTTGTCTGGGCAACAGCATGATGAAGACCATGGGATGCTTCTCCTACCTGCTTGCACTTCCATTTGTCTTTGCAATCACCTTTTCAGAAGGCAGAAAGCTGCGTTTTGGTGTTTGTGAACTGAGTGGTACATCTCTCCAGGAAATCAAAACCTACTTTGATGTAATCAGAGGAACTGTTGTAAGTACAGTTTACACTTGCCAGTCAAAGGAAATTGTGAGCTTATTGTGAGGTTTGAATAACAGAAGACCAGTCAAAGCAGTGGCAAATGTGACCTCATCCAAAAACAGGTTCAGAGAGAGACCTTCCGGTGAATGGAGTATCTCATTGGGCAATTCCCCTTTAAAGTTGTGGGCATTTGCAGTTAACATTACTCACCCTTTCCTTGGGATGTTGCCAGTTATATTAAAACAGATGCCCTTGTATAACTCCTTTCGATGCCATGTGGGGGCAATATAAAAAAGGAACAGTTGCCCAAACCATAATCTCAGATGCCTGACTATAAATCTAAGCTACCTATAGTAGAATAGGTATTCTTTCTTATTCTGCCTTTGCATCCTGTATCCTCATTCAAATCATTTATCTTTCTTCTGTGATTGCAGCAAGATCAGGACCATGTTACTGACACTGTATTGCTGAAGAAGATCCTTCTGCATAACGTCCCGGTAAGCGCTGTGATTTGGCTAGAAAGTGTGGTGCTCCAATGGGGGAAGCTCCATGGGATCTGCTTTTTCAGCCTTCCCTCCCCTTGATTTGAATTTTGCTTCATCTACAAGCACTCTGTTTTCTCTTTGAACTTAACTTAGACCTTTGCCCACCTTGTTGCTTCGCCTATGGAGACTGTCATGGACCTGTCACTGCCTTTATTCCCTTCATTATGTCTTTCACTTTTTGTATGTGGAATCTCCTCCCCTCCCTAACTTCTACTTCCCACAGCTTCTGCATCTATAAGGCTTCCCTACCCACTTTCCCTCTTCTTCCAGCATATCCTGCCCCAGCTCCAGGGCTGAGAGCAGTTCTGTCTCCTGCAATTCCATCTGCATCTTATGTCCCTCTTTCTAAGACCATGTATTTCATGCTGTCTAAAGGTCTCGTAAAAATGGCAGTTCAGCCTTAGGAACGGTTCCCTTTGGAGGGCTCTTGGATGAAGAATAGTGCGTTAAGAGCAGATGAAAGCATCTGTTTTAAACTGCACTTAGATCTGTTTCTTACCTTGTTTCCTGCTTTGTTCCTAGCTCCCTCTGGCCTCTGTGGGTGGTTCTCAGTCAGACATGCACCCCTGGTCCCACATCGCAGTCATGGGTACAGCAAGGAGGATTGTTATCCAGCGAGTATTGCAATAATCTCATTGACAGGACCATACCAATGAGATAATTGCTTTCTCAATTCAATATGGGTGTGAATAGAATAGAAATAATTATGGAAAACTTGTGTAGCAAATCAGGGCTTCTTGGAAGGGAAAACTTAGGGAGTTAGAAATGCGCATTATACAGAATCGCCTTCATTTTCCAGACGGACTGTATAAATGTGCCCTCTTCTGAATATTCTCAGTTAGTTCAGGTATACACAGGTTATTTTGGCTGTGCTATATGCTTCATGTCCTTTCTTCTTCTCTCAGGCATTGGAGAGCTGCTGCTTACTCCGCCACCTGCTGAGGTTCTACGTTGAAAACGTTTTCAGACATTACCAAGCTACAAACCCCCTGCTGCGGAGGAAGACCAGCAGCCTGTCGAACTCTTTCCTCAGCGTTAAGACCACCCTGAGACAGTGTGTAAGTACCCTAGGGAAGGGAGATGTTGGCAGCATGACAAGGTGGAGTTCAGTGGCTATGGCAGCAGAGCGTGAAGTATGTTATAGAAGGAACGCCGAATAGAATAATGCTCTCGCTGGTGTGTATGAATAAGACTGAAGCTCTTGTGTACTGGAGATGGCATAATGGGGTCTTTTGCCTCTAAGTTGCCCTGTAAACTCCAGCCAAGTGCTACCAGGTCATGAAGCATGAAAGGGTAGATCCTGGTGGGTACTTGTGGGAAAAGCACCACCATGCCTGCTGCTAGTTTCCCCTTCTCTCTGAGCAAAAGACTGATTGGGCTGTAGACACTGAGCAACTTGTCTACTTCTGCAAGCCCAAGTCAGGGCAGTACAGAGTAGTCTGCGCTGCAGATGAGTCCTGCTTAGCTCTGGAGAAGGAACCCCCATCTCCAGGGCTGCCCTAAATCCACTCTCCAGACTAAGCAATAAGCATATTTGGTTTATTTTGCCCACTAGTTCTAACTGTGGTTTTTTGCATTCTCTTTGCCCAGCATGATCAAAAGAAGTGCGCCTGTGGGGCGGAGGCAAACCGTCGACTCGAGCTCCTCAGAGAGGAATACGAAAAGGTAACTTGGTGGGGGAGATGCTCCCAGCCATCAACCACCCAGAAAGTTTCCCCTCCTAGCTGGTGGGGGAGAAAACGGCACACTCCCTTGTGTGTTTGTGTTTCTGGGAGGCCCCTCTTAAAGCAGGACTCTCTTGCATCAGGTGCCGCACAGAAACGGAGAAGTTATGTTCCCAAGAGTCTATTTAGGCAAAGCCAACAAAGTGTAGGCAGAGAAATGGAGGAAAAATAATTGACCAAAGTGACTAAGCCGGCACTGGGTAGGACTCTGACCTCTGGGCATCCCTTCCAGCCCTACTTCCCTATGAATACAACAATGGCATAGCCCATTGCTTATTCAACTAGGCTGTTTTCAGTGGCTCTAGAATTCATCCTAAAACCTTCAAAGCACCGTGGCTAGGGGGACAAATGACCCATAAACTGGTATAAGTGATCAGAAACCAGTTCAAATCTGTAACATAACAGAAGTTCAGTGCATGTAAACCACTTTCAAAATGGCTGAAACCGGGTTAAGATAAACCTAGATGGATGCAGTATCACACTTAAACCAATTTAACCTAAACTAGTTATTGAACTTTTATCCCAAATCCCCTCCAGATTCAAGTTAACTCGCAGTCCCCCAGCATCCCAGGATGCTTTGCACCTGCCCTGCAACCCCCCACTTTCAGGGTGGGTGTGCTAGCCCTGGTCCAAGCTGTCTGCTCTGAACTGATTCAGCCTCAGGCTTTTTGACTGTACTTAGCCTGTGTGTCTGGATGTGGACTCTATAATTGAGCTCTGTCTCTTAGTTCACCAAAGCATGCTGGCACATTTTACCCATTGTTCCTAAAGATCAGTATTTACAAATGCTACAGTCTTCCTTCATATTATATTTAGGAAACAGCTGTATTGGCTGCATGGCACCAGCTGGCAAAGCCTGACTGGTTATGGTGATTACAGCTTATAAGAGCCAGAGAAAATCAATGGAAAACTCAAATCAAAATGATCCAAGCTCGAAATGTCTTGATAGATGACATTTATTGCATAAACAATACCAAATCAAGATGGCCTTTGTGAAGGCACTAACACCACAACTTCTATTTTCCTCCTTTAGCTGGATCGTGACACAGCAGCCATCAAAGCTCTGGGTGAGATGGACATTCTCTTTAACTGGATGGAAAAGGCTAAGAACTAAGAGAGAAGACAGAAACTAGAGCAAAGCCTATTTTTTTTTTTTTTATGTCTTAATTTATTTGCATTGTTTATATATTCTGTTCTGCTTGTTGTTTGCAATGTTGTGGGAAAACTCAGCAAGAGGTGTAAATGGGTGTAGCTCCGCTGAGTCTCGGGGAGATGCAGTGTTTTACCCCAGCTGAAGAGCTGGCCCTGTGCATGTTGCTTACAGAGGCCTGGTGTCCGTACAGCTCAGGGAGGCATCCTGCGAGACGCTGATCTCTAGAACATCAGTGGCTCCATGTTGCTTTCCAATGAGAGCGCTGTGTAACCAAAACTGGCCTAATCTCAGAGTGATAAGCTCTTGCTACTTTGCAGCACAAAACCTGGGACTAGGGCAGAAACAGGCTGTTTTTTAAAATCTCACATGGCTGCACTTCCATCATTTATTGTTAATGATGGCCTTGCATCAGAGTTTGGAGCTGGATTAATTCAGGAGCATCCCTTGTCTCTGTTTGATTACAATGCATACTTGGTAGCCGTGGGTGCTGAGATGAACGTCACAGTATAAAAAAAAAAAAAAAAAAAAAAGCTAGAATCTTCCCCCAGCCCTGCATTTGAATTGAATCCATTGAACATTTCTCCTAAAAAACAAAATTGTGGATAACTTTTAAAATTTGCCCCTGTGGCACCATAATATGATGAGAACCACTCTTCCAACAGCATTTCCCGTTTGTCTACTAGTGAGAGGTCCCTTAAATATCTCAAAAGCCTCTTTTACTTCCAGTTGGACCTCTTTTGAATGCTTAGAGAGGTGGTTAGCTGTGTTGGTCTGAAATCATGCAAAATGCAGGGCAGGGTGACACCTTCAAGACTAAATTGTTCAGAGAGGCATGAGATTTCATAGGCAACTGCCTGCTTCATCAGATGCTTAAAACCATTGCATTCCTAAATATCTCATTGAGTTGAATGCGACAACTTCTCTGAGTGAGGCGATGCTCACGCTTTCCAGCTTGCTTAGTCTCCTTTCACTTAATCCCGTGCAAACCCAGAATAACCCCGTTGTAGCAGAGGATGTCACAAGGCTACACAACTGGAGTGAAATCCTGGTTCCAGGCAAGTCGAATGTTGGCTTCAAATGGGCCCAGCATTTTATTCCAAGTGTGAGTGAGATGAGATCAGTCCCAGTGTTACACAAACATGGATAAGCCTTCATCCAACCTAACACCTTGTGAAGTTCTCAGTTCTCTGGCACAGGCTTTGGCAACTAGAACTTATCAGACACCAGCAGGCCTGCTGGTAAAAAATATTGCCATTAAAAATAGTTTTCCCTTTTTTAACATCCGTCCTTGCAAAGGACTTTGAGATCCTTTATTGAAGTTGCTGTGCAAGTTCCAAAGGCTATTTATTTTAAATATGCGCTATTTATAAACTAATTTAAAAGTATTTATAGTCAAGAGAGTATGTGATAACTGTGTCTCTTCTTCTATGATAAATGGCATGATTGTATTGCCAGTCACTCAGTATGTACATATTGTACAAGCTGCTGTTGTCAGGTGTAAAGACAATATTTGTTCTTGCAGTTCTCAAGCTGTTTAATTCTGTATTTAAATATGTGGTCAGAGTTGTTGTTCTTTTTCGGCTAATAAAATGTTAACAGCTAACTTAAAAAGCAAATGTGGGTAACTTCTTTCTTTAGACGGTGTTTAAATGAAGCACAGCATCTAAGAAGGGGAAGGAGGTCTCTGTCTGCAGGAGGGAGAAGAGTTAGCTATAATATGAAGGGATTGTTTAATGAGGCCAGACAGAGATGGGACCTGTGGTCCTCTTCTACTCTCCTACTAACACAGCCGTTCTCCCTATTGTTAATGCACCAGGGTTATGTGGGGTCCTGGGCTAAAACCAAAAATCATGAAAGGGAGAGCTAAATACCACATGAGAGCCTCTGGAAAGCAGCCTGTGGGGTGTATCTGCTGTTTGGACAGTGGCAACAAAAGTTTTCTCCATGGTTCAAGAGGGACATACTCCAGGGCTGTGATAGTTGGCTAGGGCCTGAATCTAATCTCTCTCAAATAAATCTACCAATAATCCAAAACTTCACTGAAGTCAATGGAGTTACACGAGTATAAGGAACATGAGCTCCTACATTGGCTGCCTGCATAGGGGAAAACTTCACGTGCACTGAACAAATGTTTAGAAGAAAATGTTGCCTCTACCTATGCACTAGAACTTGCCGGTTTTGGTATCCGTCAGTATACTGACTTTGAGCGAGATCTAAGGAAAAAACTAAGAAATAACTTCCAGGCAGTGTGTGTTGGTTTGATGGCTGATGCTTCTATTGGGTTGATGACTGGGGAGCGCTTCACATGTCCATAATAGGGTATACAGCTCTCCTGAGTCAACTCTCTGCTGATTCAATTCACCAGGCACATGGAGACCTGTGAAAGATCATAGATAACAGATAGTACATAAAAAAAGCAACTGACTTACTTAGTGCACTGTATATAAAGCAACAGGTCTAATAGAAATAGATTTCATCTTTGGGGTGGGTGCTTTGGTTTTAAGGCCCAGACTGGGCCTGACTTCTACCAATGCTGAGCTGACCCCAAACTCTACTTGAAGTCAGGAGAAGTATGGCATGCTAGACATCAGGGGAAAATCAGGCCCAAGTAATTGAAAGCTGAACATCTAGAAGCCCAAAATTAAAGAACACTTGGAAATTGGATAGACAGTCGCTTCTGGAAAATAAGTTCACGACCTGATGACTGAAAAGCTTGAGACATTCAGGCCAAAAACAAAATGCAATTTTTAACAGTGAGGGCAATGAACTATTGGAACAGCTCTACAGGTAGTGTAGTAGATACTGTATCAGTTTAAGTTTTTAAATGTTGATTGAGATGCTTTTGTAAAAGATAGAAAATGAATGCTTAGGGTCCATCACAACTTAGGGGACTTGATATCATAATGAATGAGTAGGACTCTTGGGAGTTCAGAGGAGGACCAGAGTTTTCCAAGGTATTTATTTGCCTAATTATGCAGATTGATGCCTTAGGGAATTTACAAAAGTACCTTAGCGTATTAGGTGACTAATTAAAATGGGATTTAGGTGACTAGGCATCCAACAAGACTGTTAGCAGCCTTTATGTCATGGCAAACCTGGTATTAAATGGTTTTAGTGGTGCCTTCCTATTTAAAAATATATTGGCTAAATACAGCCTCATGGAAGTCAATGGACAAAGCTCTCAGCTGTAGTGAAGGAAATTTCCCATTCTGAATCTCTACAAAAGAGGCTTACACTTTGTATGACATTATTGGCACCAGTGCAAGAACTTTAGGCAACTCTACCCCTCTGCTCTCAGGGAAAGCTGTGGAGAACCAGGCCGCAAGACTATATTAAGACCTGACTTGGAAAGAAGGAACTGAAAACATGCAAGTCAAACATTTGCCCAAATGCACTACAACACCAAATTACAGTTGGCACCTTGTCCTAGTTTAAGACCTGGTATGGGTATTTTCAATGCACCTGGGGGCTTTTGCAGACAATAGGAGGAAATGTGGGGAGTTAATGTTGTTTTGTGTGCATGTTTGTGGGAAGTAAAACCTGTGGTTGGGCAGGAACCAGTGATCTAACATCTATGGACTCTGTATAGGCCCATTTTGTTTGCCAGAAACCACCTTGAATATTTATTTCCCTGTCAGCATCTGGGCATGGATTGATAGAAGAGGGAGTGGAAGCTTGCCAGTTAGAGGTGGGGTTTTCGGGATCTGGCTGAAGGTGCCAGGACAGGTTTTTCAAGACGCCGGAGACCAGGAAGGTAGGCAGCATTGCAATCAAGCTTGGTGGGCAGAGTTTCTAAGCGGGAAGTTTAAACTGAGATCTGCCCAAAGACTTGTCCTGTGCCTGAAAGCACCCCAGAGAAACTTTCAGGGTGAATGTTCATGGGTCACTAATTGGTAGTAATAAAATGAGAGTTCCTTAACCAAATCAGGTTTCCAAGGAGCACTTCCATTTTGCCAATGGGCACCCCTTTCTAGCTAGGGTGTGATGGCACAGCCACCGCTCTAGCTCCAGAAGGCTGAATTTCAGCCCTGCCCTGGACTTGTGCTGAAGACTGTCCTCAGTCAACATGGCCGTATACGTGAGCTCCTTGTCATTCAGGCTGGGAAGTCAAAAGCAGCCAGACATGAGTCTAGCCCTGCTGCTCCCTTGAGTGCCTTTGCCTAAAAAAATGGGACTGCCTTAGACATATGACCCGAGGGACCCTTGAGTTTCTAACCCCTCTCCTAGCTCCCCCTTTCTGGGGATAAGGTCTATAGAATAAAGGGCCAGAGTGGGGGGCATCTGATGGTGGTGGCTCTAATTATCCAGCTCTGGTATATAGGACATCGGCCATTTGTGCCTTTGGAAATCTTCCTCGTGGACTTGTGCTCAAGGCTTGGGCCCCTGTGAAAATCTCAGTTTTAGAGGGAACACAATATAATGCGTTAAACTGAAGCAAATCTATGCTGTTAGTGAAAGTGTCTAGAATTAGTGCTTCTCGGCTTTCAAAAATGCATGGCTGGCAAGAGGATGTGACGACTAAAGGGTGTTGCAAATGTGGAAAAATCCAGCTGAAGTTTGAATGGACAAGCCCACGAGCAGGAAAAGAAAAATACCTAACTTCCATTCTGTCGCTAGTGCGGATGAGTGCCGATGATGTCAACTTTGTCAGAAATGAATTGAATTGCAATTCTCCAGCTTGCCTTAAGCCGTTCTGAAAGGACATGCCTTTCCTGCCTCATCCAGGACTGAAGAGCCTGTTGGAACATCCAACTACTTGGTACCTTCTTTGAATTACTGCCAGCAGAGAAAAACTCAGGCTTGCACACTAAGTAAGTTTGGTATGTTTCCTAAATGGAAGCATTTCCTGTCTTCTCCCACAGCATCAGTCTCTGGATATGGATCCAGCTTGACTGCGGAAAAAGAGGAGGAGGAAAGCAACAGGATGTATAATGCAGAGGTGGCTCCACTGGATAGGAAACAAACCAGTTCTGGAAATACCCACGTACACACCCTATATACCGGTCCTGAACTATGTTTTAATTCCCATCTACTTTAACCTATGTCCTACTAACACACTGTGGCTCTGTTACTAATCTGAATTCGTTATTATTTTAGTATAATTTTCCAGCTGCTCTAATTACTGGACTATTGAACAAGGTTGCCTTGCTTTTGTTTAGCAGTTGATAGGTTCTACCATATTGTCCATCAATAGACTCAGCTTTGTTCCAACATAAACAGCAATGATTTTCCCTGTGTTTTAAACATTTTGGTTCATGGCATTTGGAAGGAAAAGCAATAGAAGTTGGAAACGATTAGAAAGAGATCAGGCTGGAGCTGCATCCAAGTCCTAGACTGCAAGACTCCAAGGTCTTGGATATGTCCGGATCATGTGCCTCTTAAGGCTTGAGGCTAGCAGAAAGAACTGATAAGAGAAAAGCACCTGGTTATAAAAATCTGGCATTGAGTTTCACAAGGTGCTGCAAAGGGTTGTGGTGCTTGAAGTTAAGCCTATTAACACTTAGAGAAAGCAGACACTATGCACACATGCATACAAGAAGCTGGTCAGCGGCTGGCAGACTTTGTTCAAATCAGATTGGGGATGTTCCCTCTCTGTACTGACCAGGTGATTAATACTAGGACATTGCATTTAGTTTGACATACCTCGTATAAAAAAAATAATGACACTTTAGGGGGAATTCAAAGAAAAACAATAAACATGATATTGGGATTGGAGGAATAGCATAGCCTTAAAAAAAAAGTTTGGAAAAGATGGTAAGCTAAAAAATCTATCAGCCCGACTGCTTGAAATAACCAAAGAGTATAAAAATCTCAGTGTTAAAGCCCTGATTGAAGTATATAAGAGTTTTGCCATTGATTTCCAGAGGGTTCGGTTTTCACTGTAGGAGGGGAAAGAAAACAAATTAGAGTGGTCCACGGTGGCGTATGGAACAAGAAGATTGAACTGAACAAGCTAAATTGAAGCTGAGTTTCAGAAAAACATCCCTAGTTTCAGATTTCTTAGGCAAGAGAATAACGTAAGGAATTGAAGCCTCCATCAGTAGGGTTATTTAAACTCGACTGGACAAATCTCTAGATAATCAACTGTAGTGAACATGCTGTACCAAGGCTAGGTCACCAATTATCCTTAATGTCTCTGGTACCATGTTACATCACTGCATGTCGCATTCCCCAGTTTGTAAAACAAAAAGGAGACAGCCATGCAGACATCATTTGTAAACAACCATGAGAGCTGTGGCTGAAAAATCTCTGTAAGAGCTAGGCTTCATTTTATTAGTATGACTATTGCATTATTAGTTTATGATCGACAACCTCCTAGAGCTTCATTGCCCTCACAGCCAGAACACTGTCACACCAAGATGAACCGTCCTTTAAGTCGCACACCTTGCAAGTACACAAGCTGCTTCCTATTGTTGTACCTGCTTGTCTAACTTCTCCTGGGAAGCCTTGCTGCGGAATAATACAGTGTGTGTGGATGGACTTGGGATGAACTTCAGTCCCAAGTCCGTCCACACGTAGTGTTACTGCACTTTAACGGCTGCACGTGTAGACGCTGGCCTAAAAACCGCTTTCTGTGCACTAAGTTACTGCACAGTACATTTAATGCAGAGTAAATGCATGTGTAGATGCACCCACTGTCTTTCTTTTCACATGTGCAGTATTTCAGTTTTCCCACTTCCGCTGCCATTTGGAACCAGGGCAGGGGCAGCAGTGAATATGGCGGTTAAGGAAGAGATAGGTCTCCAGGAATAACATTAAGTCATTTTTTTTAAGCTATTGATATTTCACTCTTGTTGGAGCACATGTGCACACCTCTAGTGTGACTTAAGTGGGGTTACATCAAAGTTGGATTGACTCAAGACCTGATACATGTACTTTGGTTGAAAACATAAGAGCAAAGTTAATGGGATGGGCTGTATTTCGAATCCACTGAATGGTATAGCAAGTTGATTCAGGTGTAAATTGTCACAGATTTACACCCCAGTCATCTTCAATGGAATCAGGAGAGGATTCCACTACTGAAGCAAGGACTAAATATAGGTCCTAATCTCTGGGAGCTTCCTGTTTGGTTCACCATGCAGTGTCCCACGATGGATAGCAAATCCCACGGCTCGGGGCTATATCTCCCTGGTCAGATTGGCACAGCTGCTGCTGTCCAAGCAGACTGCCATATCCTCCTACCCGCCTCTGGTGTATGGAAAAGATTACACGGGTTTTAATGGCTCTGCAGCTTCTGAGCCATGAGATGAAATGTCACTATGACCTAAAAGAAGCGGTGGGTGATGCAATGCAGAAACAACAGCACAGCTGCTTGGGAAAGCTTCAGAGGAGGAAACAGGTATGATGAGAAGTTGGACTCATCTGGATATTATCAGCCGTCTGCAGCTGATAGCTCAGGTAATTATGAATGACTCTGCTTGCCTAATTATACTGGAGACAGACAAATTCCTAGTGAAATGACAGGAGAGGGAGAGAGAGCGCGCCTAAAATAGACTCCTAATCTATTTATACACTTCCTACCGTTTCCATCTTGTTTTCTTTCAGTTGTGGGTGGGTCACAAGCAATGTCATGCTGACCTGAGCTCAGCTGGGGAATAACCAGGTTCCCTAGCTCCTCAGATCCAAATGTCCAGGTCCTCACAGGTATTTAGGCATCTGCTCCTGACCTCAACCAGAATGCCGTGCCCATGTGCCCTAGAGTATCTGTCCCACACTTCAGCAGTGCTGTTCTCAGCTCAAGTACATGAGCTATAATGTATGTTTTAGATGTACCACATGCTGACCAGGCCAACCATGAATCAAACTGTGCCTGCTGAAAGGTTTCAATGTGTTTTTGTCGGCTGTAATTCCCCAAATCAGCCTGAATGCACAAGCTGTTCTGGCTGGGCCACCAGGAAAAGGCCGTCTCACCTAGTTTGCTGTCTTCTAGTCCATCAGGAGTATTTTTGGTGCCATCTATCCAGTCTATCTGGCTCTCTCCTGGTGTTTGAAGCAGCTTGCCCCTTCTCTGCAGCAACTTCCCTGGCTTCCAGTGTGCTTCCAGGTTTTAAAATGGATCTATAAATGTCTTGCGTAACAGCTTGACTAATAGCTGCGGTTATGTGGTCATTTCTGCCTCAATAACGGGCCTAGGCATTTATCCCGTCTGTCAATTCAACAGCGCCTGAGTTGGCTGACCATCAGAGCCTGGTGCAAGACTTCTCACAGGCCTTTGCCCTGAGAGTGATTGGGGAATGCAGGTGGGAGCAGGGGTCGGCGCTTGCTCTGATGTAAACTGCATTGTTAACTATATAGTGTATATACGCTCCCCTGGTTTGGAGTAGTCAGTCCCCAGCATTAATTTCCCAGGTCTGTCCCCTACGGGCCATTTGAGTTTGGGTCTCTTGCAGAGGCTCAGTCTGTATCTCAGTGGCCGGTGCTCTCCACTACCGCAGCCCGGGGGAGCCCTAGCTTGACGCCTTTCTAGCCTTTCCTGGCCTACCCAGGTGTTCTGGCAGCCAAATGAGGCACGTTGCTATAATTAGCCCATCCACTTTCTTTCCCCTTCCGCAGCACCGACGCTTAATTTGTCCTGTTGTGCAACTTCACTTTGGTAATTTTTGTGAACAAAAGGCAGGGGAGGAAGGAGCAAGACAGGTTCCACCAGGCTCTGGCTGAGCTTAGGAGCACCTTGTACTGCAGCCAAGTGCTTTAGCAGCATAAGAGGCATGCGCTGTATGAGCCAGAGGAGAGGGGTTACCAGGGTATTTGAGGACAGCTCCATAACCAGCTGCCAAGTACTTGCAGATATGCACACCAGCCAAAGCCGTGTGTTTTTTTCTTCTTGTGATATTAGATATTGAGGGAAGTTCTGCTTTCACTGTCCCTGCTGAAAGCCCAGGTTAATTCAGAGATTTTAGGGAACTATTCCAGCCTTGCACTGGTCGGACTCGATGATTTATTGAGGTCCCTTCCGACCCTAACATTTATGAATCTATGAATCTAACATCTATGAATCTATGGTGTCCCTGGAAGTCGAGTCACCTTCCACCCACTGAGCATTAGTGAACACCTGCTACAGATTAGAAAGAGCAGAGTTGGGGAATAACTAACAAGGTATTGAACTGTGGTGGGGGAACTTACTGTTCTGTCGAGGCAGCCGGGGACATGCACTGTAGATATTCTCTGCTGGACCCTGTCCTTGGAGACGTTCGAGCACACTCAGCCTCTGGCTTATTTCACGGGTCCCGTTGGAAACTGCTTCTTGGAAAGATGCAAACATGTAGATAGCAATGGCAGCACACTGACTGCCTTCAAATCAGTCCAAAAGCTAAATGTGTGGATCATTTATGATTCAGGATACTGCAATAAGCTAACGGTTGAAACTTCAGAAGTACCGAACATGTGCATCTCCCATTAATGGAAGTCACGCATACTCAGCACTTCTACAGATCAAGCCCTAAAGTACAAAATGGTGCTGCTAGCGTCATTTCTGGGCAAAGACTCTGTTCATTAGCCTTTATTGTATGGATTACAAGTTGCTTCTTTAAAGGTCATTGAAATACAGCCCACCTGTCCCTGAGATGCCAACGTGACACAGAATGGAAGGGCCGGGCCCAGGTTTCATGCCTCATTGGAAATTGTTTTATTGACTGTCCAGCTGTTCTCCAGAGGTGAGGTCAGGTGAAAAGTCGGCAATGGTTTGCTGTACTTGATAGCTACATCACTTAAAGTACTACTGGAAAGGCTCAGATGCCGAGGGGAAGGGCATGCCATTACAGCCAAAAAAGCAGCTATTTTTGCCGGTATTTGTGAATTTTGTCCAGGTGACTATACTGCTTCTAGGGCTGCCTACCATGTTGACAGTGAAAAATAAAATTCCTTGCCTGTTGGGGGAGATAAAGTGAATGCTGTGAATGTATCTAAAGCAGAAATCCACAGGTTTTGAGAGAGAAGAGAAAGTCGACCCTGTCTGCTCTTAGTACCGCACAGCGGCGTGCACTCTTTATCCCACAGTCTGTTCGATGTGGCTTTTTACTTACCTTTCTTCCATCGTAGTAGTTTCCTCATCATTAACACAGAAGCCATTAGCACTGGAATTACCAGGATAATGCTTATCAGGATATAAGGGTTATCTTTCCGTTTGCGCGTCACAGGGCTGGAAAGTCAAGGGAGGAGGTGGTTTTAGTGCCAGTTCTGACATGCAGATCCACTCCTCAGCTTCTATGTCAAGACATAATTATGTGAGCCTGAGGAGTGATGTCATTTTGGGGAGAGTTAATTGTACAGAAGTCGGTGATGAAGGAAAGCGGCTGGAACTCACCTTTTAGGATAGTGGCGGCGGGCAAAGTTGTTTGTCCTGGGACCCTCCGTGACTCCCTGGGTCATGCTCCCAGTTGCTTCATAGGCAGGAGTGCTGCTTATGACTCTTGCAGGCGTGCTCGTGGTGCCTGTAGTGGAGCTGGGGCTTGACGCCACGGGCGAAATAGATGTTGCCTTTCTTTGCGCAGTGATTTGGGCTGGCTTGGTGGCTAGAGGAAAGCACAGCACAACCTGATCCTAATGAACCCCCAAGCAACTAATTAAAAAGAAGCTGTTTGCTATAAAAGGCTCAGTCCATTTAGTGCATTGTGATAAAGGAAAAC
>NW_005842116.1:138708-180643 GCF_000455745.1 Alligator sinensis | reverse complement strand
CTGCTGTTAAAAGCAGGGTTTGTTAAGCAGTGTACATTCAGATTAACTGCTGCTGCATTTTTTTCCCTTGCAATTTCTTTTTTTCTTGATTTATTTATTTCCTAGCAAATGTCATAGTCCAGGTGAGGGCTGAGTGCGAGGGGCCAGGGCTGAGCTCATGTACAATGGTATAGATGTAGAGACACACCATTGACATCAGGGGTGTGACCTGAGTTTACACCAGAGTAAGCAGGAGCGTGGGCAAGGTGGTAGTGCAATGGAACGTAGCCGTGGGTGGAGACCGTGAATGTGGAAAGAGAACAAGAGAGGTGACAGCAGTGACTGACATCCTCCAGATTGACCGTGCTACCTGACTGACCAAGTGAGACCACAATCGGAGGCGGGCAAATTTTAAAAATATAAAGCTCTTGAGCAACATCCTGCTTTCACTTCCTCTTCTCCTACCCTGGCACTGCCGTGTGGGTGGAACTGAGATTTGCCTTGGTTTGACCTCTAGGAGGAAAGGCACTAATTGGAAGGCCACAGCCCGGCAGTATCTGCGAGAGGATGTTTTTCGTGACCTGCACAGATGTTTACAGCAAACACCACACCTTGAACTCGGGGCCAAGCCTGCTGTCTCACTCTGCTAATAACTAATAAGTAATAGTTCTTATTAATGACTTACATCCCTGGATCTCAGAACACATTACAGAGCAAGTCCTATTGCTATCTCCCTTTTACAGGCAGGGAACCTGAGGCACAGGTGATGTGAACAGCCTGAAGTTACCCACTAGGCCAGTGGTAGAGCTGAAAACCCACCCAAGGGGCAGATCCTCAGCCAATATAAATTACTGTGCACCAGCTAAGACGTGCTGGCAGACCCCCTGAGCCCTATGCCAATGCCTTGTTCACCAGACTGAACCGCCTCTATGTTCCCCCAGTTTACATCCATGTGACTCCCCTGATTTTAATGGCATGACTCCAGAGACCGGTCCCAATGGGAGTAGAAAGCAGAGTTACGCTGCGTGTAATCCCTGAAACAGAGCCAGGTCTGCCTTTTCCTCAGCCAACAGCCCCAGGGGAAGACATGGAGGAAACAACAAGAGCTATTGGGGAGGGCTGCGTGTTGCATAGCACCACCTGGCCTTTGTGCCGGAGCATTGCAGAGAAGGGAAAATAGTCCCAAGCCCTGCAAACAAAGCTCCTGGATGCCTCTGTTGCAGGCAGCAGCTGCTGCGATCGCCACGTGTTTGAACTTAGAGACGGTACAAAAATCAATACTGTTGAGTTGTGAGCGGCTTCTTCCTATAGATATATGTCTGAGTATTTAGGCTTTGTTAATGCTTTTCTTGATTAAGTATTGTAAGGTGCTCAGACGTGCCAGAGAGTTAATTAGGGTGTAAGCATTCCTGGGTAGAGAGGCATATGGACAGATAGGGATGATCTTACTGCCCTGTTCCTCCTTTCCTCAATACTTGAAACGGGGATGGTCCTCATTTTAAAGTGAGAGTCAAAGTTGAGATGATGGAGGAGCTCTGAAAAGCACCGAACAGGTTCAGCTCAGGTAGCTGCAACCCACATTTTGCACTCATATCACCTCCTTGTGCTTGCTCTTGCTAGAAAAGAGCCGAGGGCCTGTTAGAGCCAGTTCTCCAACCCCCAACCTGTTAAAATAAGAGGGATATGTGGTTGACATTACCTTGAGTGGCAGGAGTTTGGCTTGGATGTCTCCTTGGTAGCATCTGGACAACACTTATCACACGGGGGGTGTCATGCCTTGGGGATTCAGCATGCACCAGGCCCGGGCCAAACAGAGCTTTCCCTCCCTGGAGTACAAACCAGTGCATGCTTAGGGCCATGGCACACTGTTACACTGCTAGGCAGGCAGAGAGTGTGCACGAGGCGCTGGTGCACCATCAGTGTGACTACACCCACAGAGTACATCTAGGCTGCAGACACACATCCTGTACACACTGCAGCACCCAGAACAATACTGTACCGTCAAAAACTTTCAGGTCCACTTGGAGGGTCCACGAGCTGGGTCTGTTGTTTATCCTTCCAATCCCACACATGTATAGCCCAGCATCCAGCGCCTCCAGTCTCCTCATTTCTATTTGAAAAATCCCTTTCTTGGGCAAGTTTGTGAGGGATACTCGGTGTCTGTATTCGTGATGGATGAATGGTGAAGTGGAGATGATGGTGGTACAATCCCCTTCATTGCTCTGTTTGCACCAGAATTTTCTCATGTCCTGGTTTTTCGTGGGACACTTTATAGTGACAGAGCCTCCATGCCAACCGACCACAGTACGGGGGCTGAATGCACTTGAAACTGAGGGCACAGAGTAAGAGAGTCATGGGTTGATGTCCGTTGACACTAAAGCAGAGCATTGCATAGGACTGTGTTTTTTTATCTCTGTTCCCAACCAGCGCTGCAGAAACCCATCCTGCCCCCGGCCTTTCTCCCACTCAGTTCCACCCATAACAAAAGCCATTTCTCTCATGCATATTGGCAGGTCCCACGGGTCTCAGCTGTATCCCATTCTTGTTGTAGCGCTCTGTACTTCAGGTGCGTCACACTAAGATCTTGTCCTTGCTAGGAAACCTGCTGTGCTCTTAGCATGTGCTAGCTAACAGGAGATAACTGACATAAGGGAAAAACCAATGATTTGGACATCTACAGATGTGTAAATTGGATTTTACCTATAGCATAGGTTATGTTAAAAGGGGTTACGTCACTAATGTAAAGGAAAATCAGCCCCAAGCATGTTCTTAAAGGAAATGACCGTCTCAACCTGAGTTTCAACATGGTGCTTTGAAAATGGGGAGTTTCATCAGTACCTATTGCCTTAGGAGTGTGATCCCACTGGAAGTTAGCACTTCCAAGTCACTAAGGTGCTTCTGAAATTCCCACCCAGTATTTCTAAAAGCAGAGATTCCCTGCAAGCCCTTTCAGATCCTAATTACTGAAGACGTGAGATTCAAAACACCAGGAGCAGGATATTTTCTTCACTGAGAAAATATGGAGAGCCTGCCCAACATCCTATGTCCTCAAATGGGTTGGTTCCTGTCTCTTCCACCCGATGCGTCTCCGAAGTAGTTCAGGGAGATGCAGTTAGCGGCGTTCATCTGAAGCAGACGGCAACGTAGAGGTGCACGTTACCAACTAACTGAATCGGAGACCTGCTTGTCCTTTCATAACACCTGATGAAAGAAGCTTCATGCATCTCTGATTCAGTCAGTTGATAAGGCGCGCCTTTATTTTGCTTTTTGATTGAAGTATTTTGGGTCATGGGGAGCGCTTGTTTGAACTCTCCTTGCATTTAAACATGAAGGTTCTCAAGCCTGGACTTCACTTCTCTGCTAAGGAGATACATCCCAAGTCTGTCCCTAAGGAGACACATCCCTTTAGGGCATAATATAGTGCCTTTCTCCCACATCACAGTTTACAAAAAAACAACAAAACTTCTGTGATAAATATTGCTAAAAAGAAATCATTCTTCATCCTTAAACATGCAACGGTTTCAAGCTATTCACTCTTCTGGGAACCCTGCAGAAATATTACCATCAGACAAACCTGACATTTCAGACTTACTTGGCCATCTGTGCCTTTTTTACAGAGTAAAACAATTCACAAGAGAAAGTCTTGGAGGGGGAAAGAAAGCCCCTTTTTGATTTACGCTCCAAGGAAACAGGCCCACTTGGCTGTTTAGCTCTAGGTGCCTTCCACGTAAAAGCAAAAATGAAGAGCAATAGCTGTGTTCCCT
This sequence comes from Alligator sinensis, assembly GCF_000455745.1. Taxonomy (NCBI): domain Eukaryota; kingdom Metazoa; phylum Chordata; order Crocodylia; family Alligatoridae; genus Alligator; species Alligator sinensis. The sequence continues at coordinate 176,900 of NW_005842116.1, read as the reverse complement.
TTGATTATTTCCCTTTTAAATCCTGAATATGCTCTTTAATCAATGCAGCGCTTACCTTGCACCAAGAAAAAGAATACACTGATGAAGTCCATTCTCTCTCTTTGTGAAATGAGAGGCCCAGGGAGTAAAGTACAGTGAAGGCAGAGCACTCACAGTGATACCGTCTTGGTTCCTTGTCCTATGTGTTTCCGGAAACAGAAAGAAATAGAGCACAAAAAGAAGGAACCTGGCTCGAGTATGGTTCTGTATCAACCCCTTCCTCTCCATACAAGCAATATGCAAACCACAAAGGAAGTCTTATAGTAAGGTTCAAAATAGATTATACTCAGCCAAATTCCTCCTAGGTGTAACCCTCTTGCGAGGCTATGCTCAGGATGAATTATGTATTTCCTTAGAATTTCGTCTTACACAGCCCCCGCGCCAGTTGGATGTGTGGGTGTTTTAGAGATACCCCTAAAAACACAAGAGATACAAAGTAATGTAGGAGTTTGGCACTTGTTCCACCAAGCTCGTCCTGCTGCGTCACAAGTCCCATGACAGATATGGCTGAGTTTGCTGTGATCCAGGTGACCAAGATAATGTAACTTCTGTTCAGACTTGAATTTCAGCAGCTTGAACGTTTGGGTTGATCCTGGATGTTGCATAAGGGAAACGGTAGAGCAGGATGCCCCAGAGAAAAGCCATTGGGACAAATATTGGGGGAAGCTGGGGTGGGGCGCACAGAAGAGAAAAGGGAAAGGGACTAGATTAAGAGGACAACAGCCCCTTCATTCCTGGTCCTCAGGCCCGAGGGCTCATTTTTAGAAGGCATCTCATGCTCTTGCTGCCCTTACTGGGACTCCTCCATGGTTACAAGACCCAAGGACTGTCAGCTTAGCACCACCCAGAGATGAATTGCCTTCTTATTGCAAAGAAGGGCAACATTATCTATCTCCAACCAATGTTTTCACCAAAGGAGTCAGCAGGACAGTCCACGTGGGGCCTACAGTGGGCACGCCTCAGTGTGTATTTAAGTTGATTTTAGAGGGCATGAGAAACCAGTCATTATTACTTAAAATAAAAACAAACCAAGAAACCCCCAACCTATTTTTGCTCATGCTGTGCAGTACAGTTACAAAACACAGCCCTCATGTGCACTGGAGCAGGTGCTCTGAGGCCGGGCTGCTTCTTTCCCTCGCTTGGGTATTATTGTAGGCATCGTCCCATCCCCTGAGCTGAGCTGAGCAGAGCAGAGCCAAGCAGCCGTGCAACCCCCCTGGTATCTGATGGTAAACCACAATGCTCAAGTGCACAGCAGGCAAGGTCCGGAAGTAACAGTGAACCGTACAAGCCTTGAAATGGAGACTCGAGGCGCTGAGAGCCTGGCTGAACGTTTTCATTTAAACCTACGAGCTGAGTTTCCTCCCACTGACACCAGGTTCATGCCTATGTGAGCTTATTGCCACTAGAGCAGTAACACCTCCTTGTTTCCATTGCAGTTCCTGACAGGGAAATGAACCCCTGCATGCCTAAGACAAGGAGGTTTTGGGTGGGCTTTGATTGCTTACAGCAGGCTTTGGATCAGGCCTTTGAGTAGGAGTCAAGCCACTTAAGAGTGGTAGAGAAGCAGGGCTGGAAGGGACCTCCATAGGTCATCTAGTCCAACCCCTGGCCTGAAGCAGGATCATCCCTATACAAACCATCCCATATAACCACAGTCAAAACTCTATATAAGACTGCCATCAACCCTGACACAGCATCGCCCTAACGTGCCACAGGTAAACCAGGGGAACCGCAGCACGTCCACGTCCTGCTTCTGTAAAACTTCTCCCTTCACTCTCGGTGCCATGGCTGCTTCTCCGCTAATACAGCCCCCTCTCCATTGCACCGACCCCATGTAATACCAGAGATCGAACACAATAAGTGATCTGCTAAAAGGCAATCATTCTTTATTGGTTGAGAATACAAAAATTTCAGGCTACTTGTCCGGCATATAGTCAGTGCCCTATTGATTAGAAAAGCTCACAGGAATCAAAGGAGTGTCACATTGATCTAAAATATTTCCAAGTTGGTTTAAGATCAGATGAAATCCTTAAGCACATTTTCAGCCCTTTGCCATCGCAGTGACCTGGTAAACTTGGAAAGACCGGTATTTGGACTATCAAAAATCAAAGACATTTTTATTGCATGAAGCTGCTAAACACCAATGCTCTTTACCCTTAAAAAAAAAAAAAAAAATCAGCAGCATTTTGAGAGTTTACCTCCCCAAACCAACCCAGTTTTGAACCAAAACATCCTCATTAAATCATCTCTCAATGCTGGATTAAGACATTCTTGAAGTACTAAGCGATCAAAATGCATTGAAACGTTTGTCACAGTAATAAACGGCATGGCTGGCTGATCTGGTGGCGAGTGATTATGCAGATAGTGTTGTCTTCAATCGTAAGGACTTTGTGCTTATATCTCCTTCAGAAACAGTTGCACCAGGCCACCTTACACGTTCAGTTGCTAAGTGTTAGTGCCCCTAGCAGCATGTTCCTGAGCAATGTTGTTCGTTTGAAGCAGGAACATGCTGTAGGCAACATCAGCCTCCTCCTTAGATCCCTAAGTGAAAAAACAGGAATTGCATAACTATTTGGCAGGGACTCAAACACAGTGATTTAGAGCTTTCCACAAAAACCAGCATAGGTAGGGAGCTGTAGACCGCAGACATATGAAGATGGAGAGAATCCCTTGCTCACACTGTTGCCCTCTAAAGAGGTTCAGAAATTTTGGGGAAGTATCTAGACTTTTGGAAACTTACAGTTCTTTGAAACACCCTTGTCCCTGCCTGCCTGCTTTATGGGTATTAACACTGGCATTAGATTTGCCTGTTTTACAGCAAAGGCCACAAACTGCTGTATTTTCCAAACTATTTTAATAAACACTTTGCCTTCTTGTACTAACTTTCATTTAAGCACAGCAGAAAAAATGTACAAGCATAGTTAATGAACAGAGGATGGAAAGGCGTGCTCTGTGAGAACTGTGGAACTTCGTCCCTATCCTGGCTTCTCTGGGGGACCAAAATCTTCCATGGAGGATGAAGCAGCATCTTTATTTGAGAAAGGTTGGGAAGGAGTTCTTAGGAGGGAACAGAGGTTTGTCTACTGTTTTGTTTAACCGTTGCTCTCCTAGCACCATGGGTTGTTGGGCTGCTTAAAGTGTTATGTTATGGGTCTTTTTAATAGCAGCTTAAATCTGGAGGCATAATAATATACAGCTGTGCCCCAGAATACTACAGATAGCATCATCTCCTTTTACAGGTAGCCGAAGTCATAGCAAAGGGAAGTGACTTGCTGGGGAACACGCACAGAGTTAATGGTAAACTTTGCAATATGAGGCAGGAACACTGACTTCTAGTCCCCCCATTTGAGCCCAGCTTCAGTAAACTGTTTGATTTAAAAGGAAGGAAGCTGCTTTGCATTTGTGAGTCTCCTCACTGAGATTCAGGCTTTGAGAACAATAACATCCTGCTCCCCCTTCGAGCTCAGCTGCGATCATACATCAAAGCAAACTGGCTGCTGTTTTGTTCCTTGCCATGATGCAGGTGCCATGCAAGGCTCAATCTCCTGTGCAAAATCTGAGCGTGCCACAGCTGAGATGCATAACAGGGTGTTAACTGAGAAGGCAGAGCCCATAAATAGGGTGCACTGTGGGTTGTGGAAGCTTTTGCCACTGAAGGGAAGACTAGGGTTGTGCTAGCCTGGGAGGTATAGGACTCTATTCTAGGCTTACTTACCCTTTTTGCCTTCTTTGGCTCCTCTACGTCTTCAGTGTCAGCAGTAGTTATGAATTCTGAAAGAAGAGGCGGCATTAGGGTGCTGGGTAGGAAGGAATATAGCTCACATCATGACACACTCACTCATTAGCTCCTATATTAGCTACTGAGGTGCAGGGCACGTGCTCTTCTGTTTGTCAGGTTCCAGAATTTGAATAGCACCATGTAGGAGTGGCTCCAGCATTAGAAGAGCCATAACCGCTCTATCACCCTTCCCCTAATGAAATAAGAGCTGCACTGTGTCGGCATGACATAGGTTCTTTCTTGTTGGAACTAGGGGCGCTGCCTGATTTCTAAGGTAGAAGATCTTCCCATTTCTTTAAGCAGGTTTTAATTTTCTCTTTATGAAGATCGTAATTGCTAGTGACTCTTGCTCTCACTTGCCATTGGTTAAATGCTGAAAGTCTGTGCTTATCATTCAACCAATGGTAAATTTAACCAAATATCAGGGCTTTGCTATCACAGACCTGGAGACTGAAGGCCCTGGCTGTAGCTGTTTGTGTTTCTGCACTGTAAGCACTTGTAGGCAGAACCTCTCCAGGAGCAACACCTTGAACCTGCTGCAGCTTATTCAGTTCACATTCGCTGCAGTGCGTAAATTAGAAGTGTATTTTTTTTGTTTGTACCTCAGGGAGGGAAAAGAGGTCCCTGGGCAGCCTTTGGAGAAAGCTGTGAGCCTAGTTTTGCTCCTGCTGCTTATCACACTAGCCCAGAGCTAGGCTACCTCAGCTGGTTGCCTGACTGTAAGTTGGATCAAATGCCAAATTTGTTAGACTTCCTCTGTAAGGTGTTCTGAGATCCAAGGATGTAAGTTGTTAAGGGTGGTTTAGTTCAAGTTGCAATATAAAGAGAACCTGTGCGATGATAGACAGGACTCGGGCAGTCTGGCAACTGGAGAGTCAGACAATTGGAAGGTCTTCTCTATGCCCAACAGCCTCCGTACAGAATCCCCTATACATATAGTACCTCTAAGACTAGTTTCTATATCTCTAGACACATCACGGGTAACAGTTTTAATCAGCAACTTACCATCCGTTCCCCCAATTTGGGTCTCCTGAGTGTCTTTCATAAATGTGTTATCGTTTGCTCCATGCTCTTTGGCGTTCTCAAACTCTGACATACTGATGTTAGTTCTGTAGCTTCCAACTGATACCAGGTCTGTTAGGAGAAGAGGGGACAGCATATTATTGAATGGCATGAGCTTTTCAGTTTGATAATTCCACTTGTAACCATATCCAACCCCCAGCTTTATTAAGGCACCCTGCAGAAGCTCGAGTGTTCACTGTTTCAAGCCCTGAGATGTTTATCTGAGCCACTTGGGACCAACATTGAGGCTGAAGATAGGGTCAGTTAGTTATGTCAAGTGCTCTGCAATGCAGTCCTGTTGTTTAGGCCTGTCCTTCTGACTCTTTCACACTTTGCCAGCTGGGCTTTCCATGGAGTTCATGCTAGCTCTAACCCCCAGCGTTCAAACCCTCTGGTGGGGCAGTGTGATAGGAGCCACTGTGATCAGTGGAGGTGCTGTATGCGTCGTCTGCCCCTAAACGTCCATCTTTCCCTTACTTGAAAGACTATTAGAGTGTGTAGGACTTACCTGACCTGTTCAGGCTCCTATATCTAAACACAGCAAAGGCCACAACCAGGATCAGGAGCACACCGCCAATACAAGCCACAACTGGGACAAGCACTTGACTTTGTCCAGAGCTAGGAAGGGAGGAATTGAGCATTAGTTACTCACAAAAGAACACTTAATAGTGGAAAGAAATCTTTCCTACATCTGCCACATTCAAAATCAAGGGGGATCATTGCTTCCACATCACTCTCAAGACTCCAGAGTGCTTCAGAAAGCTTTAGCAGAACATCTGAGCAGCCCTGTGAAGCAAGTTTATCCTTGTTTTGCAAGTGGAGCACTGAGGCACAGAGAGGTAAAATCCCTTGCTTCAAAATGGAAGGGAATGAATATAGTAGCCAAGACAAGAACGTTGGTTCCATGGTTTCCAGCCTGCTCTTCTAACTTCAAAACCCCCTGTATCCCTTATTTCACATAAAGCCTTAGGACAGTCAGTATATGGCAAGTGGCATCTTAAGAAACAATAGGTAAAAGTTTAAAAACAAAAATTGGAGCTGAGAGTGAACTAAGCATTCAGGATATGGCTGCTTATCTCAACCTTGTAAAAAGGACCCCAAGTTATTTTATGGGCAAAATCTCCCTGGAAGACATGACACAGTTGTCCAGCACTTTGTCACTGCCTGGCCTTGAACACTCAATGCCTAGAACAAGTTTCAAAATTGAATGCAGAGTTGGGGAAGTCTTACTTTTATCCAAACTACTTGCCCTTCCCTAATATTTTTGAGAGAAATATAAGCCTAAATATTGATATAAGTGGAGGGGAAAATAAAGACTACACTAACTTAAATGAGCAATACTGAAGCCAAGCATAAGAAGGAAGAAAGAATAATTTTGAAAATGCAGAGGTGATAATGCGCTATTATTCCTAGATCAGTTGACCAGATAGCTGTTGTAGACGGTGTTATTTTAATAACAATATAGCCTCTTAATGTCCTATACTGCATTTCTAACCATTTACTGTCAATATTTTGAATGCTTATTAAAGTTTCTAGAGTATGATTTCACATATTCTTGTATTTATTATGAAAAATTAGTGCTACTCCTATTTCTCATCATATATATATATATATATATATTTCTCATCATATCACTGGGGCAGTGACTCTCCCAGTCATGAATAATCAAGCACCTATTTATAAAGATTCCTTAAATAAAGCAGCGGGTTTCTATGAACCTAGCCAATTGGAAATGGATTTGTCAGGTGACTTTGGTTAAAATGCAACAGGTAGATCACATAATACTGGGGAATAGGATTCATCCTAGCACCCTTAATGTCCTTTGACCCCCTGTGACACATGCCTTTTAATAAACAGAACAGACTTTGAGAGACTCACCTTTTTTCAGCGTCTACTTGTACTGCTCTGTTTTCAGGAGCAGCACCACTTTCAGGAGCAGCACCACTTGGAGTGTCTTCATTGAGATTAGTATTGCCTAGCTGTCCTTTGTCTTCAGTTTTAATTATTGCTAGGTGGATTTGAGATATTCACATTGAGTATCAGAGTGCAGGGGTGGGGGGGAGGGAGAGAGAGAGAGAACCTGTCAGCATTTTTATGCATAAATAATAGGTGACTTCATCAAAATGTGACTAAGTCTGATTTTTCACAATATTATCATTGATATTTGGTATGGCTTTGACTTGTTCAGGACTTAAAAAAATTGGACTTAAATGAAACTTTTACCCAATGACCACATGTGATAATCTTGGCACTCTTCCTAAAGACCAATATAAATATATTCTTTTCAAGTTCCATTTACTCGTTGCACTTCATTAGGCGAGGGCAGCGAAACCAGACTTTCCCTTTTACTTCTAGAGCATTTCATTTTTGAGTATTGTACATTAACACGTGAACATCAGGTTTGGGCTTTCCTGTATATTCCTAACACCCCCTCCAAAAGAACAAGACCTCTGACCCCCTGCGACCTTTCCCTCTGTGACCTTTCCTTTTAAATGTGCTCAGACAGAGTTGCAAAATAGTCCTTCATCTGTAAAACAGGGACAGCAACCATCCTTTCTTGCTCTCTTTGTTTTCTAATCTGTTCAGATTAATAGTTTTTGGAGTGTCGCTTACTATGAGCATGTGCAACCCCTAACACACCAGGCCTCTGATCATGAATATGCCTTTTAAGTGTTCTTGTAAAACATATATAAATAGTAGCAGCATCAGTGGCAATTATTATTAAAAGAGGACTAAAATGTGGAAGGGGTGTAGAAGTATAATCTGGAAGTGGAGGAGGCGCAGGACCCACTGATAAATTGTAGGACTAGAGTAAGGTGCGAGCAACTGGGTAAACAGAGGCTTGTTGGTTCAACATGGAGGAGATTACGTTCTGAAATGGTGTGGCCTAGAGTTTGCAATCCCTCTTTCTCGAGGGAAAGACATCATTATTGGGGAGCATTTGTAGCTGCACAGAAATGCTCGCCTGGTTTTTTTGTTGTGAAGTCTGTAGTAGAGCTCACCTCCATTTACTTTCACGTTCACCGCCATCGTTTCCCCATAGTGACCACTGTGGCTCACTCCACACCAATACCACCCCTGGTCTGCCTGTGACACGTGGTCAAATTTGAGGGCAATGGTTCTGTTGTCCTGGTTGCAGTCAACAACACGGCCGGTTTGGTTTTGATCGTACGAGACGAGAGACTGGCAGCCATTATTACTCCACTTGCACCAATATTTCTGAAAGGAATAGTACTTGCACGGATAAGAGCAACTTAGAGTGAGGGGTTCACCAATCACTGCACTGACTTCCTTCTCTCCCGTTAAACCAGGAGTCCCTGTTGGAGAGAGAACACAAATGAGGCTGTTAATGACTCGCACAATTGAAACCTGGTACCAACAAAGCATGAATAAGCCTGAATAACCATCTGAAGACTCTTTCCATGAGAGGAAACACTTTACTTTGCTCTCATAACATTAAAGATCATGTATAGACACTCTTATAGCCTTGCTGAGTTTTTGTAAGGCACACAAGAGATTTCTGTTAGGAAAACTTGAAAATTGCTAAAAACTTTGGTAGAAAAGCAGTGAAAACTTGTTTTTGGGGGGGCGGGAAAATGTTTCAAACACTTTCAAAAGCTTCAGTTGAAAAATCATAACAACCCTCCCCACTCAAACGTATACTTTTTTAAATGTTAAAGCATCGCCCATTCAACTTAAGAAGCTACGAATGAGAAAAGAACTCTCTCCTCAAAAAAAGATACAGCTCTGCTCTTCGCTCTGGGATTAAGAATGGATGAAATGCCTTGTATGCCTTTTGCTGGCAGAGAGATGAATCACTAACACACAGTCTCATACCATTTACAATCTTCAGCTCCTTTGAAGCTTTCCTTTCCTTATCGCCAGCTGTCATACACCAGTAATATCCTGCATCGTCATCTTTCAACTGGTTCATTATTATGGTGAACGTTCCATTTCTCGGATTATCGTACATGGTTATCAGTCCTTCGTATGCTTCTGCGACAAACCCATCGCTCCTTATTAACTCAGTGCATCCATGTTGTTTCCATTTGCACCAGTACTTGAGTGAGTACTTCCCTCGTGGATCATACTGGCATTCAGCAGCTACAGAACCACCTCTGACTCCTTTTATTATACGTGGCCCCTGGGGGACAGATGTTCCTGGAGGAACAAAGGGCAATGCATGCAGTTAGAGTCACCCTGAGATGATATTCATGTGGTGTGGGCTTGGCCGTGTTAAAACATTTTAAAATGAAGTTAATTGTAGCAATATAAATGACAAACTGAACCGTCACAACACAGATAGCCAGAGTGCAATATCGCACCCTTTCGCAGCCTTGGCGGCTTTCTTCCTGACATCAGGACATTTTAGAGCTCACCCTCAGGCTTCAATTTGTACCTGCAGGGATCCTTGCAGGACACCAGTAGGTATTGCAGTTCTCCATGGAGCTGACTTTAACAAGGACACCAGCTATATTGACTTTCTTCTTATTACTTAATTATTAACATAACTGATAGATGAGAAGTATGGTGACTGCACTTGAAAGCCAAGAGCATAATAGAAGATCAAGATACCCTGAAGTCTGGAGAGGGTATCTGTGCACAGCAAATCAAATGGTAACAGATATATGGACCCCAAGAGGAGTGGCAGTAGTTGGGCAAAGAAATACCCTTTGGCTTATCGGCTCTGACATTTGCTCTTTGAACTTGTCCTTTGGAAGCTGATCCCGAATGAAGGACTGAGGCAAACTTGCAATGGGCAGATCACCCACATGCAGTAGTGTCATAAAGGGAGCAGTGGAAACCCCTAATAGGAGACATTTAAAACAAGACTGGGCAAAGGGAGTGAGCTTAGGATTGTGAAGGGAATAGGGTGTATGTGGGATCAAATGAGTCTTCTCTAAAGTCCTTACACAGTATTTCTAAGGATTGCTTAGAGATGTGGCATATGTACTTGGTCCAAAAATGTATTTTGTTCCCACTCCTCCACTTCCCCATTACAAATCAGTATTGAAAATAAGTAGTAAGATGGTTCGAGCAGGGATTTGCTCCTTGCTATATGAATGCCTGAGTAAAATAGCAAATGGGTGAACAGCACTGAATTTTTTGTCTGTAAAGTTAACGGTCATGAATGAGTTTTTAAAGAGGAGGAAAGGGTGAAAGGCCTGGGCTTGTTTAGTGTGGGGATGAGAAGACCTCAGGGTGGTTAAAAGTAGAAGACTGATGATTGATAGACTATTCTCCGGGCCTGCAGGAAACAGGACAAGGAGTGATGGAAATCGCAGCGAGGGAAATTTAGGTTGGATGTTAGGAAAATCTTTCTCACTATAACGGTGGTCAAGCATTGAAGCAAGCAACTCAGAGAGGCTGGGGAATCTCTGTTTGGAAGTCTGTAAGAGCAGGTTACACCAACACTTGTTTAAAGTAGTTTAAATGGGAATAACCCTGCCTTGAGCAGGGAGTTGGACCAGATGACCTCCTGCAGTCCCTTCCAGCCCAACTTTTCCATGGTTCGTTAAACACGAAGGAAAATAGAATATGAGACTGTTGGGAACGGCTGAAATAATATACAGACCCTCTTCAACACTTACCTACATAGACATGTAAATCCAGTTCCTGGCTTTCTCCCCCGTAGTTCCCAACACCACACAAATAGGTCCCTGAATCTTCTGGCTTCAGGTAGCCTATAATGATGCTGAATGACCCTGGAGTTTGCTGATTGCTCAGCAGCGTCCTCCCTTTGTAGGGTTCACCGACAACTCCGTACGTGTCGATCACAGGAGAGCAGCCCGTTTTCCCCATCTTGCACAAGTATTTCCTGGCGCTAGCGTGTTGCTCACCAAACTCACAGCCCATGGTCACAGAACCTCCCTGCTCAGCATAGAAGAGTTGGGCTTCACTAGGCACAGGTGAGTTTTCTGTGTGAATGAGAAATCAGTCAGCAGCTGGTACCCATATGGACTGCACTTACCACACTGTTCTAGGCCTTGCTTTGTCACATGGCAGTATTACTGTAGCATGGTCTGCCGTGCTTTCCAGTGCTACCCCAGACCTTGCTACAGTATAGGATATCTCGCTGAACTGTACCCCTGCGCACATCATTGTGTGTGTCCGTACTAACCTACCGAAATAGCACCATTCTGCACCATGCCACCCCATGCTTTGCTGTGCCCGCTGCAGAACACCCTGCTATCATCCTGCTGTAATCTCTAAGCTGACAGGCACTGCAGAAGGAGACATTTTCTGACTACAGTTGTTAGAAAAGGAAAAATAATGATTTCAAACAGCCTGGAGGCCACAGTACCTTGAATCACATTCACTTTGACTCTGAAGTTGAGTCCCTTAGAACTTATACCAATGCCGCATTTATAAGAGCCCATATCTTTCTTTTCCAGGTTAGACATGGTCATGACGAAGATGCCTTGCTCGGGGTAGTCGGTGAGGTTTGCTCTGTCTTCATATCCACGAGCAACATAGCCGTTGGAAGAAACGACTGTCTCGCATTGCCTTGTTGATTCTTTGCACCAGTACTTCCTGTCGTGCTTGTTTACAGAGGTGTCAGGGTAGAAGCATTGCACTGTAACCGATCCTCCAGTCACTCCAGTCACACTCCTTGGTCCAAATATGGGACTTTTAACTGGCAAAAGGAAACACACATTGCATGATAACCGCTGCAAGTAAAGTCATTTCATTATTATATTATGCACCTACTCGCCTCAGCTGACATGGGCGCCCCACAGAGCTAGGAAAGCAGTTGCAAACATATAGAAAGAAGCCATTCCTGTCCAGAAAAGCTGACAGTCTAAGTTGGCAAGACTGAGAAAGGAAGGATTCAATGACTTGTCCAAGGCCAAATATAGAACCTGTGGCAGAACCAGAAAGTAAACACGGCTCTTTTGCATGCTAGCCTAGCACCTTCACTGTTTTTCTTTCTGTAAAATGAGTGAGGCAACAGAGTAACAGTTGCTTGTGATGGTCAAACTGGTTTACATAAAGGCACAAACAAGTCAAATCTTTACTTTGCCTTTTGCAGTTTGTTTCTTTGGGGGTTTTTCCCCTACTCGCCTTGCTTTTTCACTTTTAACCCTCTTGTGACCTTGGCATGGTCAGACACAGAGACTGCATAGCTGGAAGGGCAGTCCCTGCTGCGATAACTCTTCCAAGCAAGGCTCAAGCTAGAATCTAGCTGAAATTCACAGGCACGCCAAGGCAACAACTTCTTAATAATGGTTTCACCTGCTAATTTGGTTGCAAAACCCAGAACTTCGGTCAGGTTTCATTCAAAGGTTTAAGAATCTTTTGGGACCTTCTGTAGTCTCGTGTTGGGAGAGAGCCTGGGGTTGATTTTCCATTTAAGGGGCACGAGGCTAAACTTGAACGGTATTTTGGGCCAATGCCTATCTATACACGACTGGCTAAGTTTTGCGTTGGGATTTCAAGTCCTCTTGAACCCCAGATTTGAAATGAAACCCAGTGTATGGAGCCGAAACAGTGAAATGGCACAAACTTTTCTGTGAATTTCAGGGCCAAAACTGTTGGGTGTCACTTAATTCAATCCCTAAGAGATGCCAGTCCTAGTTCCACCCCGAAGAGATGAGGATCCACAGACAGGAAAACCAAAAGGTCTGACACAGCAGCTGAATGGACTTCATGCTGAATGAATGCTTTGCAAGGCTAACGCTGAGACATCAGCGTGGGTTATGGAGAGCGTGGGTTTATGGTTCTAGCTAAGTGTCCAGTGTGCTCCACTTACAGGTATTGCTAATGTACATCCTTGCAATGGCTGCTGATGCTAAATGTGACACAACTCGGCCACTTCTAATGTACTGTCCACTTGTTTAGCTACTTACCTATTAGAGACTCAGTCCAGACGAAGGAGAGCAAGAAGATGAACACTAGTAAAGTCATTTTTCTTTCATGCAGGGCAGAAATCTGTAAATAACCACATTCGGGAGGTTACATTGGACTTAGTTGGATCATTAACATTTATTTTTTAAAGGAACCACTTGTTGAATCTATGCATGTTACAGACACCATGAGTCCTCAGCTAAACCACAGGCCTGGAGTCCATCAAGTGTCACCAGAAACAGACGTGCCGGCCCACTTGAACCTAAGGGAAATGCAACATTAAAATAGTGCGAGGTGGTGTTCGGAGCAGTGGAAGGGGACTTGGGGTATCTGTTCTTGGCTCCACTGTTAAGTCCTTTTGTAACCTGCTGATAGGTCACCTAATGTACCAGACCCCAGTTTTCTCCTCATTGAAATGGGGATAACAATCTTTACCAACCGCCCAGCCAGGACTGTTGCAATGACTGTCTATAAGGTGTTTTTTCCCCCCGACTATTATCAATGGATGAATTCCCAGTATTGTGTAGACTGGCCACAGAGATGGTTTAGGAAGGTCTGATTCAGCCCAGGAGAGGGCAGTGCTGGCATGCAGAAAGGACCGTCCAGCGCCCGCTTTTTTCTGCTGCACAATCGTATTTGGAAACGATCGGCTCTGGGCAGCCTTGGCACATGCTTTATCACTGGAGTGAACTGACTCATTGCAGAAGAAGCGTGCTGTAGATCTTTTCCCAGCCCAAGGTTCCCCCTGCACACGAGTGAAGGGGCTTGCTCCAGGGAACTAATCGTGGATCACACAATTTCACATTCGGATGTTAATTTTTTTGGACGCTAGGTGCAATCTTCGTCTGGAAAATAGATTTACGTGGTGGCTTCCCCTGTTCTCCACGTGGGCAGTGCCTTTACAATAGCTATCACTTGCTTATTTATCCCACATATAAAAACCAACTGTTGCGTATTGGTAAAAACTGCCAGTAGTTATAAAGCAGGGTCTTGATTTTGTCATGGAAGCCTGCAGCACTGAAATATTGGGCTTCCCATTGCCTTATGTCCCTCCTATTCTTGTAGTCATTTTGTTATACAGACCACCTGCGATCCTGGCCACTTTTACTGTGCAGAAGAGTATTAGCATCAAGCAGTTGTTTCATCTGCAATGAGGGATAGGCCTGATCCAAGCCTGCCCCACACTTTCAATATTCCAAATCCATAATAAAAGCAGGATCCCTCTTTCCTGCTGGCATCAAGGCTTCTTATAAGTTGAACTGAAACCTACATCCAAAACAGCTCAGAAATCTGGTGATCGTTAGAGCCAGCCTGAGATCTCTGCACCCTTGGCCGAGATCTTGCAAGTTTGGCCCACCTGAGAACTAAAGCCCTGCTCAAGAGCTTAGCATCTTGGCTTCATCTCAGCACCTGCCAAAACCACTCCTTAAAGACCTGTTCCCGTAGCTGTGAGTTCCTGGTCTGAGGCTCTGTTTGATTTCTGATCTTTGCTCCTCTGCTTTTCAATCAGACGTGCAGCTCAAAGCATAACAACTAATTCCCTTCTCCCCCACACTCCCTTTTATTTTATTTCATTTTACTTTATTTTATTTTATTGTCCTCAACATCTCTTGAAGGCAATTAGAGACGCAGAATAAACCATGACAAACATGGGGACAGATTTTGTGACATGCGGCCACCCGCAGGGTCAAATATTTCTGAGCCTCCCAATGGCTTGGACTCAGGATTGAATGACAGCCTGAAGGGAGCTGCGGTTCTTAAGTCTTTAAACCCATTTTCCCGTCCCCAAATTGAACACACTGGATGGCCGGGGCATGCACAGGTATGAGGAGTGTGCATGTGTGCAGGTATCTGTTACGCACAATCATTGACCCATCCGGTGATCCCAGGTTTCAGCGAATAAGAAGGATGCCAAGAAAAGTTTTATGCAAACAGCCAGCAGGGTTTGTTTTCTGTGTATCAAGTGACAAGATTTAATTTATACAGGGTAATTCCCAGCAGAGAAAAGGGCTTTTATTTCCTTGTAGAAATGAAAGGTGTTCTGTTGTGCTTTCTTCTTCCTGCTGTAATATCTAATTGCTCAAGGGCTACTTGACTGTGGCTAATAATTAACTCCTGCAGCAAGAAAAATGCCCTTCAATAGCCATCCCAGAAGAATCCAGTAAGACAAACATGACCCGCTTGACTGTAGAAAGCGAATGACACAACACAAAAGAAAGACCCTGCTGCTTCCAGCAGTTACAGCATCTTTTTGCAGCTGGCCTAGGAGGCCTTGTACTTCTCTTGCCTGGGAGAAGTGGGGAAAAGCTGGGACCTCTGATCATTCTTTTTCTTTCTTTGCCAAAAAGATTAGAGAACCCAAAGGAGATGAAACGAGTAGGGGATGAAAAACCTGGGGCATCACCAGCTAGATGGACTCCATCACAGACCATTGTTCTGGGCTTTTTTTATTGTAGATATTTGTTAGGTAGCAAAGGAGCATCAATAACTGTGTGTGAGTTGCTTGCAATAAAGCTGTGCCCTGACATGAGGGACGAGAGCGTTGATGTAATTTTGTGGTTTGCACGCCTCTGCTGTGCTAATTGCCTCTCATCATCTGTGCGTGTACTGGGGCTTTCCAGGACCTGTACATGCATGCTTGTACATGCAAGCACATTTATTATGACTGAAACAACCACTGCATGACTCTGTCAAGTCCTATCACTGACTTAGTCCTATCTCTTCACCACAATTATTGTTATATATAGAGAAAACTTCCCCACGTAACAAGTCCAAGCAGGTACAATTATCCAATGCGTAAATCCGCTTTCTGTCCGGAGCCTCCATTGTAAGAGCAAAGACTGATCCTAAGACTTAACATTACTGGAAAGCCCCTCTTCTGCTGTTCCTTACATACCATACCCAGGAGTGAGGCCATTTCCCAGGTTGGGACATACGACATAAGAAGGGTTTGCTGCTAAGTTTGCACTATCCAGGACCAGCCAGGCTGCTGGAAGACAATTTTCTCAGTCCTCTGTTGCTGAAAGGTCTCTTGCTGGTGGATTTGCTGCCTATGATCCAAGTAAGACTGAACTTCAGAGCACCGGAGAAAGGAAGCTATCACAGCACTGGTTTGAAGGGGAGAGTAAGTACAACTGAAAAGTGCTAAACTTCCCTGCTTGTGCAGAGCAGGGGCTCTCAAACAGGGGGAGGGTGAGAAGGTGAGGCAGCAAGGATGCTGCAGGTGGGACAATCATGGGGGAAAGCCGTCTATGTGGTGCATTCAGGATGTGAGGCAGTGGGTTTATAATAACCCTGGTGCAGGTTTGCTTCAGGACACAGAGTAGCCTCTGACGATCAGAATACACCTTTGCCCTTGCGGGGTGGGGGGAGAGGGCAAATCTTAGACCGGGTTCTGCCATTTTAAAGCCAGTCCATGTGTGCTGGACTTGCGTTATAGGTATAGACTGGTTTTGTGTGCCTAATGTGTGTTCTGTTGTGGTTTTCAATCAGGCTCACTTATACTGGTAAAAGTGTAATGCCTGTACCTGGCCTGACTGTGTGTTTGTGTGCTGCTGCCGTGGTTGGGACAGCGCTTTGACCAAAGCCAGCCTGAGGCAACACCTGCATCAACAGCTCACTACAGTGAATGCAGGAAATGGTGACGGAGGACACCGAAAAGGGTCTGTCAAGTGAGGTGTGTTTGTGCCCATAATGTACCTTGCAGCTCAACAGCAAAGAGAGTTTTTCTATCCAGGTTTGTCAGGAGAACAAGAGGAGAAAGAGCCTTCCCCTACTAATAAATATTGTGGGGTTGTGGTGCTGGTGGTGCTGGTGGTGGTGGGGAAATCTTTACCCCTTTGCAGTCAACAGTAAAGCTGTCTTTGACCTGGCAGGAGGCTGCAGGGGGATAACCTGGCATGGGGGACTTTTTTCTGCCGACCCTCTCACTAGCGCTTGGCTAATCCCTTCTAAAAGCTGCCGGGGGGAGCTGAGCTGAATTGCCCTATTTGAAATGAACTATGCATGCCCCTTGGCAGTAGCCATGCTTGCCCCTGGCATCCCAGAGTCTCGGGACCCTGTGCAAGCATCGATCGTTGGGTTAATTCTGAGCATGATTGTGGTGGGTGGAAGGTGACAGGTGGTGCTGGGCAACTCGCTGCATTTTTCCAGTTCCATTTCCTCCTCCTTGCACCTACGCAGATGCATGGCTTCTTCTGCATGTTCCTGGCCGTTCGCAGATCAAGAATGGCACAACCTGGGGGAAGCAGGACAGCTCAAGGGACTGTTTGAGAGAGCGAGAGTGCTTTACCAGTTCAGACACCTGACAGGCTGAGACTGACCCAAAGTCACTAGCTGTCATCGTGTGCTCCGTCTGTAGCTGGTGAAATGCTTCCACCCTCCACAATAGCCCCTGCTGTGGACAGTTCCAGGCCTGAAACGGCTCCTGAGACGGAGCCATGCCGTCACTTACTGAAGGGCTCATTCTAGGCCAATGGCTCTCAGCCTTTTTTAAACTCCAGCCCCCTTCATTGCATTAGACTCAAGGTCCCCCTCAAAAAAAATGTCAGCTCTTAGCTTTTGCTCGTTTTTTCTCTGCCAAATAATAATAGAGCAATTCTTCTGTTGCAAAGAATTCCCAAAGATCACAGCAGGGCCTGTGATTCCTAATTTAACCCTGGATTCCTAATTTAAAACCTCTGGGTTTATCTTGTGAACTGTGTAGGTGTTTGCACGCTTGACAGATAAAATGCAAGGAGTGCGTGGTACCCCACAGGGTTGTTGGCTGTCGCCGTGTTGGTCTAAGGGCATAGCAGACGAGGTTCTTTGGGTAGATGTGATATTTGCTATTAGGCTACCTAAACAGCTGGAAGACTTGTTCTTTGCAGTTCACACAATTCACCAGCAGACTCCCTCTATGCCTGAAGAAGGGCTTTTGTGTCTGAAAGCTTGCAAAGAACATTTCCCCCAACTTTTTAGTTGGTCTAATAAAAGCTATCACAGCTACCCAAAGAATTTTATATGCCTGGTACCCCACAGTACCTTTAAAAGGAACGTGTGGCCCCCTGGTTGAGAATTGCTGCTGCAGATTTCATTCTGACACACCACAGGGATATGGTGAGAAGCCTGCACAGGCAGACTCAAGGCTCCTGTCCTCATGGCCAGCACCTTTCCCCAGCACTGAAGTCACTTGCAAGAAGACCTCTAAAAGCAAATGTCATTTAAAATCCCAAGGGATATCTCCTTGGAGGCTGGTCAACTGCCTCGCAATTGAAGCTAAAAAGGAACAGAAGAAACAAAAGGGTCTGTTTATCCTCGGGGTGTTGAGAGACAGCAGCGCTGCTACCACGCAGGGCTCTTCGCCCAGCTAGCACGCACACCGAGCAGGGGGAAGAAGCTGCGATACGCACTATCAACACTGCTGACCCTTACCTGCGGTCCTCCTCCAGCCCCTGGCTGTCAGCTGGACTGGATGGGGGAATGGAGCTAGTTTGTTTTCCTAATTATTTTTTAGCTATTCCGATAAGTCGTTTCAGCAAAAACGTTTGAGGAGAAACAAGGTGTGCAAGTTCCCGCAGACACGGTTTGACTCTCGGCAAATAACCAGTCTGGGGGGAACAGAAAGGGAAGCTTGAACTGCCAGAGCATGTGCGGGTATGTCCTGAGGGCTTGGAACTTGCCCTCTGCAAAGCCAAAGGGCTGCTGTCCATCAGCAAAGGTCCCTGGAAGTCAGTGGATTCAGGCTAAGTGAGGATTTGGCCGTAACTTTTTGTTTTTCTTTCAAAAGCTCTCATCTGACTGTTGATTAGGTAGGCTTTGATTCTGTTTTCTATCGACTGCAGTACAGCTGGGCAGTGCACCCTCACCTCAGTTCTGCAAGTTTTTTTCCAAGCCCCCAATACAGAAGCTTTGAAGCCCTGCTGTGGGTAGCTTGTTGGATCAGAAACTTTTCTTTCTCTCATACAGATGTGTACGTACCATGTCCAAGAAATGTGACTCTACCTGTGGGTACTTCAGGAATAAGCACTGGACCATGGGGTGACATAGTCCATTCAGCTCTCCCACCCAGCCCAAGCAAGAGAGTTTCTCAGAGTGTGTTTCCCATTGCTTTGGCAATGAAACACCCCACTGTTTCTACCAGCTTCATTCACGCTGGCCTTCACTTTTCTGTCTCATAGGTGTGTTTTAATTAGCATTCCAAACTATCCTTTATTTAATGCTCTGGGGTAATTTTTTACTACTGTCACTACCCTGAGATCACATCAAAAATCAAACAAAAAAAGAGTATGTGCAGAATTGCAACCCCAGTCCTGCCAGTCTGGTCAGAGCAAAGGATGGACAAATGCCATCATGAGGAGGATATGAGTCATTCTTGTTAAATAGATCTGGCTATCGGTGTGAAACCTGGCTTATAATGGCCTGTGATTTACCTCTCTGTGTTCCTGTTTTCCTTGGATTAGACTGAAGTTTGTTCTAAGTTTCAAGAAGGCTAAAAGTTGCTTACTTCTTTACACATGAAAGTCTGATCCCTTCCTGATCACTTTAGGGATAAGGATTTGGACTGCAGTCAGGTTAGAATTACTTAGTGTTAAAGGGCATGGGATGTGTATTAGTGGAGATACGGGGGCAATTCTTGTGAGGGGTCTCATTACGGCCAGTGCACAGCGAGTTGCTCTGTCCTTTTGCATGTTCCCACTGGAGACCCGTCTCAGCGAATCGCCCTTCATTCAAATGAACTGTTACACTTGCAGGAAACACTCTACAGGAATCGTCAGGACACGATCGGTCCTAATGATTGCCCACGTCGGTGATTTGATATGGTGGTGGTGCGCAGAAGTCCTATTCAAGGAGGATCTACTGTCTTAGGTATGGTACAAACACAAAGCAGGAAGGGCACTTCTAGCACAGAAAAGCCAATCTACCTTGGTTTCAAAACCATGCTTGTACTGTCTGAAAAACCTGTAAGAACAGCTCTAGGAAAGGGATCTTTTTGCACCAGATCTCTCACTGATCTATTAGCAACCCCCCCCAGTAATTTATCCTCATTAAGGAATTAGTGACCAGTCTGTGCCACTAATACCACAGGTGCTATCTGTGGGGCACTTCAAGCACCTACGCCCAAAGTTTTTGACTCTCAGCAAGACACATGTTTACTAGGAACTGAAGCTTGGTGCATGACTCAGTGTCTCTCTCGGGGTGCAATCTGCAGTGCTGGGTCTTTCCGGATTACAGGTGCATGTAAAGCGACTGAAGATGCTTCAATACCCCCAGTCCAGCTACTTCAGTCTGTGTGTCCTAGTGTGCAAGGTCTCTGGGACTCCAGTAACTGCTCCGGGCTGAATTCCCATGCATCGCTGCGCTGTAGCCGCAAGAAATGCCAGGTTGACGCTTCTTCTGTGCCACAGTAAAGTACATGTAGCCGGTGGGGACAACAATGTGAGGAGGTGCTCGTGGAAAGCTGCAAAGCCGCTTTTAACAGGGTGGAACGCAGACAAGGAGGTGGTCCTGCTCAACACACCTGCATGGAGATGCAAGGTGTTTCTGTGGCTAGAGCAGGGGATTAGTGTCAGGACTCCTGTTGTCTCTCATCGCTGTCACTAACCTCCACTAAAATACACTTAAGTCCCTCATTATCCCTGGAAGAATAACACATGCTCAGGGCTTGTCTGCATGAAGAAGTTAGTGCACAATAGGTTTAGATGTGAGTTTGCTGCACTAGCCCCTTTGCACTGATCCCCTGCAGGGACTCTCTGTGTGCAGGAGGAATGCAAAGTATCTTACTCGACTTCGGAGCGAGTTCATGTGGAGTAGCTCTAGTGGGGTTTATGCCCTAGCTTCCTTGCACAGACACAAGCATTAGATACCAAGGTGATGAGAGCTGTGTAGATTCCTAATAGCAGAGAATGGACTCACTACAGTACAGGGGTGGAAAAAAGAAAATTCCTTTGTGGGAATCTGTCTTTGCCTTGAAGCTTCTCATCTTTTTAACCTTTTTTTTTTCTTTTCCTTTTGCTCAGATTGAATAAGAAACCCAGATGAAAAACCACTTCCCAGGGCTGTAGCCCAACCTCCATCTAAACTAGCAAAACTCTGTTGATCTCAGTGGAGACACTGCAGCTGGACCATGGTGCATCTGACATCTGGAACCTGGTCCCAAACTTAAACAAATCAGGGGTACTCAATGGCTCATGTTGGAAAGGAAGAGTTCATTCCCAAGTCCCATTGACTAAGCTCAGACACTGAACCCTAAAGCAATGATATATGGCACAATGCAGCTAGCCTGCAGCCTGCACAGCCTCAGGCAATAATCATTATTTATTGCTCTTAACAATGGCTGATGTTGAGGGAACATGACTTGATCACTGAAGCATTGAAAATGCAGCATGCAGCTGGTGATTTTATGATTTTGGGAAAGCACGGTATAAAATAACCTTTTGTCACGTTGGCCACATGTACCAGAAAGTGAATAAAGATCATCACTTCCTTGTGAGGGGCTAAGCCTTTGCGGTAATCCAGTTGGAACCATTTGTATTTGATCCACATTGCTGACTCGGGTGAATCAGAAAGTGGCACAAGTGACTGTAGTCAGCCCCACAGATAAGAAAGGAGCTGAGCTGAAGGTGCTTGCAAACTTTCAGATCTTTTTTGAGTATTGCACAAACTTCTATAGCTATGCTGAACAGGATAAAACTGTTCTAGGCTGATTTTCTCCTCCCGCTGAATTTTGCCTCCGGTTCAACTAGAAGTTGGGCTTTACTTTACCTTGAAAGAAAAGTCAATTTTCTGTGCACCGCAAAACGTTAACATCCCTGAGGCTTTCAGTTATATTTCCGAAAGGTGAAACAGTCCAGAAGTCAGACCAATGTGATTCGAAAATTTCAAACATCAAATTCTAATGAATTCTTCCAGTCTCTGAGTTTGCAGGGTCCTTTATCCCAATTCAAAATAGTTAGGAAATTAGGACATTCTTTGTCTTCTTTTGTCTGACATTTTTGGATTACAACATTCACAAATTGATATCTAAATTTGATAACCCTTTGAGTGCGTCAGGGCGAGCTGCATGGATTCATTTTAGATTACCATTACATGATCTAATTGGGCAATTTCCCACAATGTGTTGCACCGTCTGAAAAATCACACCGCCGTTGCAACCCAGATATTTTTTAGGACATTATTTTAGAACAGGAATGACTTTCCTCTGATGCCTTTGAAAGTAAGGTATGCTAAAGCAATGTAGCATGAGCAGGAACAGTGACTGGAACAGCAGGAGTTATTCTCTACTGTTTTATTATTTAAGGTGCCACAGACTCTTCACTTTCCATCTACAAAGTCCCTGCAGGGTTTTGAGCATGACAGATGTTGCTGCATGGGGACATTAGTGTGCAGTTAGTTAACAAGGGTGTGAATCTGTAGTTTGCTAGTGGCTGGACACCACCTACCAGCATGTGCGCTCCCCGTAGACCCCCTTTGCAGGACGTGCTTTATGCCATTTTCAGAGTGGAATAAGTTACTCCCCACTTAGTGCTCATGAGGAGTAGCCACCTGCGTAGAAGCAAGTTCTCATACACACCGCTGCAAAAATGTAGGAGGGTGAATACAGATAGAGGAAAATCTAAGTTGAGGGCCTGATCCTGCATATCTTGACTAGCATAACTAACCTTTTTTCCCCCCAAAAGACTGAAATGAGATAGGAGAGCATGTCAGACCAACCAGCCTTCAAGAGAAGCACCGATACAACCTCAGATGCCTTTCATGTCTAACACAGTGTTTGAGCTAGCAGAGGATTCTGGACTAATAATTGATTACTTAAGACCAATTTCTAAAAATCCAGGATGAAATCCTGAACGCCTTAATCACTTCTGCATAGAATTTGTTACGTGAGGAAAGACAGCCAGGTCTAGTGGTTCCCCAAACATTAGAGCATGGCAGCCAAGTACTAGAAACAAGGAGGGACTCCAGGATAAAAAGAATCAAGGGTCTGAACATGAAAGGCAAGTAAACTGTAAATAGAAGCAAGGCAATAAGAACAAGGCAAACTAATGGCCATGCTTCATTTTTTTTCCCTCCCTTTTTTGTGATACCTAATGCTCAAGGTTGTATATGCACACATTGAAACTTCAGCCCTGCTTTGGTGGCAGATGTTATTATGCATATTCTCCAGGTAGGTGAAGTGAGGCACAGTGTGGTAGTAACTTTTTCACAGACACTGGAAGAGTATCTGCAAGGCTTGACTTCCCATCTTGAGCTATAACCCCTGCAGCATCCTCTTCCACAGCATATTGCATTCTTAGGTGCTGAGAATTAAGCCAATGGTCACTTCTATATATAATGTAGTGGAAAATTGGCTCAATCAGTGGGACCATCCTCCTGGGCATATAGAATAATGACCCTGCATATGGACAAAATATTTCCAATGCATTTCATGGGGTGGTGAATAAGAATTCCCTCTCCTTTTCCCACCCCACCCGAAACCTAAGAGTTCAAGCCGACCCGAGTACCCATGAAAAAGGAGAAATATGTCATCTTCTGAATCGGTGGCCCTTTTACAATAGAAGACAAACAGCAGCCACTAAATGGTAATGTGCTGAAGAGACCGTGTCTGAGAAGATTTTACTGAGGTGCCTCAGGAGTTAGTATACAGTTCACTGTCTGCTTTTCGTATTGCGGGGGTTTCTCTAGCACCAAGCACCTTAGTTTCTATTCACTTACAGGCTACCATTAATATTTTACCTTTTGGCATCGTTAACAGGTGTACCTATAACAGTGAGCTCTCCGTACCAAACAAGAACAGAATACAGGGTCGGGAGGAGAATGCCTTGATGACCTGGTTTTGTGCTCAGCCTACAATGTCAAATGCTACCATATACTCATTTGTAGCCTCTCAGATGGTCCTTTTGCTTCTGGAGTTCTGCTTCTGTTCTGGTAAGCTGTTTTATTTATGAAGGGAACGGATTTATAGGTGGTGAATGCCACTGAAATGCAGAGCAGGTTATGCTAGTCATACTGCTGTCGATTGTACAGTAAAAAGTTTGCTAACTAGAGTTACAAAAAGAGTGAATATTTTTAGGGGCAAATTAAAAAAAATATGAGTATGTTGTTGCTTCTCTGCACTCTAAATAACATGGATCTATAACTGTATAAGCATATTTCCGGAGCTGAGTAATTGTTCTGAGGTACAGTAAAAAAGCTTTTTGATCTATGTGGGATTACGTGATGATAGGGAGCATAATGAACTTTCTCTTTTCATAGGGGATAATAATGCATGACTTACTCATTGATCATACTTCCATGCCTGCCTGCCTGGCTATGGAACAAACCTTGATTAAGATTTTCAGAGCTGACTCAGTGCATCTCCCATTGAAAATAGCAGGACCTGTGTGGCTGCATTCCTTGCCCGGCTTTACAAATCACCCCATAGAGAAATATGGTACAAGGCACATGATTCAAAAAGCTGAGCAAACTCTGTATTGATTTGCAGTGTTTTGGATCATTACTTAGAATGCAATGTCCCTTTTTTTTTTCTATGAGGGAAATAAATATAACGGTTGCAGAAAGAAATATAAAAGTCCTGCACTTTGAAACCTGCCACCCTCCATTGAAATCCATGCCACATCTGGCTAGCTAGGCACACCGTGGAGAATGATCCCTGAGTTCATTCAGACTGGAAGTCCTATCAGAGTCCTTCTGTTTCTGCATTTCACACCAGCAATACCAGAGATCTTGGAGTTCAGGAAGGCAATGAATAAGTACTACTCACTCTCCAGGCGGGATCTGCTGGCTACGTGGTGATCCTTCGTTTTTCTGTTAGTCGGATCTCTTCAGCTCTGCGAGCCTTACAGGTGAATGACCTCTAAGGATCTCCTGCTTGCGTGGTTGTGTGTCCTGCCTCCCTCTGCCAGCAGGACACTGAATACTGTAAGAACAGAAACTGTTTTAAATACTGCTCTCCACTGTAGCCCTGGACTTCTACCTGTTGAGTCTTCTTAAAGAAATATCCTCCAAAGAGGCATGCAGGTAGGAACATCTCATGTGACCATGGGTCAGCCAATCTGCCTTTTGATTTTGCTGTTAAGTTGCTTGTTTGTCTGTTTACACTGGCACTTACTTTCTGATTATATTTCCAATAGTCCAGTGATGGCAAGGCAGCTGCTAGCAGGATGAGATTGCTCAAGAGCAAGACTGTGACCATGCCTCTCCTGACCTCCACCATCAGGGAAGGAATGGGGGAGGGAGGGCAGTTTTGAGCTAGGTTTAAGGCCTTGCTTTGGGAGCTCACCTGGCCCACCCATACAGAAGAGTCCTGCCTTCTCCTTTCATCCAGGTCCTGACTTCCACAGCCTATATGTAGAGGGTCAGCAGCAAGAAAGTGGCTTGCCTTTCTACTTGCAGGAGTCTCCAAAGGTTCCCCACAGACTTTTGGATGGAGCTCTGCCCAGAGGTGACCGAGTGCACGGTGCAGGCCTCTCTTCTCAACTTGAAGCTGCTCAACTGCATGAAAAAGCCAAAATATACCGTGCTTTTTTCCTTATTGTGTTCCCAAAGTGTTGTTAGCTATCACAGATGGGCAGGAAGGGATGAATGGGAGCAGAGGTGTCCACTAGATGGTCTCCCGTTGGGAGGTGCCTTACCCGATGAACAGGCTGAGGTTCCCAGATCCCCAAATGGGTCCTGATGAGGTTCAGTCCCAGTCTCACTGATGCAGTTAATGCCAGCAGGACTACCTGGGAGATGAGGCAGACCAGTGCTGTCCCCTTTCTCCCAGTCCCAGGAGAGCAGCTCGCATCCTGCGGCAGCACGAGACTTGCAATGGCACGTGTCTCCCCCCTGGGGGATGATTATTTTTTGATTAAACAGTAAATTTACTGCAAAATGGAGCTTGGGAAAGATTGCATCTGCGCAGAGGAGGCTGAACGTAGCAAATGTTTCTAACAGAAACGACAGAAGCGGGGGTGTGAAAACCCTGAAATATTCCGTTTTGTTTCCTAAATGTCAAAATCTTTTTCCTTTCAGCATTGCCTAATAGAATCTTTTTGCTCTGAAATGGCTTCTTTTTCTTAAAATAGAAAGACAGAAGGGTTTAATAACTCCCAAACAGAAGGAAACTATTTAGTTTTGAGAAACATTATTGGTCGACCAAAAATGGTTAGTATTCCCCCCTCCCAAAAACCCCCAAACATTTCTGTTTTGACCTGAACCAGTGTTCTTTCCAGTCCATTCCCCCCACCCAGGTAATCATGTAACTAAAAAAGCAGTTCATTGCCCAGCCTTGGCTGTTTTCTTATGCAGAAGCATGGAAGCTGCAGTCCTGGCTTGATCTGTCATCGGCTATATCATTAGACTGATTTTTACCTAGCGTCACAACGGTTGTCACCTGCACAGCTCCAGTCCTTCTGTGTGTGTATGTGTGCATGGGCGGGGGGTGGCTCTGAGATTGCAGTGATAAGCATTTCTTGCCTCTGAAGTCATGATGCTACGATGCAGCAATGAGCAGTGCTATTAATAGGGCAGCCCCAGACAAAACTGTGAAGTGAAATCAGACTACAACAGGAGATGGGGAAGAAGAGAGCAGGGGGAGCCATGATACACGTGCCACAGCCGTGACAGCTCATGATTTCATACGAGGATGAGGAAGATAAGAGATAGTGGGACGAGTATTTGGTGCTCACACTGGGTAGTCGGTCTCGTTGGTCGGCTCCCAGTGCTTTATTGCCTCACAGCTCAGTACGGAGGGAATTAGGAAATGTCAGGTTGCTTTACAGCTGCTGCTGGTCTTCGCAAACCAGTGTCATTCTCCTTTTTTTCCAGGCACAGAGAACAACTGGCAGAACGTGGGGCCTTTCAGCATAAGTGGGCAGGGGTACATCCTGTACGGCGCTGAGCACACCGACAGCGTGTCCCAAAAGACAAATAACAAATGAGCCTTGCTGCTGTCTTTACCAAAGTGCCTCCACTGCTGCCCCACTGGAGAAGGAGGTGCTGGGTGAAGATCCCACGCTGAGTCCAGCGATACCAGAAACCCAGCTGCACAGCAGACTAAGGTCAATGAAGATGAATTATCCCTTGGTGAGGGATCAGACATTACATTGCTTTATCCATAGATTACCGATGCGAAAACCATTTTAGCAGTTCATTTAAAAAGGACCCCGAAGCCTTGCTTCCACAAAGTTCCCGGCAAAACCTTGTCCTGATCTAGCTCAGTTATTCACTCCAGACAATAGGAGTGCATTTTATATATTTCTGTGTATTTCTATATACTTGGTTTCCCCACCTCGGACAGCGGTTGATAGAAGCACCTTAGTTTCAGTTCTGCAAGCCGAGCTCCACGCAGCTCCATACGGCGAACACCAGCAACTGGGTTTATTCTCGCATGTAATGTGTGTGGAAATCTCAGCTCTCTGGGGAGAGAACACTTGTGAGGTGCCGCACCGAGGGCATTTGCCCATTTATCTGGAGCCCTGTAGTCCTCTCTTTACCCGCAGAACAAATGCACATAACAGCATGGATGTTACCCCTGCTTCCCTGCCAACATGTCTCAGCAAAGACCTGGAGGGGAACATCAATGGGGAGATTTTTTTCCTAACCTTCAAAACACCTTTAATGTATTTCTCATGTGAGAAGAGCTGCATTTTGTCAGTGAATGAAAAAATGTCCACAGTTCTTTAAAGTACTCCGTTTTCAGGGCATTTTGTCTTTTTACATTAGAATTTTCTGCACCTGTTTCTTGGTAAGAAGATGGCATGAAAAAAATTCTCTCTTTGCAACTTGAAAAGACAAATGATTCTGGCTTTTAACCTACCAGGATACATCACTTTACAGCTCTGTTCTAACTCAACCAAGCATTTATAAGTTTGGACACTGACATTTTTGGACCCGTGTAATCCAGGAGGCCAGCTTGAATGAATGATTATTGTGATCCCTTTAGAGCTTAAAGTCTACGAATATATTAATTAGTTGTGGTGAAAAAAGGATCAAGTTGAAAGACACGTGAAGGTGCCTTTAGCTCAAGACCTGAATGGTGCTGCACACTTGTCAGTGTTACACACTCCTGTAGCTTCATTTGAAGACCAGACTGCTCCTGTCATGAGTGTAGACTAAAAGTCTTAACAGAATCCC
Source organism: Alligator sinensis (assembly GCF_000455745.1). NCBI lineage: Eukaryota > Metazoa > Chordata > Crocodylia > Alligatoridae > Alligator > Alligator sinensis. The sequence goes on along the minus strand of NW_005842116.1, from coordinate 149,077 downwards.
ATTTTGGGAAACTTCTGCCAGGAGGGGTAAGAGTTGTATTATTTGGGAGGGTCCTGTTGACCTGGAGAAGGGAAATGCCCTTCCCTGTGGATCAGACACTAGCCTACCTGCCACACAATAGGGTTGTATCTGCAAGGAACAGCCTAGCCCTCACTGTAAGGTTAACCTAGTCCCTAGGCAGCAGTTTGCAGCGGATTAGACCCATCAGGATCCATGTGTTGGGCCTTGGACAAGTAGCAGAGTCCTCCGTAGCACTGGCCAGGCCATTCCCAAGCAGGCTTGCCCTTCTGGATCTTGCAGCATGCTTGCACCCCCACGTGTCACTCTGAAAATTAGTTTGTTCGCGGAGCGTGAGTGATTCAATAGTTTGCAACCGGCAGCAGTTTGGCCTTTTGTGGGAAGGGAGGTGCACTAGAGGGCCAGAATAGGCTCAGTGCAGGAAGCCAACCCGGGGAGGCCTGTGATTATCTTGCACAGCCACGTGACAACACTTTGGTATGAGGGACTCTCCTCTATACCTGTTTTCTGAACTGTTTCCTGCCCCCCACACTTCCCGCTTTTAAAATCTCCAGTGAAGGTGAGCCATTGTCTCTGAACGCAGTGGAATTCCAGCAAGATATTTGCATGTTTTAACAGACAAGGAAATGTCTTCCTGCCAAGTCACAGGCTTCCAAAGCACTTTGGCATCTCCAGAGCACAAACAAACCTCAGCAACTGGCTCTCCGTGCACAGCCCAGCCTGCGGCGTGGCCCCGCAGCTGTTCAGCCATTGCGTGTGTCTGAGCTAGGTGGTTTGAAATCCCTCCATGAAACTTGGGGGAACTGAGCAAGGGAGATGAATTAAAACCAAGGTCTCTTATTTAGGTCTCCATAAACTCGAGTGCCTTTGAGATGCCGGATCTCTGATCTGGTTTCAGTGTTGCCCAAAAAACAAGGTAGATGAGGATTTCGAAATACCAAACCCACCCCTTAGGTTCTGCCTAATGCTAAGGCAAATAAACAGCGTTTCACCTGTTGGTGTACTCAAGTTTGCCACCTACACACAATATGTATAGGTAATGTGCCCCATGGATACATCCGTGTTCTCCATGCAGTCCCCTAGCCATAGCCTTCAACTGCAAATGTTCTGCCTTCCTTTGAAGATAAACGTGCCACACAATAAAAGTTACCTGTAGAAATATTTGGCTATAGAACTTTGCTTTATTCTTTTTTTTAACAAACGCTTCTCCCATAAATGACATTTGTCAGCCTAAGATTCATCTATTACACAAAAGCACAGTTATAATGTATTAAATGAAATGCAGTCTTTTGAGATGGAAATAAGCTTAAAAAGTCTGCTGTGCAGCCTGCAATGTGATATGTATATATATATATTTTAAGTTGGCCACTTGGCTTATGTCCGCTAGCCTCGGAAAGGAAGGGAGCCCTGATTGCTCTCCCTTGAGTCTTGATAGACGCAGTTGAGAAAACATTTCTTTTTTCATAGGACACCTGAAACAAAAGAGAAACAGAGCAAAATGTCACTATTCCCTGGCATTGTTTCTGGCTAACATATTTTTCAGTGTTGCATTTCCAGGCGCCTAACTTAAGCCACTTTCAAGGGTGCCTGTTTTCAGAAAGTACTGAGCAGTTGTCCTCAGGCCTTGTCAAGGTGTCTTACTATGCCCCCCCCCAAATCAGTGGGTACCCCTAAAAAGAAACAAAAAACCCCTCTTTTCACTTTCTAGATTCCTGAAAAGCTGTGAAACACTGTTACTTTTGTGATCATGTTTTCTTTCCCCAGAGTCATAGTTATAAAGAGAAACTTTTTTGAAGACCTAAATGTTAGATAAAATAGACACTCCTTTTTTAAGACGTACTATTTTATTCTAAACAAATGTCCTGAACCTGTAAGGTTTTATTCAAGGTTATTTTACTCTGTGCAGGATATTCCAGATCTCAGACATGACCAAAATTAAGTGTAGCTTTCTTCTCTGGGAGCCTACACTAAATTTTCAAATCTTTTGTTTCATTGCCTAATTGTCATTACATGTTATAGCACCTATTTATCCAGATTCCTTGGCAGCTTTGAAGACCCTCTACCTATGACAGTTGAAGACGAGTGATTTGTGCCTGAAGTCACTGGAAGTTTTGGCATTGCCTTTCCTAGGAGCAGACACGCGAACAAGCTCCTGGCTTGCCTCAAGACAGTAGTTGGTTCAGTTTGACAAAATGTTGCCCTTGGGACAAATCCCTCGTCGGGTACAAATGGACTTGCAGGACTCAGATGGAGTTCTGCCTGTCTCTTTACACCAGTGGTTTTCAACCTTTTTTCATTTGCGGACTCTTAAACTATTTGGAATGGAGGTATGGACCCCCTTAAATTGTAAGTTTGGGTATTCACATACTTTTGATTGATAATAGTCATCTTTCATGGACCCCTTAGACATAGTCCCAGGGGTCCAGAGACCACACATTGAAAACCACTGGTTTACACCATTGGAGAGAATTAGTTTGTAACATTCTGCGTACGGGACACTGAATGCCATCACATTTTTCAAATGCACTGTAAGTTTTCATATGTTTTGGTTGTATCTCAAAGTTGAGGCATAAACTTCACTGAGATCATCAAATGCCTCAAACCAACAGTTCTTTAAAATATTTCAGTTTGCTCAGCTGTTTCCTTGGCAAGCCTACACCCAAGGCTAGGAATATTCCAAGAAAACCCCGTGGCTTTTTTACGTTGCTGGAACAACAGGGAGTTGCACATGGCCTATTCTCTCTGGATCCTCCAGTAGTTGTGCAGAATATTCTGCACGCAGAACGAGAGTAAAAGGAATGATTGCAATGCAATAAAAAAGAATTGCTTATTTGTCATATCGGAATAGGTCACAAGCAATTAAATATTATTAAAATGCCTGGAGCAGGAAGTGAGATAAATCGGAAGCTTTGAAAGAGCACAATATAATCAATGCAACAATAAACATGTAAACTGAACAAGGGGCCTCCAAGTCTGTTGAAATCCATGAGCCAAAGTCACGTCACGCGGCCAGGAAAGGAGAGAGCAGATTTTCCATTCCGGTCCCGAAACTACAATCTTGGATGAGCACTGCAAAACTGATATCTGCTCTGTGGGGCTATTGATTATGTATTATACATGAGCAAACCAATATCAGATATTCCATTAAGATTTAAAACATAATCCTGCACACGCATGGTGTGCAACTCCATTCCTCCAGTTCTCTGCAGGGAATTTGCTGTCCAATACATTTCATATATATAATATATAGATGAAGGGGGAAAGCCACATATTAGTATGAGAGATCCTCTGCTACCTACACTGATAGGGAAATCCTAAAATATCCAGCTAGATACTAAAGTTGGGACTTTCACAAAAGTCAAAGGACATTCATTCAGCCCTGGCTGAATTAATGGGATTTGAGTTCTTTATGGTCCTTCTTAAAAAACAAAACAAAAAGCAAAACCCTAAAACCTCAGGTGATGGGTAGATTCTGGGGAGATAATTTTAAAAATATATCCATACCAGAATGAGGAGGTGGGAAAATGCAACATTTGCACAGCTCCCAGTCAGTAGAGCTGGTTTAAAAAAAAAAAGCGGGGGGGGAAAGAGAGAGAAATTCAAATGCTTGCACTTTTCAATGACAGTTTTCAACAGAACAGCTTGCTGGGTTTTGTTCAATGTACTTGCAGGGTGTTTGGAAATGCTTGAAATGTGGATGTTTGCCCAGAAACTTCATTGAATTATTTTGCGTATGAAAAATGCCTCTATTTTTTATTGGCGCACTTGACACTCAGTGACTGAGCCTTTATTTATTATTCATACAAATTCTTCTAACTTGGGGGTTGAACACAGGGTATAAGCCTACTTTTTTGAAGGCTCAGCTTCCACCTGGTTGTTCTCACGTCATCTTCTGTCGTATTCTTTTTAAGTTCCTTTAAGTCAATTAAGATGGGGGCAGTTTCAAGGTTGCTCCCAGCCTGTCTGGCGTTTCCTAAAAGAAAGATACAATTTAGGGCCTGTTCCAAAATCTGTTGAAGTTAATATAGAGACGCCGACTGATTTCAGCAGCTATGGGTTTAGGCCTAGAGCTTCTGCTGGTATATAAAGATAGGATCTCTCTTCCAGACATCGTATTAATTAACATTCTCTCCCTCTCTCTGTCTCTAAATTCCCAATAAATATTATTGTTCTACAATAAGAGCTAGCCACATGTTCAGGGCATAGAGTTGCCCACACCCCCAGTAAAGAAAATCAGCACTTAACAGTGATTATTCTGGTTAATCTTTGTATCATCAGGGATGAAGCTGCTATGGCATAGATCTGGAACAGAGAGCAATGGTTTGGTCCCGATTGGGCACTACTGTTCAATGGGAGGATATTCAGCCTTTCTGGAGTGCAGCATCAAACGTTTATGCTCCTAGCTTTCCAAGCAAAATGGAACCATAAAACTGTTATGATTTTTCAACATGCAAAGAGTAAATTTTCTTTAAGCGTCGAGAACTCAAGGTGGAGGTTTCTTCTCTGACGGCCTACACTAAACTCACTACAAAGTGCTTGCTCATCTCTGCAAACATGGTGGCTCTTCAGAGTTTTAAAAGTATAGTATGTGGAAAACACCCCAAATCACTCCCAGGGTGTTGCCCATTAGACTTACTCTTCTTTAGCAGCTTTACTTTAATCAGGACAACAACACCAGCAAGAAGCAGCAGCACAAGGAGAGCTGGTAACACAGCTGAAAGGAACAGTGAACCACTTGATGAACTGCAAAGATAAGTCATGAGAGTTACGTGGGACTTTGTGCCATGTATGAGGCACATAAAGCACTTGAACGAAGGCTTGGTTTTTACATGGAAGCGTGTTTAAAAAAAAAAAAAAAGGGTCATAAATTTTCTCTCGCAATCCAAGAACAGTTAACCAAGTCAAGCAGAGAGTAAATCATTCGATCTAGGTTTTGATCATGAGGAAGTAATTTCTGTAGCTACTTAGAACTGTGCCCTACTCCATGGGTTTTATAGTGCTTGGTTGAATTGCCCCCTTAAAAACTGAAATGGATTCCTCCCAGTTTCCAGGCTGGGTTACTGCCCTGCCTATCTAGGTTTGTATACCATTCCCATCACTGTGGTGGTGGAGTGTCTTCTTGCAAAACGCCATAGGTGCCATCAAGTTGCAAATCCCCAGGGCATACACTGAGCTTGCTACTGTCTAGAAAGCTGGCTCTTCATTAGATAACAACTTAATGCTTATTTTATAATGGGTAACGACTGTCTCTGCTGCCTGGGGTTCAAGGAGGGAACAGGTCTGAGGGAGGCAGTCACAGTGATGTGTTGTGGGATATGGCTGTGCTAGTTCCTAGTATTTGTAGGCAGTGTGGTCTCCCTTCATTCCTTGCATATGCCGGCGTCCCTGAGCATGTAAAGCACAGGAAGGATCATTTCCCTTGCTGCGGCGCTGCAGCCACATCTGGTGTGGTGTGATGCAACAGCAGCTCATGGCAATGCTACATAACCATTTAGGAGAGGAAGCGAAGAAGAATACCGCACTCGGTTTAAAGCATACAGGAAGGCAGGGAGGCAGGATCTCAGCCTGGTCCTTGGAGTTAGCAATTCTGCTTCTGTAGTAAAGTGACATAAAGTCATTGCTGACAAAAATGACTTAAATCTTCCAAAGGCCTGGCCTATTCAGGCTCACCTCTCAGCCTTGGGGTTAAGGATTACGGACTCGCGGCGGAGAAGACAGTATGGTGGCTATGGAATCGCCAACATCACATCCTGCAGCGCTAATGTGTCCTGAGAGATTTTCTTTCCCAGTCTCGAGCACAAGGACACAAGGCTTGCTATACGAGATCAGAGAGCAGCACTACATCTCCCCCTGAATCTGACCTGCCACAACAGCCAGCACCAGCTAGCTGAGAAGAAAGCATGAGAATGGCTCCAAAGGCAAATATGGATCATTTGACCTGTTATTTCTTCTCTTACTTATCTATAAATTGGATTCAGCCCTGTAGCAATAGACCTGGTATCCCTTACAAATATTGTGAGCATCAGCTATTGCTACTCCAGGTGTTCCTTTATCCCATAAAAATGTCCCCTCCCTTTGGCCTCAGCTTCTGCTCCCGGCAGTGAGTTCCACAGTGTGATTTATACCTGGGGCGAGAGAGTATTTCCTGCTCCCGATTCTGAACTTGCCACCTTTTTAATCGCTGCCCATGTCCCCTTGTTCTCAGCCTCTGAGACCGGACAAGTGAAGTCCCTGATCTATCTATTCGTCATTGTACAGATGATATATGCCTGCCTCTGACTTGTCTCTTTTCTAGTCCTGCATATTTTATGAAAGGGGAGTACAGTGATTGCAGAATTAGATGGGAATTAGTCTTTCTTCCCTGGGTACCAGAAGATTTCAAACAAATCCAAAGGAACTCATCATCTATCCTGCGGGCAGCGCTTGTTCAGGATCTTACCTTTCGCTGTAGGCTTCCTGACTGGAAGTTACAAGTCTGTCAGAAGTGGTTGCTGTTCCCAAAGGCCTCTCGGTAACTGTGCTTGCCGGGTATGTGTGGTCTGGGATGCTTGTGTGGCTGGGGATGCTGTGGAGGACAGGAGTTGCTGCTCCGTGTGCTCTTGTTGCTGCTGCTATAGTTGCTGCTGACCCTGTTGCTGCTCCTTTGGCTCCTGCAGATGCTGCTACTGGCCTTGTTGCTGCTCCTTTAGCACTTGTAGTTGCTGCTACTGACGCTGTTGCTGCTCCTTTGGCTCTTGTTGCTGTTTTGGGGCTTGCAGGTGCAGGGGTCTGTGACTCTAGTGAAGAGTAGGATTGGAACAAAGAGCACACGTTTAGTGCAGGGACAGAAGATTGGCCCTGTGCCGGTCTGATGCCTGGTCTCTGTCTCGGTGAAATGCACAGTGCATGCTTTCCAGTAACGTTCTCCCAAAGCTGGAAGATGCAGCTTTCACATTTAGCTTCAGGACTGCATCGGTGTGGGTACAGGACCTGGCACAACGAACCCTGACTGGGGCTCTGGGCACCACTGTATTAGAAGCAGTAAAAAATGAATGCTATTATCTCTCCTTAGGGAGAGACTGCCACTCAGACCCTTCCATTGACACTCCTGATTCTCATTAGTATCTTCAAAAATCTCCCCCTTAAGCTCTAGAAAACCTCTCGCCATTGCTGAGCTAGACTAGTATGCCTGATGGGCCAAGGCAGAGTACAAAGCAGAGGTTTTTGGACAGCAGGTCTTTTTTAGTGCCTGCAGAGGTGATGGACCAAAGGCTATGAGAATGCAGAATGAGACTGAGAGAAGAGGCTCTTAGCCACTGTGGCCAGCACCCCTTCAACACGTACCATTTTCGATGTATAACATGACAGAAAATGTCTGCTCCGTGTTTCCATCTTTAGCCCCACACCAATACCATCCTTCATCCTTTTCTCTCAGGCGGTTCATCACTATTGTGTAAGTTCCATTTTTCTGGTTATCGCTGACTATCCTTGTTCTTCCTTTAAATGCATCATCTACAAATCCATGGGTATCCACCACGAGGCGGCATTCTGCCTTCTCCCACTTGCACCAGTATTTCATCTCATAATTCTTTTGGGGATCATAGCGGCACGTAGCAGACACCGAGCCACCTACAACTCCACTCAAGTGTTTCAATTGCTTGGGGATGGTTGAATCTGGAGGTTGAGAAGAAACTGGGTAAGCGGCTTAGCCCAAACTACTCTGAATCCTGCCCCCCTGAAAAAACAATATATGTGGGATTTTGGAACATGGCTGCAAATGCAGATGCTGTTCAGCAAATAAGGACCTAGAGCAGCTCCTAATCATTAACTGCTCTTTCTTCCCAGCCTTACCTTCAGTGAGCTGGAGGTCGATGGTTTCTGTGTCTCTGGAATCACTTGGCGTTCCTGTCCCACACTTATACAGCCCCGAATCCTCTGGTTTTAGTCCATTTATCAAGATGTGAAAAGTCCCAGAGCTCTCCTGTTGGGTGATGACGATTCTCCCGTTGTAATTCTCGCTCACGTAACCGTCCGTGTCTGCTATGAGAGAACAGCCATTTTTTCCCAGTCTACACCAAAAGCTCCTTCCGCTGCCTTTGACGTTTTCCGTGGGACATTGGATTGTCACGGATCCTCTGGGCTCCCCAAGCACCAGTTCTGGTGATTTTGGCACGGTGGGATCTGTTGGGAGACAACAGAACAGAACACAGTAAGGAGCCGCTTGGAGCAGCGTCCCTTCTTAGCCCTTTCACATTTCCTAAGAGTGAGTTTTGGTCAATCTCTGGGCACTTTTATTAAAGAAAAGAAAAGAAATTCTCTTCTAATCTCACAAGTAAATGACTGTTCTCAGCCAAGGGGAGGACGAGCGTGACCAAGCAAAGTTGATGCAACAACCGTTGCCTTAGACTGAGGTCATCATAAGCCACCACTAGAACGCGTGGCTCCAAACACCATAAATTGGGCATGGGGCTTTTCCAAGTCTGGGTTTGTAGGCTCAGAGGAGAGATCTGAATCTACACATTTTGCAATCGGTTGGCTCTGAAGGCAGCCAGCTACTGTACCGTCCAGCACCGTGAGGTTTACGCTGATAAATAAGCCTCTGTTGGTAATGCCGATGCCACATCTGTAGATCCCGCTGTCGTTCTTCCTCAGGTTGGTCATTCGCAGGATGGCTGTGCTGTTATGAGGGAAGTCGGTGATTTCTGCTCGGTTTTTGTACTCTTCGGAGGTGTAACTGTTGGTAGAAACGATGGTGTTGCACACTTTGGTGGCTGACACTTTACACCAAAACTTCCGGTCGTGTCTGTTGGCTGGAGTCTTTGGATACAAACACGGGACAGTGACTGATCCTCCAACCCCCGCTGTCAACAGCCTGGGCCCGTTCATGGCACCTGAAACTGTTTATTCAAAGAAATGTAGACAGTGCATTAGCCAAATAGCTAGCCAGATGGTATAAACCAGCACAGCGCCACGGATGTGAGACTGATGACCTGGCCCAGACAGCTTAATACTAATTTTGGAAGATGCAAAAGTTCCTGTAAAGCAGATCCACATCTCTTGGCGCTCCCAGGCTTTATTACTCTATACCTGGGCAGGTAAGGGATTTGGATACAATCCTTTATCCACGTTGTGTGGCAGCATCTAGGAAGAAACCCTGAGCTACCGCTCAAGTATTATGCAGCCCTTTCACAGGCAGGACTCCTATCAATCCCAGCAGGTGTTTTACCTGCCAAAAGCTGAATGATGAACTTAGTTCTCTGGATCAGAGCAGCTGGGCAGTGTTTAGTGACAAGGAGATCTCAGAGGAAGAAGTAATCCTGTGTTGTCCTTTACATCTCTGTAAAACGTTTCCACCCTTGAAGTCTCCACTCCTGCAAGCAGAAGCACTCTACAACCTGTTGCATCTGTCTCCTTTCTATTGGTTTCAGTAAGGTTTTGGTCAGGTCTTAATGAGAGATGCAGGGTTTGATTCTCTGTTCCCCATACCTCGTGTGATCATTTACACCAAAACCAAGTAGGTATAAATACCGTCCTGATCTGGAAGGTTTTATTTGCCCTCTGCAATCACACTGCACAGCTATGAATGGCTGCAGGATAGGCAGGACCACGGACACGTGGGCCTTGAGCCTTCAAGGTATTGCAGAATCATTAACTGTGTCTTGTGACAGGGAAGTTTCCCTTGTCTCCACTGTGAAGAGAGGGAGTTGCCCTCCTCCGGCCCTGCATTGGAAGGGATTGTCTTTTATTTAACCCCAAATTTCCTTTCATTCCCTGCAAGCCTGGAGTTCTCTCACTCTGTATCATTGCAAGAGCTTTGCATCACAGAGATGGTTCCTAAAGTTACTCACCTTGTAACAAGAGCGGTAACAGGAGGAGACCATCCATGCTTGCCCTTTACTCTTCACCGGGTAGACATCTGAGTTACACTTTGGTATGGAGGCCGGGGTCCCCTTTCAACTCCCAGCTGGAAATCCAAAGTGCTTAACTTTACACGTAGCTGTCATCAAATATGAGAAAAAGATAAAGATAAAGGCCAGGATTTCCCAAGAGCTTTATACCCAGAGGGACAGATTTCCAGCATCAGCTTCCTTTGTGCAAAAATGAAGTTTATTTCCTACACATGGGGACTTTTTACCATCTTTTCCTGAGCCTGAGGAAGGGCGTGTAAGCCCAAAAACTTGCAGGAAAAAAAAATATTTGCAATTTCTCAGTTGGTTTAATAAAAGGTATCATCTCTGAACCAAGAGTTCTGGAAGTTTGCATTTCTTTTATGGAAGTTAGGCACCCAACTGCTAATGCAACTGAATGGGAACCGGGCACCTAAATCCCACTGGTGCCTGTAACCATTCCAGCCACTGGGAACTTTTCCTGC
>NW_005842116.1:91827-138694 GCF_000455745.1 Alligator sinensis | reverse complement strand
CCTGCTGAAACAGGATAACGCTAGTTGAAATATGATGATGATGATGATGATGATACGAACAGATCACCTTGCACCAAAGCCTCTCAAGCAGAGAAGCAACTTGTCCAAATTTACCGTGAGCAGCACAGCCGCAGATAGGACTCAGGTGTCCTGCTTGCCAAATCTGTGCAGGACCCACTAGACTCCATTTTAAGTCTTTGGGCAAGCTCGGTCAGAAAATAAAAATGAAATCTTTATTATTTATATGGTGCTGTGACTGAACTCTGTGCCTGCTGTACCGAACAGGGATCAAATGCCACTTCCTACAAGAAGTGTGGTGTGAGGGTAAAAACTGACCACACAACATGAAGTGGAAAGTGCTGGCATGGAATAAGTTGTGCTGAGGGAGAGGAGTGGAGCCTGGTGATAACAACTAGCTCTGCGAGCATTTTTATTCACAGATCTCAAAAAGAGATCTCAACTCACATTATTGCCATTTTATAGATGGGGAAACTGAGGCTCAGAGAATGGAGAGGGGCTTGGTCACCTTATGGATCAGTGGTTGAACTGGGTCTTCACTTTCCATGCAGTGCTGGGGCCATTGTGCCACGCTGGGGTGGGAGGCTGCCCCAGCACTGAGCTGACTGGAAGAGACCTCTGGGCTTGAGCATGTCTGATTTAGCCACTGAGGTTAATAATTTGTTTTTCTGGAAGTCCACACGCCTGCCCCAAAGCTGCAGCTGGCCTCTGAGGCCTTGGGCAGCCAAAATCCTAGACGGAGAATGCAAGATTTTTATCAGCTCAGCAAACAATAGCAGAAGGTGAAGGAAGACACGGGCAAATTTGGTGGCAGTCTGGGGAACCCCAGAAGTCCCCTCCGCAGCGGGGGCTGTCTGTCCTGTGTCGGACCTGCTGGAAACAACATCCCCTCTTTCCAACCCATACACTTCTCGGTGGCACTTTTGGGACATCTGTGCAGCCAATTACGGATCTAAGCGAGACGCTGTTCATGAGTCAAGCTCCGTGCTCAGCGCTTGGATTCACTTCCTCATCCCGAGTTAAAAATTCACTTCTGATTGCTCTAGTGTTTCAATCTGAATAGTCTTTGTTGCAACTCTCTGCTTGACAGTTGCTCAACACTTGGCTTGGTTAAAACCTCAGCTCCTACCGCAGGGCGTTTTCCCTGGGTCCACGCGAGTCACCTCCAAGCATTTCAGGAAGCAAAGCCCGGGCGCTGAAGAGGTTAAGTCACCTGCATTTGAAACCAGCCGTAAACTGTATAAGCTACTCATTCCACGTGCGCTTGTTCGTGGGCTTAGAAATGCTTTAGGGAACTGATATCCCATTGGGGTGTCAAAGAGATGTACCTAGGACGTGAATGAGTTGTTAGAAACAAACTAGTGCACTCTTCTGTAAAGGCTTTTGGGAGGTGGGCCAGTGTTATCACCATCCTGAAGACATAAGCAACAGCGGGGCAGCGAAATGAATTGCCTAGGAATGAAGGACAGAGCCCAGGAATGTGGACTGCTGGGCCTGTGCTCTAACCATTAGCCTGACAGCCTCTCTCTGCCTGCATTTCGCTCCAGCAACCAAGCTGAGAACGTGCACGAGCTGTTAAAAATAAGCAGGCAGGTAGAAAAATGATGGATCTGGGTTTTTTTGCTGTATTAAAATGGACTGCAATACCCCCACTGACCTCGTCTGGATCATTCCTTGGCCGGGACCCCGGTAAAGCTCAGGAGAGCAGCGTGCGGAGTGACGAGGAAGCGGAACTGCAACAATGGAGCTCAGCTGGGATCTTCCATCTCGGCACCACTAGACACTTCCAAATGACAGGGTAGGCTCTAACCTGCCCTCAGCCTGCTGCAATGGAGCTTGGATCGGGCCCTAAGCCAACGAGGAAGGGAAGAGCACCTCTTACAGGGGTCAGAAGCTGCTGAGCGTGGCCCTGGGCTGTGGGGAACTGCAAAGAGCTGGGCTAGGTGGATGCACTGGCTTGCTCCCCACCCCTTGCCTCCCCCCAGCTGCCTGCCCTGTTGGTAGCACACGTGTTTCCACCCAGCTCCCAGCTCATACCAGCCGCAGGCGTCAGCTAGGCTGCCCAGCCTGGGACCTCAGTTCCTCCTCAGTCCTTACTCTTGCAACACTGTAAGGACAAGGGAACTGTGTAAGATGGGGCTGAGGAAATGCACTTTATTTAGGCCAGAGAGTGAGCTGGTTGTGCTGAGTCTGCTGAAATGTAAATTTGGGATCATCTGCATTTTAACTCCTTGCTTCCAATAAACCAGACACCAAATAGAGCTCCACAGGATGCCAGGTTTTGTCATTTAGTTTCTCTCTGTTTCTCCTCTGGGGCACCAAGATTTGCTGCACAAATAACGAGCTTCTCAAGGAGCCTTCAAAGCCCACAACAAACTCAAATTCATTTTTATCCATAGCAGATAAGCCTTGCTGCTGCCATCAAACAGGGTTTCTGACCCACCGTGCAGCTCAACTGCCTCAGAGTCCAACTGACAGCGGCTAGTCATATGGGAAAGGGAGCGCCAGGTCATGCAGTGAGGAAATCTCATCAAGGCTGTTTGGTCTGTGCCATGCAAGCGGTCACAGCAGAGAATCACAAAGGTCTCCTCTGCCTTTGGCAGTGCCAATGGGAGGCATCAGAACTAAGCACCGTAGATCAAACACGGTGTAATTGGTGTCAGTGCCCACTGACTTTAATGAGACCGGACTTTGGTCCCGTCCTCTATAAAGCCTGACATTGCAAAACATCTCTGGCAGCATCGCTGCAGCAGTAGCTTGGTGGTTAGTGCCAAAAGTATTGTAAGCAGAGTGAGACTAAGGGTATAAAATTCCACCCTGATTTGCATCTCAGTCCAAGGCTGCCCAGAGGTTAGTGTCTGAAACCAAAAGTGGTAGCTTAACTTGCGTCATGGTGACTGACCACCAATATCAGCATCTGCTTGGGGCTAAGAGCACCCTACAACAGCTACTCCTGTTCAGCTTACTTTCAGGAACTAGCAAGAACAACATCATAGCCAGACTTGGCTTTAGTGGCATACACTGTTATAGCTGAGCTAGCATTTGCCGTCTGTTCCTCCTTTTGGGGTTGCGGAGATTGGGTGAAGTCCTGACGCCACAGAAGTAGAAAGAAATTCTACAACGTTCTCTGGGCTGTCATCTACCCTACCGGTCTGGAAACCTGATGTCTGGGCACTTAGCACTGATAGAGCGTTTCCTCCTTAAACAGAAAGTTTTAATAGTGCTCTGTCTTAAAGTTAGACCAGAAAGCATGTTTCATTGAGCTAAACTGACTTTTGGGGTCAGCCCAATTAAGTCCTTTAACATAAGTATAAATCAATACTTCCTTTTTCTCTGTCGTTAGAAGTTGGTTGCCATGCCTACGTGAGAACATCTCTGTGATCTTTTGAGATCTTGTACATGGGTTGTCTAGTTACAGAACAATACTTTGCCATTGAGTTCAAAGATAATCTTTCTTTTCATACCAGTGAGACAATACCAGTGATTTAACAAAATGCTGAAAGGACTTGAAATATATATTAATGTCACTATCTCAAGGTGTTCTGCTCTTTATAAGAGGATAATCTACAGCCCTGTCCTGTGTCAGGATTCAGGAAAGAATGCAAGCCAGTTTGTGAGCTATAGTTGAGCTGCTGAAACATTTTCTCATTTGCTCTTCCTCAATAAAATGCCATTTTCCAAAGGACCTTACACGTGACCCAAAGTACTCAAACTGAATATGGCCCAAGAGCTGAAAGCTGGCTTAGCAATCCTACTCATGCACGCAGTACCGAACCCGCTAGCAAACTGGCAACCTTTTATTTTGTGGCTAAAGTGGCCTTACTTAATGCAGGAAAGGGAGGAAAACACAATGATATAAAAGTAGCTCTTTGTTATCTTGGAGCATCTTTGTGCTGTGGGTGCTAAGTGCTCTGAGCTCTCTTTTTAATCTTGCTGAGTTTTGCAAAGCAGCTGTGGGACAGCGAGCAGGACTCTACCCTGCCTCGTGAACCCTTGACAGAATCGCCACTAGATCCTGTTCATTAGGGGCACAGCAGCCAGGCAGCAGCAGCTGCCATTCACGTGCCCTCTCTAAGTGGGCACCTGGGACTGATTGCCCTCATCACCCACCATTCATTATGCTACTGCTGAGCACCAGTTCCTTCTTACTGGTAAAGAAGTAAGCAGCAGAAAGCAAGAGAAGAAGCAAAGACAGGAAGAGGAGGGCTTGGATGTTCAGCTCCTTAGTTGGAGTGGGCAGCTGGAAGCATTACAGACAGCATACGTGCCTGGGTTTATCTTAGCTGCTTTCGCTCTTGTCAGTCGTGCTGTAGTGTGTTTTAGCAGAGTATCAACAAACTCCATTACTGCTTTTTAATAATCACTAAAAATGCCATTATAGGTGCTTACAATGCTCCATCTATTGCTATAGGTCTCTCTATCTTCACACTTAGTCCAGCACTATTTTCATAGTCTTAGAAATATAGTTTAGTGACGGCTGGCAAGACTTGAGGGAAGCAGTGCCAGATAAGAGCTAATGGTGAGTTGAACTCAAAAGCATAGTAGCAAGTGTCCCCTGGGGACTCTCCTGTAGAGCTTCTCCTGAATACAGACTGCTACGAGGTTAGCACTTTGCCCTGTTTACCAACCTTTAAAGTGTGTTTTACCTACCATAGGCTAAAATGGATCTCTACTGCAGGCTTTCTTCCATGCTGTGTCTCGAGCTGGATTTACAGAGCTCCCATCTTTCCAGCACTGCTAGTATTTGCCCAGCTTTCTCTTCTCAGATCCAGTCCCCTTTAATAGCTCTTGGCTGTCGTCACAGATTCACACCACCAAGACGACCAGAAGTGATCAAAGACCTTTAATGGAATGATGGAACGACCGTCAGCACATTGCGTGTGGGACCTGCAGTCTTGTCCTTTTGTATTCAACCCTTTTGATGACCTCAGATGCTAATGATGTCAATGAAAAAAAATGAAGAGGTTCTGATCAGAAAGAGCTAGCAGCTAGGAGGGGAATTTCCAGATGTCTGGGCAAGTGGTGAAAATTTTAGCACCAAGTCCTAGTCCATACAGCTCAGTAAGTCTCATTCTGTTTCACGCACGGCTCTGGGGCTATATTCCAAGAGCAGAGAGAGGTAATTAACTGTGTTAGGATAAATATGCACCTTTTATAGGCTAGCTAAAAAAAAAATCCATATATCTATATCTATATCTAGCACAGCTTTCCTGAGCTCAAGCTCACTTTTTATATTCCAAAGCAGTATTCTAACGTGAATTAATTTATTAGCTTCTTTGAATCAAACTTTGTGCATCCTTCTCTTCCCCACCCCCAAAACACACTGTTGCTCAAACAAAGGGGAAGGTCCTAACACCAACATGATCATCGCTGTAATGTAGTAGCACCTTAGAGCCCCAGCCGCAGCCGAAGAGCCCATTGTGCTAGATGCTGCACAAACATAGGACAAAAGGAAATGGAGAGGGGTGAGCATACCATTCACTCAAAGATCTTCAGTGACTCCCATGTTACCTGTGACGTTGCAGTCTCAATGGCATGAAAACTGCATGTGCCTATGCATGACATGGCGGGCTTCTGATTCCAGACCAGTCTTTTAAAGTCATGCTAATGGAAGAAAATATCGGAGCACTGCAACATAGCCCAGTTGAACTAAATGTCCACTTGACTGAACAGATAAGGACTGGGAAAGCAGAGAGGCATAATATCATTGTTCTGTGGACGACATTTGAAAACTTCTTCGGTCAGCTCGTTATCTTAGCTTATGGATAGGTGTAACAATTACACCAAGTTAAGACGGAGAAGCACTTACTGCCCATTAAGCTGATCTGCTGCAACTGTTTTGTATGTTTGCTGTCTCCCATAGGAATTAAGAACTGGTTGCCTCTACGGTTAGCTTCCACTTCCAGTAGAAGAGAGCAGACACAAACTCTTACCACGGACCAGCAGATACATATGAGGTTCCCCACTTCCCCTCCCTGTACTTCTGTATGCCAGACGTGGTGTTATTTTGTTGTGGGATGTTTCATCTGTTGCATGTTTGATGGTGTTAATGCAGCGTTGGGGAATGGGGACAGCAAAGAGAACTTATTTAACATAGAAAAACCAAGGCTTTCTGTATGGATGTGAACAGTGAGGAGACATGGATAATGTCACGGTTATTATGGCTATTAGTGCAAAGTGAGGCTTAGTGTGTATTTTTAATGCACATTTGTGGGAAGATACAGTAAACAAAAATACTCACTTTCTTCTGGGAGTTGAAGAACAAAGAAGGCGTTATTCATGCAGACAGTTTCCGTATAGCTCAGAATAAACTGCCTTCATTAAGGGAAAAGTAGCTATGGTGAGTTTGTAAGATTAAGCGATGCAACAGATAGCCTAAAATGCTAGGACTCATGGCAGGGTTGGTAGCGTCTGTCTGAGGGCACGGTGTCTTTTAGTGGCAAAACCATTATAAAGATCCTGATCTTGCCTATTGCTTGTGTTTAGCGGCACTTTGAAAACCCGAGCGCATATGATTTGCAAATCTGTGAGGCATTGTGTAATCCTGTTAGCTGAAGGCAAATACTCCATTAAGCAGATCTTGCAGTTAGTTCAACAGCAGTGATAATCTCTGTTGCGCAGTGCCGAATCAGTGCAATAGATGTGCAATTACTCATCCCCCAATGCCATCCGTTACTCCCGTAGATGGCAACGCAGTCGAAATGAACCTACTGTTCCCTGCCAGGTTCAGAACAAAGCTCTTCAGGCAGCGGAGGCACAAGACACCAGGAGATGTACACAGCCCTCTGGACCCACTCAGTCTCAGTCCCTGGCTTAGAAACTCAAAATGCATTGTTTTGCATTGGACGGCGTTCTTGAACACGCTTGTAGGGAATCCAGCATGGTAGCTTCAGGACTAGGGCTCAGACCTTTAGACTAATTTGTCCCTGTCTTCAACGATACTCTTCGCAGAGCTGTGGCACTACAGAGGCCACTCCACGATGCACGTTTGCGCCATCCGCCAGTGAAAATCAGAGGCAACACAATTGGACTCACCCAAACTTGATGGAGTTAAACCCCTGTGTCGGAGAGGGGAACCAAGCCCGCAGCATTCCCTTGGTAAATTATTTGAATGAAGCTAGTGCTGGGGAAAAGCATTGAGTTGGCAGCTCTGAAAGGTGAAGTTCAGTGCCTCTTCCTGAGATGGCTACAGCCCAGGCATTTTCCCCCGAGCAAAGCATCTGGAGGGGGGGGTATTAGGAACTGGCTAGACCACAACCATAATTCAACTGAACATTTCTTTACTAAGACCCAAACAGTTAGGCCAACCTTTATACAGTTACATCAACCAGGTTTCTACTGTGCAGTCTTCAGACTAGCTGCAAAAGCAGTTACCCTGAACTAGTAATGACAGTCACAAGCTTTTCATCAAATACTCACGACAGGGCTAGCGATGGGAGATGCTGACTCTTGCTAGTTGGCTCTGACAGATCTGGCAATCAATAGCAACCATCTACTGTTGGCTGTTCCCTTAAGTAACATTTCTCCAATAATCCTGCATAATTTACCTCTTGGTCTTTGTGGGAATCTGTTTTCCTGGAGGAGCCGTCAGGGGCTGGGGACAGCTCGTTATAAACAGTTGTGGTGTTATCTGTTCCCAGACCTTGAGACTTTAACATTCCCCAAACTCGTTCCTCCTTATCTTACTCTCTTCCTAAGCCTAGTTGAACACAATAAAGTTTAAAACTCAAGGTCTAAGATCATCTGCCCCAACCTGACTTGTTTTTGTCTGGTCTCTCCTATTTTCACAGAGGGGATTGGGAAAATGTATATTCAAAAGGTTTGCTGTTGGTGGAAGCCAAGGGGCCAGTTCTTCAGCGCTCGGTTTCCCTCAGTGTGGACTTGGGGTCTGAGCGAGTGAGCTTTGCAGGCGTTTGCCCCTCTGAAATAAGAGCTGAAAACTTTGCTCACAATTCATCCGGGCTGTAGTATGCGATGAGCAAAGATATTTATGTGTCTTATTTCTTACATTTGCTTCTACTCATTTTAAATCCCCTCCGAGCCAGAATTGAAATGCCTTCTCCCAGGACTTTGCTTCACCATCTACTAGATCTGGCAGGGTGATATTCAGCTCTGTGCAGAGGAGCCATCGCAAAGACCAGGCACCACTTAGAGCCTGCTCTAGCTTTGTTTGAGGTTTCCAGCTGTGCTCGGGCCTCGTTCCTGTGCTAATTTCTCCAGCTCCTACATACTACATCCCACTGTGCATCTTGGAAGTTTCTCCTTCTTAATTTCATTCTCTTGCTCCTACCTCTTCTCCTAGGATGCGCAACAACTCTCCTCTCACCTCGGGTTTGTGCCTTCCACGTCCTTCTGTAGGATCTTCCACAGGCCCTGCATTTTATAAACATGGTGGCTGATTTTTGGCACTCAACTTTGATATGCTAAAAGGTTGGATATTCACCCAGCACTGAGCACCTTCCCTCTGAGAATGAGGCCCCTTGAAGGCATCAGGCTGGGGTTCCCCAATCACTAGTCGCTTCTGGAAGGATACTGTGAATTTTGCAATGCTGGGCGCTGACCGAGCTGCTGGTACCTGTGAAGGGCAAGCAAAAAGTAGCAGGACATCATGCTCGAGTACGTTTCTGTTGTAGCCGGTTGGCAAAAGTCATTGGGTTGCAGTTCTGTGCAGTCTTCCTGCATGTTAATGCACTTTTGCCAGCATGCATTGAGGCCATTCTTCCAGGCAGGTCCTGAAGAAGTGTTTTGCACCACCGTCTTGGGATCGTCTTCCTCCCAGGACTCCCTTTAGAAGACCAAAGTCACGTGGTGCAAGGCCTGAGACGGGACAGAGATGAGGAAGGACCTCCAAGTCCAAGGCATTTGGTGGTCTCCGTGTGATCAGGAGATTAGGTAAGCATTGTCATGGAGACTTAATGTTCTTTTCATCACCACTCTGCCACACCTGCTGAGAGACCCTAGCTTGAGCCTCTGCAGTAAAGTGTCTTGTGCACTGTGGAGTCTCAGCTGAAGAAATCAGTCCCAGAAAATAGCTGGGAGGATTTTACTGCCTTTTGGGCCCTCTACAGCAACAGCAACAACGCAGGTCACAGACAGCAACATTCCCTTGGTCCAGTCAAGACCTACAACCATAGCAGTGCATGGCCATGTGAGATGGCAGCTGTGTCTGCAACCATTGACCGCCTGATCATACATTCAGACCAGCGGTACTATGTGCGCATCATGTTGCTGGCTCTGTGTCCTGCTTTGTAACTGTGCCTGTTTGACCCTTTTGTCATATTACTGATACCATACTCATGAAATACTGATTTGGGGGCAATTTTCGGAAGACTATCCACACCTTAAAAGAGAGAGAAGCTGGCGCCTGACTTCTGCCTGCTGTAATTGTGCTCAGGGTGGTCTCTCTAGAAGGCTTGATCCAAAACCCTTGCAAGCAAGAGACCCCACTGAGACACAGGGAAGAGGAAGCTGGGAACAACATACGGTTCCTCTCTTTAATATGCACAACGTTTCCTTTGAACTTGGAGTTCATGCCTCAGCATTTCTGAGCCCAATGGCTTACAGGGAGAAGCAACGAGATGATACCACTTCTGCATGGAGCAGAGGGGAATTTGGGGCTTAAGTGACAGACATGGCCTGACAGTCGCAGCGTACGGTCATCCCTTGTGCACTTCACATTCACACCTCCAAAGAATGGATTGGATTGATATCTCCCCCACCCTGCCCAAAGCAGAAGCATGGTGTTGGCTATTCTGCAATGTGTTTAATGTGTTGGCTATTCTACAAAAGATCATTAGCAATGGCAGCTACGCTGCAGTCGTTAAGGGTGCTCTGGTTTTCATCTGGGGGTCACCCCAGCAAAGGAGAGTCGCAGTCTGCTTTCTGACTCTACACCCACACTGGCATGGAGATGAACTATGGCCCAACAGCGCAAGCTTCCTTCCTATTCACCAGCCTCAACCTGGCTCTACAGGAGTCCAGCCCAGGGGTCACAAGGGAGCTTGATCTACAAGGCCCATTCAGTCAAAAGCTGTTGGCAAAGCCGCAGGTAAACATTTATTTTGCAATCCCTGCTCTCCCGTCAATCTACAGCCTTCTACTGACACCCCTGAACAGCCCTGAGCAAAAGTGCAACGTCCTTCTCCCGTCCTGTTAGTTAATAGCACATGCAACTTCTCAGTCCCCTGAGAAATTTGAACTTCGGGCCAGTTTTCCATTCTCATCAGAGCCCTCGTCTGGCAGCATTACTGAGGAAGGACAGTAGCTGGTTGGGCATGAATGAGAGACTTGAGTTCAAATCCTTGTTCTGACATTGATTTCCTGCAGGATGCTGGGAAGTCACTTAGCTTCTCTGGGCCTTAGGTACTGGCATGCAAAATAGGAAATGAAATCACACTTTGCTGCCTCACAGGGCGGGGGCTGTGAGATGCTCTGATACTACTACCATAGCTGGGGCTATGGAAATACTACAGAAAAGTCCAGAAACCTGCAGTCCACAGTAATTAGAACACAGATGTCACACCAAAGGTCCACCTAGCTTGGTATCCTGTCTCCAACCATGGCAAGTAGCAGATGCTGTGGAGGAAGGATGCAAGAAACAGGTGGTGGCCCATTCTGTAACCCCCCCATCCATCATGTCTTCCCAGCCTTCAGCCCCAGACGCATCCTAGAGACCATGCTGGCCAACTGACTTAGACCTCTTAGCTTTCCCCTTATTTATCCCCTCCTCCCCCCATGTTGGATATGCGCAAAGGTCACCCTTATAATAATTTTATTGCCTCTGATAGGGCAAGGCCAAATTATTTCTTTAGTACTGTTAATAATTCATTTTAATTGTGGTATCAGCTAGCCAGCGGGCATCCCATTCAATCTCCTCTCCTTCCTTAAATTATTTGAGTGAACTTTGTGCTGAGAGAGGTGCTGGGTTGGCAGCCCGGGAGGGTGAAGTCCTCTCAGTATCCCACAGGACAGAAACAGCATGGATCGTGGAGAAGCGTGAGCCATTGCTGCCTCCCTTGTCGTCATGAAGGTCTCGGTGCAGCTGTGTGAAGGAAATAAAGGAAGTTTTCTTTAAAAAACTGAACTGCCCCTTTTGTTCTCAGTATTAAAACCACCAAAGGAATGGCCTCTGCAACTGGGCAGTAGGTAATTTAGTTGTTTCAGGTCACTGCACTTCTGGGGTGCCAATGGTCATGCCCTTTTTCCTCCAGGGCTGGCCTTAGCACTGGCGGAGCAAGTCCTGTTCACACTGGCAGTATCCAGCCTCTTCCTTTTATTTCCTTAGGCTGCCTTTGCCCTCTCTGTATCTTCAAAGGCAGATTTGCTAGCAACACTGTTTGTAGAACGGATCACACAGCAATGGGTCCTATTTGCTTAAAGAAGTCTGCCGCGGTGCTGACAGCTCATTGCTCTGACCGCCTCATCTCAGTGATGGAAGTGTTTTAAAATACAAATATTCCCACATTTTCCCCTCCCACTGATTTCTGTGGTATCAGCAATGGTGTCACTCTGTCCTTCCCTGGTGCAAGTCAGCCCAAGCCTTTTGCACCTTCCGGTTGGGGTGTCACCTTGCAATAGATCATCCTTCTTCCCAGTAATGGATTTTTTTAATGACACTTGTATGGACCACATATACTTTTTTTTTTTTTAAACTGACCCAGGACCTATGAAATGGATTCAAAGCACAGTCAATTTAGATCAGCATATGCAATGCACGGTCAAGTCTGTGCCATCCAATGCCCACCATCTGTCTTATCTGCCTTCATATTTTAATTTGCATTTTAGACAGCACCATTTTATTGCATCAATTGACAGGTTCCTAGGAAGGAACATGAAAACTGCAGACTTCTGAGGCATCCGGGAAGCAGCCGTGATCATTTAGTGCAGGGGCAGGCAAATAGTCTGGGCAGAGGGCCGTTTACTGAGTTTTGGCAAGCCATTGAGGGCCGCGTGACAGGCAGCCCAGGGCAGATAAATATTAATTTTCTAAATTTTTTAGGGGTCCTGTGGGCCAGATAGAATGGCTTGGTGGGCCGCATTTTGCTCACCCCTGATTTTGTGTAACCTAAACAGTCGTTAGCACCCAGACCAAAAGGCACGTGGAAATCATCTTAGGTCTGCACAGGATTGAGCAAAGCCAGGGAGTTTGAAATTCAAGATCTGTTGATTTGATAAACACCTTGGTCACTGTAGTGGGGGAACAGATATCTGTCTATGGATCACAGTATGAATAGTGGGACCCCATAATTGCTCTCTCCCTTCCTCCTACCATAGGAAGCCCCTAATATCACCGGCTGTGTACATATTACATATGCAGAGAGCTGCAAACACAGACCACGAGAGCAAGCCGGTCTGTGGCTGTGCCTGGAGGCATGCTGCATTTCAGCCGTGGAACAGCACTGCCCCCCTGCGGCCCAGCCGACAGACTCATTCCCTGGGATTTTCCCTGAATTTTCCAAAGACCCAGAATTCCTTTCAGAGATGCAAAGAAACTGTGTCGGTGTCCTGAAAGATCTGCATGACCCTGCTAAAAAAAGGAAAGGGAAAGGGAAAGGGATATGGTTCCTATTAATTGTCACTCTCATTTATGTAATGCAATAAGTGAAACCTAGTACTCTACCTAGCCGTCAGGGGTGTAGGTTTTAGCCGTGTTGGTCTAAGGACACAGGTAGGGTTTTACTGAGTTTAATTTTTTAGATGAAAGATACTGGGTTTTTAATAAAAGATATCGGATTTACCCCAAACCCCTTGTCTGCCTAGCAATCAGGCCCTCCAAGAGCGCTCTCTCTCGCAGCATGGGGTGGGAAGGGGCTGCAACAGAATGGTTGGGAGAGGGGCCCAGAAAAAACCTGCATGTGGATTGAGGTAACAGGCTCTGCAGTGACTGCCTGAGAGGTGGATATTCCCCTTTTTTGCTCATTTAACAAGTACAGCAAGGGCAAAGGCAGGGCTGGCTTCCCTCTCTCCCTCTCTGCCCAGTGGCTCCACCTGTTAGTCCTGAGCCCTGAAGTCACTCTGGGGATGATCATGCCATGCAGCCACCAAGGTTTCTTTAGTCATTTCTGTCCCAGCTGAGGCTGAGGACCAGGGTGGTTTGGGGATGTGGGCCTTTGGCTGCTGTGAGACGGACTGCGGGGATGTCTTTGTAGGTAGCTTTGGCACCAGAGGCAGCCTAGCCCTGGCAGCAGGGACCGCCGTGCAGGCTGATCCACTCAGCAGAGAGGCAGGGGAAGGAATTAGCTCAGGGGAAGGTATCTAGTCTAGGCTACGTGGCCGACAGCGGGGCAAACATCCAGCCTGAGAGAGCTTTCTCAGGGATCTGACATCGTCTGACACTGGTTTGACCTCGATGCAGACTCTCTGCTCTGTCAAGCACAAACACAGAGGTGACACGACACGACAGGTGACATCCGTGGTGCTGGGGCTGGCCTCACTTCAGAAAATGGCATGATTCACAGGCTGAAGAAGTGGGAAAAAGGAGCGTGGCAGAAAAACAACCCCCCACCTACTGCTTGCCCTCCACTTCATACAGCCTTTCTTAGCTGCTCTTCCTTTCTATCAGTGAGGGGCCTTGAAGGAGCCTCTGGCTGGTGGGTGTTGGGATCTACTGCTGTGTTGCCCAGAGGCTTGTGCCGCACGGTGCTGACTGCTCACAACTCCAGCTGCACGCAGCAGGCCTCTTCCAGGCTTCTTGGCTCTGAGTGATCACTGAAGCCAGGACTCGCCGACAACCTGTGACCGCGTTAGTGTGAACATTATACTGCCGTCCATGCACGTTGACCCCTTGTTGGCTCCACCTATCCCACAGGGTAACTATCTGTCCATCCAGCTACCTGGCAGGGGAAATACCATGACCACCAAGGTGGATTTCCTACTGGCTGGGGAAGACCACGAATGTGGCAGGGGGTAGTACTCTGACCGAGGTACTGCATAGTTAACCTCCCACTTGCACTTCCAGTGGGAAGATCTCAGCTACATGCTGACTTGATGGAAATGGAAGATTCCTTCCCAAGCTTGCTCCTTGCAGGGATCTAATTTTCCTTGCAAATTTGCTAGGCTATGAATAAATTGACTGTAATCTAATGTAACTGCAAATGCTCCCTGAAGCATTTCATTGCTAATGAGCTGTAAAGGGAGCTGGACGGAGCAGCAGCAGGGCACAAGGTGATTAATACTGCCTCAGACCTTTGGGCATACACAATAAATACAGTTGCTGAGGTACATATGATGCTCAGAGCACCCTATTGGGTAAGGTGCTGCTGAATGGCCATATACACCGGGGACCCGTCTTGGCACTCATGGGGGATACCTGTTAAGTTAGCTGTGAAAAATGAGCTGCTTCTAGGCAGTGAAGCCACCTGCCTCAGTTCTCCAAGGAGCACTGGAGGCTCATCTGCTCCTGCTAACACCTCTCTGAGTCTGGACCAGTGCTGTGAAAAGCCACAGAAGCACAGGCTGTGCAAATGCTCTGATGCCAGAATAACTAGTGCCAGCCCTTTCAAACTCTTTCTGTTTTCTGTAGAACAGCAGGGTGTTTATTCCAGCAGCCTGCATGCTAGACTACAAACCTCTTTGGGGACAAAGCCATGTTCTTTTTGTGCACCAGAGAGAACAGCACGTGGCAGGCGCTTGGTTCACAGCAGCCCATAAATGCTGTTAGGTTCTCCAGGATGAAAGGGCCTTGATTGAATGCCAGCAATCCATACAAGAAGCAAAACATTAACTGTGCTCTAGGTCAGAAGACAAACTTCTAGCCTGGGATCCAGTATGAAAGCTTATTCATAATCAATAATGTCAACTTGCGCACTGCAGAACAGGAGGCTGCGATATGAGTGGGACTCCACTGGCTTCGCTAGATTGCTTTGAATGCAATCTGTGGTTTCCCAAGGGCTGAATCTGACTTTTGCAGCATATTGCAATTTACCTTCTTTCCAAGCCACGCTGGTCACCGGTTCTTGGGTGTCCCCTGGCTCTGGGCAGGAGACAGCACTGCCCTGAGTTGCATGGTGCTGAATTCGGCACTTCAGGTCCCTCTCGGTTGTGTGAACACTGCCACCAGGTGGACCCGAACGCGCAACGTCTCAGCCTGTCCCAGGATTTCCTTGCCTTGAAGTTTTGCAGTGTTTTGTTCCAGGTGTTAAATGAGTGTAAAATGTCACCACAGGTTCCCAGTTTGAGAGGCCAGTAGACTTCTTCTAACTCAGAAGGTATCTGCGTTAGATAAGAGATAAAATAAGAGATGAGATAAGTATGATAACTCAGAAGGTATGTGAGTTGGATAAGATAAGAGCTCTCTCTCCAGGTTGTAGCCGTATTAGTCTAGAGGCAAAAAGAATTAAAACACATGGAAGAGGTGGTATCTTTTATTAAACCAACTAGATATTTGCAAACAAATTAATGTATTTATCTGCAAGCTTTTGGGTGCACTCACCCTTCATCAGGCATAAGTCTTTATGACAAAGTTTTAACCATCATGACATGGGCAGGCCCATACATAAACTCATTCAACCAGAATCATGTTTGAAGCTGAGAGGGATTAAAAAAAAAAAGAAGCCATTTCCATGAAGAATGAGAAGATAATGGAGAACAGACACCCTCAGGCACCAGGGCATACACGAAATACACTCTGCCTTGGGCTAGCAAGACTTTTTCTCTTTGTCCTAGTTATTTCATGCTTGTCCAGTGTAGGGTTCATTGTTCCTCACTATGAAGCAGGGAGCAGTGGCCTCAGTCTGATCTGGCAGGGGTTATCTGGCAATCCCTCTCTTCCTAGGCAATGATTTCAAGCAAATTTCTTCAGAGATCAGACACTGGAGCTTCAGTGCTTGCTGCTCCAGTGAGTAATTTTATTTAGATGGGGGCCTGAGCTGCACAACTGAGATGAATTTCCTGGCCTCTGATTCAGGGGTGTGCAGATCTAGGGGATGGACCTAATTTCTCTTGCTGTTTCCTCCTGACTTGCAAGGGAATGCTCTTGGCTTGGGATAACTGGGGGAGGTAAGAGAGAGAAAATCAGTATGTGACTTCTCAACTGTCCCAGGTACCTGAAGAACGCTAGGCCTATCTACCCTGAGGTTTTACACTCCTGCCAAACACTGCTGTATCTGAGTGCCTGCCTTGGAAAATCCATTCCAACAGCAAAGTCCTCTTTATGGCATATTCCCGATACACCCACCTGCATCCTTGCAATCACACACCTCAGTGTCCGAGCACAGTAGGAGCCCAAGCCTTGTCAAATGCTATGCAAAGTCAATGCAAACACTTTATGGAGAGTTGGCAGGCACAGCCCCATCTATCACAGCAGGAAGGCAATCCATTAGTAATATGCAACAGTCAGTTATTTTAATTGTGCTGATAAGATGTCTGCATTCTGCCTCATAAGAACTGAATGAGGTAGATGAAAAGAAACAGCAGTCGTCCGACTGCAGGATGTGACCACAGGGTGGAGAGGCAGAGCACTTCATCCGAAAAGCTCTTGGCTCGCGATCCTGGCAGAACACCTTGCATCACTTCTGTCCCCACTTTGGCAGGAGGACCTGGTAGCTGCTCTCCTCCACCCTCAATTAGCAGGAGAGTTAAGGAGCGGCCGTGGATGAGGGGTGGAGAAGCAGCTTTCCGAAGGGGAAGCGAATTCTAGTCGAGAACTGAATCCGTTCTGGAAACCTATTCTGGGATTTCTATCCTGCCTCCTGCCTGTTCTGGGAAAGGAAAGGAAAGAAAAAGAAATCCTATGGAGAAATCCTCAGTTGGGAGCTGAGGTTTCCAAGACGACTTGCTCTCTGTCAAAGCAGAAGAGGATCAGCGGAGCTGACGGGCGGCCCGTCGGGTTGCTGTCAAACTGGCTTGACGAGACCGAGTCGGTTGGGCTCAACAACAACAAAAAGCAACGTGCAGGGAGGTGGCAGGGCTGGCCGGGCAGGTCCAGGCTGCCTTTGGATCAGCCATTCGAACGATTAAATATTTAGTTTTTAAACAACATCGGTAGCAAAACTGGAGGCACGTGGGACGGGTATTTTCCCAGTGAGATTTGGCAAGTAACTTCCGCGCTCACGGCAAGCTGACTTGAGTGCATTTATCTGGAGATCAGAGCCCTCTCTCCAAATCAGCACTCGTTTCCTGAGCCTTTCCTTTGAGCTTTACTTATAGAGGTGCCCACGCCAGAAACTGCAGGTTGGAATCTGGGTTCCTGACTCTTCTGGGCCTGTGGGTGTTTGATTGTAGGGTTTGGGCTCTCTCTGTCTGTAATAAAAAGAGGGCAGCCCTCTTTTCCTTCCCTTTCTTTGCATGTTTTCATGACTTAGCAACCCGTGCCCGCAAATGGGAGACACCCCGTCTATCGCAAACCTGGCTAGAGTCGCTGTTCATCACCCTGTCCTCCCTACTGTGACATACTATGGAACCCTACTGCAGGTTTACTTCTGCCTCCAGAGAACCTGGCACAGCTCAGCACTGAAGACAAGATGTTAGGCTAGCAGGATGGCCTTTCCCCACTGCCGCAGGCCCAGAGCAATGTCGTATCACGAGTCCCGGACGGCCTGCTCTGTGGAGCGGTGGTCTGCTGGAAGCCCGGAGGATTCACGTCCAAGCGGTGGGGCAGTGAAAGCATAGCCTCGCCATCCCAGACTTCCCATCAGGGCTGGGAGTCTGGTAACTGGCTGTGTCCCTGTGCCACGTGCTGGTGGAATACACCACGTCCGCACTGCCCGGGGCACGATCCAGCTTGGAGGAAACCTGGCTTTGCTGTAGGCTATGGTTAATGCCTAATATTTGTGTTGTGAGAGCGCCGAAGCCAAGCAGGCCGTTGCCCTGTCTGCCAGCTTCTGTACAAATGTAGTGAATGACCGTCCCCACGAATTTACAGACTGAAAGCCCAGGCTGAGCAGACAAGGGAGATAGTCTAGTCTAGCAAGAGCCAAGGGAGGAGATATGGTAGCAATAGTAAGATGGGTGCAGTGCCCTAGATGGGGAAGAGCTGGGATCCCTGGTCACCCATGCAGAAGAGTTCACTTATGGGGGAGTAACAGTGTTTGTGCTTGCATGACATCCTCCTTTAGGCGACTGTGACGCTGAGCTGTGTTGATCTGTCCTTTTTTTATAGTAGAAATTAGACAACTTTGTATCGCATACACTGTGTGTAGCCCCTCATACCATACTGGGACATTACACCAAATTGATAAGCTAACAATTGTTAATGGTGGGCAGTCCTCAGGGACGGGTGTGCAACAACTCAACACATCCTGTCCTGATGTGCGTTGCTACTAATACAATACCTGGCAGCAATCTCTCGTTAGTTCTGTAGAACCCATAAGAGTTAATCATTAAATCCCAGCTAGAAACATGCTCCTCGGAAAAAGCCCAGATAAGCTATCACTCTGCAAAGCTGCCTATATAAAGTTGGTCTAATAAAAGATATCGGAGTTACCCAAAGAACCTTGTCTGCCTGCATAAAGCACCACACCAACCCCTCCTGCTTTTTATTGAACTGCAAAGTTATAGGGCATTTGAAAGCTGAATAGAGCTGTATCTGCTTCTAACCTACATAACTATACGTGTTTATTTGTTCAGTCTCCGCTTGCCAGACCTCAGTTAGTTTTTCATGATAAATCAACCCAATCTCACTGAACGGGACACGGTTAGAATGCATACTCCATTTCTAGGAACGAGGGGAAAAAAGGGCCCGGTTTAGTTTCAAGGTCTTTGGTTAAGTTGGTGTCACTGGCAATTAAAAAATCAAAAGCTGGACTCATAAACTCGAGCACTTTTCGTCTGCAGGAGTTTGTGATGAAGCCCACAAACGATGCCTTTCATGGAGTTTATCCTTACTATCTTACCTTGTCTGCACTTGGCTAGTGCCCTGATTCTGCAAACGGGAATGTCAGAGCGGCCCCGAGAAATAGATCCCTGGAGGTTTTAGCACTATACTTGGCATGAGGCTTAGGCCTACGAAGCATTATAGCATCTTTTAAAGCCCTGAAGTCACATGCACTACAGTTCTGAGGACTACCGCTGAGCATCATTTTCACCATCCCGTTTCCTGAATTAGGCCTGAGTTTCTACCCACCATGTAACTACTAGTATCCCAGATATGCAGCAAGTATATAGGTTAGAGTGAAGATAAATTAATTGTTGGCATCTAAGGATTATAAATTGCATCAGACTAAGAAAAAGTGTTGGCTCCCAGCAATTTGCTTGCATTGACAGGATGGGTTGCTCTGTCCGTACGGTGAGCAATGACCTCCATGAACATACCCAAAAGAATGTCATGACTGAGGCTGTATTCGCGCCTCCGCTACAGCCAACACTGTGAAAGGAATATTTGCTGCTGCTGTGGGTGAATTGCCTTGGGAGCTGACAGGTTTAAACTAGCCTGATGCAGAAACAGAAGCATAAGAGGTTTCCACCCAGCTTTAAACTCTTTTAAGCCATTTGTTTTAAAGTGCAAATGACTGACTTGAATGGAAAGCTAGCAATATATAACTGAAAGCGGTGAAGATGGCTCTGAGCTGAGCACAGACTGAATGGAGCAGTTTGCAGGAATATCCTTTGTAACGTGGCTCTCTCAAGGGGCTCTCTCCATCTTTATTGATGGAGAGTTCTTACAAAATGCAGGCTCATGGAAAATCAGGTCTTGGTGGTCACACTCCTCCCTCTTTGTCCTGGCAGAGGCCAGTCTCAACTCTCTATCATTACTCCACCATATGATCTTCTGCACCATAAAAGCTATTACCAAACATAGTTTGCGTCTCACCTATTCCCTGGACCATCACAGCTCTGTCAACACTGCTTCTCCTTTGAAACGGCCCGGATGAGGCAGGTGGTTTTATTGGGTTCTTTCAAAAGAATTTGAGCCATTCCTCTGTAGCCACCCGTGACCCCCAGATCACGCTTCTTACACGGGGTGTTAACTTACTATACATACTTTAGCGGGACAGATCCTGGACCAGCCTTCACCTAAAAGTAACCCGAGCTTGTTTATCTGAGCAGCAATGTGGAGAATCTGCCAGTCTTTCCTCAAAGAGCTTTTGTATCTGAAACAAGACCTCAGCCTCATAGGCGACGCACAGGGAGGGGCATGGGGCGGTGGGGGGCATGTGCCCCCACAGACAGGGCCACCACCAGGTGCCTGTGGGTGCCCCTCCCGGACTCGAGAGGCACCAGTCTCCCAACGCTTTCTCTGATAAAGGAAATATCTTAGATGCAAGAGGTCAGGTTGTCTAATCAAACTCAGGGGATATTATGGCATCACATTTGCCATGAGCTGGGGTTAGGGATCAGTTAAGCTCCATGAGAGAGGTCTCACTTCCCAGAGCTATACCCATGCATGCCAGCTTTGGATCCAGTGCCCAGCAACTAGAAAGGGAGCTTAAAAAGCTAACAGGAGAATAGCTGCTCCACACCAACATCACACTTGTCCTCTGAATTAACTCTACATGTCTCAGCTTTCCAGGTGATGCTGACTCACTGCTGTTGGGCCTTTAACCATTTGATTTTAGCCCTGGCCTGCGAGCAGATGTTACTGTTTATCTTGCAAACGGCAATTTTTAGGCTGGATCTGTTGACAAGAGTCATTAGGAACCGGCGTGCTGATTTTCCTCCAGCCCTCCTATTCCCACAAAGGGCATGCGGGCTGGGCTGGGGCCGTGACACCATGATGCTTGGTGCTGCCTGGGGTCAGCCCTGGTAGGAAGCAGCATTGCTGGGTGAATCACTCTCACAGGGAGGGTGCAACAAATTCCAAGCTGCCCCAGCAGTGGTTCTTGCAACAGCTGGGAGTGCCTCCCAGGGCCAGCACGCCTCTCTGCACCCAGAGTCACCCAGAGCAGATGGCCACAGAGCAGCACAGTTGGTTGTGTCTCAGCCTCATGGGGTGGGGAGGATGGGAATGGGATAGAGCAGCTCCTCCTAACGCCTCTTTTGGGATCAACCCAGAAGCACATGGAGCCAAGCCAAGATCACCAGATAGGCAAGGACACACAAGGAGCTCCTGGCTGAGTGGCCCCTGTTCAGCTCCCTGCGCAGGCTATCTGGATACCCAAGGCCTTTAAGGACTTTCCAGGCATCCCTTCTGCAGCGGGCTCCTGTGGGGAAGAAGCAGCCCCCTTTCTGCAGAGCCTCCTGTGCCTAGGTATATGGGCCAGACTGGGACAAGATATGGCCCCTTTGCAGACCTCTAGGTCCGTGTTACCGTAGGACGACAAAGCTGGACTTTCCAAACCTGCAGCATTCCCGTGGTCAGCCTGATGCCAGGAGCAAAATCAGGTTGTGAAACATGCAAGTTAGCAAAGCTCCTTTAGAAAAACTCACAAACGCCTGCACTTGCAACTAATGCGTCCGTGGATATTTAATGCCAGCTGACCTGGCTGTAATCAGCATGACTCACCTTCATTTCCTCTTGGTGGCATGTGGGGATGGGTAAATATTAGCCCATAAGCAATTTGGTAATCAGGCGTCTTTCTTTGATGTCTTTGGATTCATTTTAGGGGGCAGTACTATTTTTCTTTCCTATTTTTTTTTCTTTTTACCTGTTGTGAGCTGCAGGGACTGCAGTGAGTTTTGCAGACTCTTTGGTGATCGCACAAGAATCTTCTTTTTAAACAAAAAATGGGTCTTGAATCAAAACTATAGGTTCCAAGTGGAAACCAGGCTCTGGATTTAGCATTTCTTAAAGTGCTGTTTGCGTTACCTTTGCGTTTAAAGAAGTTTTTGCTTAATTTCCCTGTAGGGTCAGCTGCGTTATCTATGTTAAGTAACAGGCCAAAGATACTTGAAAATCATTGACAGAGGTGTAGCTTTAAAACCTTCGTTTCCAAGATGCAGCATTTTCATTTCACGTCGTATTGAAAGCTTTAATGTTGTTGGTTGTAGCCACGTTGGTCTAAGGGCATAGGCAGACTTTGAGTAAATGTGATATTTTTTATTAGACCAACTAAATATTTGGAAAAATTGTTCTTTGCAAGCTTTCAGGCACAAGCACCCTTCTTCAGGCATAGGGAGAGTCTGCTGGTGTTGTGTTCTCCGCGGGGGAAGAGAAGCCAATATGCAAAATGCAGGTCTGTGAAAACGCAAATGTGTGGCAGTGACGATCAGAGGGAATGAGACACAACAGGTATGCAATAGGAAGGTGGGAGGAAAGGGGAAATGTTGAACTGGTGATAGAAAGTAGCTGGTAAAATGCAGACAGATAACCTGGCGTTATCAGATAACAGGCAGGTTATCATGTGCCATAAATCCAACGTCTATATTTAATCCATGATTTTTTTTTATATCCAGTAGACTTATGAAGTAAAGTTCATAGGCTTGTCTATGAAAGGTGTTTTGTTAATTCCCTTTGAGGATCAGAACTGAGAGATTGGAGAGAGTGGCTGTCTCGTGAGAAATGTGTCCCCGCAGGTAATTGGGTATTTTTGTCTTTGATAGATTTTGGGTGTGCACTCATTTTTTAATGTGTGTATTGAAAGCTTGCACTATTTTAGCTGTTTAGATGCCTGCTTGTGTATATGGATGCTTGCTTTACACACCATTCTGGACTTGAAAGTGTGAACATGGACTGAGATGAGATTTCCCTGCAAGGATAAAAGCCCAGTCGGCAGAAAGGACCCCTCCCTGCATGGCTGGCTGCACCCCTCCAATCTTTGGCTGATGAGAAATGCTAATGACTTGGGGTCCACTTCCACTCTGCTCAGGAGAATGGAGAAGTAGCAGCAACAGCAGGACTTGCCCCAGGGGGATATTTTCCCAACGCCCTCGGGGATTGTGGACACCCAGTGTGAGCCAGATAAGGCCCAATTAGAGGCCAGGCTATGGGGCGTGCACCATCCCAAGCAATGTGCCAAGTTGGACACCCACTGTGAGAACTTGCATGATAGGGTTCGAAGTTCCTGTTCTTTTAATTCCTACTAAAAAGGTGTAGCATGGGCAGAGCCGGTCAGGCATGCCGTGAAGATGCACAGCACCATTACCCCTATTAATTATTTCTATAGTCTGTCTAGGGAGAACAAGGTGACATTGGGAACTCAAGGTGCAAAATCCTACTGAAATACAGAGGGAGGCCAGCAGCAGCAGCCTACTCAAAAGAGCAAGTCTGGAGAGAGGACATTATAGGTAGATTCAGAGATGCTGGGCCAGCTGCCATGCAAGGGAAAGGCTGCAAAGAAAGTGGAGTGATTTGTAGACCACCGGGCTGGCGCCTATAGCTGTAGAGCTCACACAGAGTACGGCATTATATGAAATTAAAGAAGACCAATCTTGGCAGACTCAAGCCAAGCTCTCCTCAAATGATCCAGGCCTCCTTTCAGACCTGTTCTCATTTAGGAATTCCTTAATGGTTAGTCATCAGTTACTTGGGAGACAGTGTTTTCCCCATCAACACCAGAGGTTGCCAGAGGCATTGGGAAGAGCTGACTGTGATTCCACATGATCCCATCAAAGCTGCAGAGGCTCAAGTCGATGTGTGCAGCAGGCAGACCTCAGGACTTCGAGTAGACCCCTCTGCACAAACACTTGCAAGATTAGCACCATGTGTGTACCCCTCGGATGACCGTGCGTAGAGCTAGACACAGACCACATCGGGTATAGCTATGCCAAGAACGCGGCCTGCCCTTCTAAACCGACTCCAGGTACTGACGGAGATGCATGTTTGGATCTGTTAAAACCCATGCTCCGCCGCGAGGCTGAAGTGCTCTAGCAATTTATATAACATAGCAAAAGCAACTGCAAACAGACCCCCGCCCCCTTCTTTGATCATACACAAATTGCTCCCTGGACTTGCTCCATGTGACTACAGAACTGCAATTTTTGGGTGTTAAAGAGAAAGTGGGGATACATTAACTTCTATGCTATGCTCAGCCCTGGAAAACCAGTGCGGGTAGAAAGGCAGTGGAGAGGGTTACATCTGTACTGGATACGCACAGCCACTATTATGGAAATAACAAAATACAGGGCCTGTCCACGTATACTTAAAGAACAGGGCAGGTTACCATAAAACTGAGCATTTCTGTAGTACGGATCAGAATGGTTTCAGACATGTGCATGGACAAGCTACCCCACCTTCTAGGTATTCAGCTTCGTGCCACTACAGCACCCTGGTCTCAGTGAAGATCTGTTACTTATCCAAGAGACAGGAAGCTGGTGGTGACTTTTCACTGGCAACAGGCATTTTAAGAGTTTATTTCTTCGTATTGCCTCCAAACAAGGCGGAAGGTGCGTTACTGTCAACAGATTTTAGAAACCTCTTCAAGCCATAAAAAAAAAATAAAAATCCACTTCTAGTCTGTGTTACTCTAAGTACAGTAAGTAGTGGTATCTAGTTTACCTATTAGCATACTATTTAGAGCTGGTTAGAATAGAGGGCACATCTTGAAGTCACCAGCTGATACTCCCCCCACTGCTAAAAGGTTTGTCTCACTTATGATGGAAGATGTTGGGGAGGGAAGACATCTGGAATAGGCTGAGGTGGAATAAAAATCTGAGAAACATGGAGGGCTAGGGCGAGGTCTTGTATGCAGCTCAGTGAAGCTCTAACTGTATTTGCTCCACAAAGTGACACCACTCCAGACTACATCTCCAACAGGCAGATTCTTCAGTGCATGGACGTACACCACGTACGGGCCACTGCTTGCAAAATGCTGCTCGCCCTGTGACTAATTGATGTGTTGACCATGTTGCCCGTGGATACATGCATCCTTGTGAGTTTTTATTGGGGCAAGACTGCATTGCTCAGGCTTGTTGCTAATTAATTACCCCCACTAAGCTATAAAAATTAGCAGAGGGTATTGTGTGCAGAGCCAAGACCAAAGATTGGGATGTTTTAGTTAAAAAACTGGCAGTTATTAAGAAGCTGTAGCTAGTCTACAATACCCGGCCATATAATTCCAGTGTAGCTCAATGAAGCCTTTATGCCATCCAGTACAATCTTACTGTCTTAGTGGGACTGTGCCCTACCACATCAAGGCAAGCAAGTGGAGACGGTTCAGGAATGAGAGAGATTTCCCCAAATTACAGTAAATGCTACAGTAAGCTGGTGCTAAGTTCTCAGGTTGCACAACTGATGCAGACATGACCATTCCTCTGTCTCTATGCAGATGGAAACTCAAGGAAAAAAAAAACAACCTTGTTCATCCCACCCTTCCAGGATGTTATTACTGCCAAAAATTGCTGTCTTTATAGCTAGGAAATCCAGACTGCGCAGTCATTATCTGGCCATATAAAATAGTTTATTGTAGACATTCAAAACACCTCCTTCTTGTAAAAGGCATGTAATGTAAAAATTAACAGAAGGCATCAGCAGGAGTTCATGCACCTGGGTACGAGAAATGCCAGACACAAGATGAAAGTTTATTAGAGTGAACAAGTCATCATCTGCTGCTCCAACCTGCCCTTTGTGCGGGCCAGCACTTCTGATGCCTCAACAAGGTCTGAGCACTATCAAGTGTGCTCCCTTCTCGCCCATACCCTACCTCTCCCACCCTGAGTTTACCCTGCTTAAAATACTGGGTGCACCGACTGCCCTGGCAGGTGCATGTGTATCCCTCGCTGGCTGCACACATCCATTGGAGCCCAAAAGTCAATACTGGACTTTTAGCCGCACATAGCCTGTGGTGAGCTACCACTTCTCCGTGCAGCCAGAGCCCAGGGTTTCCCACAGTGACACAAGTCAGTCAGTGCAATAAAAACCTGTAGGAGATTACTCCCATCCACTCACTTGTTCCTGTCACATATAAATAGTTTGCAAATATATACACACAGTACATACACGGTTATGTATATGCCATGTCACTTGATTTGGTAGGAAGCTTCAGCAATTCTAGTGGCCGGGCTGGTTCAGGCTGCCCTCCCAAGACCACGGGCAGGGAAGCAGTGGCTAAACATGCTCCTTCTCATGCTCTCCATTTGAAGGGTTTGGAGATGATCTATCGAGTGCTCCCAGACTTTGCCACCCATGCAGTCTGTCCTGTTGCATTAAATAACGCATCTGCAAAGACAGAGAAGTTCTGGCATGCGACGTGACAGCAGGGGTGTGACCGCACTGAGGGCGAAGTCCAGGGCTACTCCTTCAGCAGGCCAAGCTTTTTCAGAGCCTCCCTCCTGTGCTCTTCCGTGGCGCCCTTTGGGGCAATCTTGACGCTGATGCAAGGAGGCCGGGCCAGCTTGGAGTAGTTCTGCAGCAAGTCAGATCGTCGCTTGTCGCTTTTTGACAGCTCCGCCTTGCCGACTTGGTGCTCCTGGAGGTGGCCAAAGTCTTTCCCCATGCCCAGCGAAGCCGGGCGTGGGCGGCTGTTTTTGAGAAAGCTGGGCGTGATCTTGTCAATAAAGGACGTTTTGCCCAGCGAGCTGCTGTTCTTAACATTTTGGTCCTTGCTGCTGGAGATGTAGCTGCTCAGACCCACGCCAGAGCGCTCCAAGGTGTTGGATTTGAAGTGCATCTGCCTCAGGCCTGGAGCAACCTTCTCTGGTCCGCTGAAGCTTGGGTCATGGGGTTGGCTCTTGTTAGCAATGAAGTTGACTTCTTTATTGCTGGCTATGTCATCTCTATCAGCTGCCCTAGGAATGAAGAAAGAGGCCTCCTTTGGTTTGGGAGAAGTGGCAGGTTTAACATGGGCATCAGGTGCCCTTCCTTTATCCTGTGGCAGTCCCAGCTTCTCCAAAGCCTCCCGCCTGGCTCTCTCCTGTTCTTTAGGGTCAAGATGCCCCGAGGTGTCGCTGGCTGCGGCAGTGCTGGGTTTGTGGCTGGCTGGTGGTTGAGAAGGTGCTTTTATCCTGTGGCTGGGGTCTATGATGAGGGGCACTGGATTGTTTTTGCTGGTTTTAAGGATAATATTTGGGGGCAGTTTCCTTGGTTTGGGGGCCGTGGGAGGCCCACGCTTGAGGTCTGAATCCAGGGCAGCCTCTTCTGTTGCTGAATTGTCTGGGCTGCCTGGAGGGATAGTGTCTCTTTGCAGACCCATCTCACAATGCTTAGGTGCCACTGGGTTTGGAATAGCTACTTCTTTCTGCGGCAACTCTGCCTCTTCCGGGGCAGGACGCTGAGGTACAGCCCGAGGCCGATTCCTGTCGGCCTCCCCATATTCCGTCTTGGCCTCAGACTCACAGAACCGATCTTTGCTGCTGTTACCAGATCCCTTGCTAGCTATTTGCTGGTTGTTTATTGTTACAGGGTCCTGGAAAGGTTCAGGGGGTTGTATAATGATGGACTCCAGTGGCTTCATCTTGATACTCCAGTTGGGCCGGTCACTGGACATGTCCTTTATCCCTTCTTTCTTGGGAGATGTCCAAGACGACTTCCCCGTTTCCTGAGCTGTCGGCGTTGGACCCTCCAGCCTGAGGTCAGTGGCTTTGCAGACAGAAGCCTTGTTTGTGTGTGCACTCGCTACACCGGCACCCCTTGGGAGGTTGCAACAGCCTGAGCTGGAAACCAGTGCTGGAGCAGATCTTGAGAGAGCAGACACACTTGGGTCACCCTTTTGCTCAACTGCATGCCACTGAGCAAGACTTTCACTGCGAATCCTATTGTCTGGACCTAGAAGAAAAGGTAGCCATAAGTAAGGGGAGCAGGGCAGAGGCACCCTGCTGTTTTACATATAGTCTAGCAATACCCACTCCCCAGTTGACAGGTTGATGGTCCACCCTCCCCATGCCGACAGGGTGCAAGGGGAATGCTTGCAGCTGACAAGAAACAGACTTAATTACAACAATATTCATGTGTGCAAGAAGCAAAAGAAAAGCTGTTTTGCTCTGAAGTTGTCCTGAAGAGCAATTTACTTTACCACGGGGAAAAAAAAAAGAAATCAAGAGTCTAATGCTGAGTACTGACCCACACAAGCCTCTCATCTCATCCCCTCCCCTATCCCCAGCAGACTTCAGTTGGCCAATACCAGGTTCTCACTTATGAATGAGGAAAGCCGATGCAATGCTACTTGCCCTCCTGCTAACATTAACTCTGGCCAGGAATGAGTCTTAAAATACAAGCCCTCTGGCAGATAAAGCAGGGAGCTGTCCGAGGACCTAAATGCAAGCTCAGCCTTACCCTTTG
This sequence comes from Alligator sinensis, assembly GCF_000455745.1. Classification (NCBI taxonomy): domain Eukaryota; kingdom Metazoa; phylum Chordata; order Crocodylia; family Alligatoridae; genus Alligator; species Alligator sinensis. The sequence goes on along the minus strand of NW_005842116.1, from coordinate 110,649 downwards.
GAATAACCTCTCTCTTAGACCACGCCTTTGAAGGCCGAGCATAGTCAGTCTCATCAGTAGAGACCCCACTGTCTGCTTCTGCGTCCAGAGAATCAATGGTTTCTTCTAGGAACATCAAACATTCCTTTTCCTCCACAGATAAATAGTCATAATTGTTATTGCTCTAGAAAATAAAAAGGAGACACCGACATATGGGAGATGTGCAAGGCATCACACTATTTAACAGAATCACTTGGAGTTTAAAGCAGACACGTAGCAAAACAGGACTCTCTGCTCCCAGTTCTCATCCTTGGAACCAAACGGTTGAATACTCAGAAATCAGCACCAACAGCTAGTGAAAACCCAGCCAGTCGCTCTTAGAAGCAAAGTGCAGACATATCACTTCTGGGCATCATGATCATATAGCACTGAATAGTTACCATTCCTAATTTACCTATACAATTTGGCCATCAACGATGTTTCCTGGTTTTCCTTTGAAGCACTGATAGATCTATAATGTGCATTGCCAGCTAGTCATATCGCAGGCCAACCACACCTGTATGGATCAGATTTGCCAGATCTGGAAAGCTTGTCAAAGCACCCAGCTATTCAGCAGCTCGTTTGTTGATGGTGCTGCTTCTCCCAGTTGTCTCCTGCTTTTCAAGTGCTTTTGCAAGATTCAACTTGATCTTTACTGGACCACATACACCCCCATCTTCTGTGTGAAGTCCTCCACCAGGTAATACAGTAACCAGCTGGCCCATCCCTGGTAATTACACACGGATCTGTTGCTGATGTATAAGAGAAGGCAGGGAGGACCAACTGAGAGTTGCAATTAGTACACCTCAATTATACTCCAAATCAGACAGGATGTAATTAATCTTCCCAAGCCTGACATGGTTGATACAAACAGGTATGAATGGACAGACTGAGAAATAGTATGCATTTGCATCATGGGCCCAATTAATTCCTGGCTTAATTATGGTGTGGTAAGTTAGGGATGAGCATGGTTTAATGGCCGTTTCAGAAAGAGTTGCCTTTGTTAGTCTAGTAGGTGTGTGCCATATTAGCACTCCACTGCCAACTGGCTTGGTTCTTCACAGGTGATGTAATCCGCCAGACTTAACCTTGCCTTGTGTCCCTGGGAAGCCCAATTGCATGTGGACCTTATGGAGGAGAGCGGTGGCAGTGGAAGTGCTTTAGAACCAGCCCAGAGGCTCATGATCCAACTACGCCCCTGCCCTTGACTCCACGTAAGTGACCTCCAGTGTTTGAACTGCACCAGGCTTTGATTGCTGGAAGCGGGCAGGACCTACAGCTCCTTGGGGAAGCAATGCGTTTTGCTAGTTCAGCTCCTAACGCAGCAGACCCTTGTCTGGGACTGAGGCTTCCACCTGCTGTCACAGTAAGTGTTGATCTGAAGTAGAACACAGTCCTTTGTGCCAACCGAGACTCTCTCTTCAGAGGCTTATAGCGTCCCTGGCGACTGAATCTGCAGCTCAAAACCAGTAGCAAATCAAGTGAAGGTTATTTGAAAGTTACTTACAAATCCAGAGTGGTTGGAAGTAGTGCTGCCCATGCTGTCACAGCTGCCAGAATCTTGGCCAGCCATCCCTAGCCACAACTCTTCCTTAGGCATAGCACAAATCACCAGGGTGAGAGCTTCCAGGTCAAACTGGGGAAAGAGAAAGCAGTGTCAAGAGTTGCATTCATTCAGTTTAGAACCACGCTAGAGCCAATGGGAAGAAAGCAATCAGGATTGCTAAATTGTTAGGTGCGGACATGTGCCATTCTCCAAAACTGCTCAGCAGCCAAAGTGGTGGATTTTAGACATGTGCACACATATGCCTACAAGGGATTCACCTGGAAAACCCTACAGTGCAGAGCATCAATAACGGGGTATGCTTTAGGGCACCGTGAACAATCCAATCTGCTTTAGTAGCTGTAAAGCTGTCATCCACCGACAGTCTCTCTGACATGAACAGGCTGGTTAATGAGCGATGAGAAAGAGACACAAAAATACCCCCAATGCAGCATTTAGTTCTTTAATCAGACCCGTTCTGTCTACAGGCTGGGTTGAAGCAGTTTCATAAAAGTTTTGCTGAATGCTTTGTCCTTGTCTCCATTTGAAGTTGGAGCCCAAGTGCATCCCTCACTGACAGCGATTGTCCGGGACGCAGAATTCCTAGCGCCCGCTGCACTCGAGGCTGAAGAAACCCGGCCAGGGAGCTCAGAAGTGCTCACCTGAGCAGGCTGAGCTAAAGTTCTCCAGCCAGGTCACCAATAACAACACGGCAATGACTAAAGTTTGTCGAGAGGTAATCAAGCACCTCACCCTATGGCTAAGTCACAAATGTGGGTGTGCATTCACGGCACATGCTGTAGCTGGTATAAAGCACAACACCTCTGAGAAGTTCTGCCTTGTTGGTTGAGAAATGCATGTGCCAGTTATGTCAGAGGGTCTTGCTCCCTGTAAATCCAGACTCACAGGCCATGACAGACTCTCCAGTAACTCATTTGCTGAGACTTGTTGGCTGGTTGTAGTATGCCTTCTGCTACAACATTTCACAGGTGCTTAAGCGTTCAGATCTATGCCAATGCACCTTTTCCCTGGGTCAGCGGCGGCCCAAATATACAGGGAAGCCAGAGGGCTTTTCACTAAATTATCTTTCGTCTCAGGATCTGGAGCACTCTGCAGAGGGCGGAGCGTATTACAGACTCCCTTTTTAGATGCAGGAACAGAGGTTATGCAACTTGTTCAAAGACAACGTGATTCAATGGCAGAGCTGAAAATGCAAGCCACTTTCTCCCCTGTTCCAGCTGCTAGGCCGGGCAGTTAGGGTCCCTGCGGGCAGACTGCCATAATACTGCATATTCCTGACTCTCCCTTAGCTTTGTCACCTTTTAAAAAGCAGTCCAGGAGCTGAGGAACACAATCCCCTCCCAGCCTGAGCAACCACTGTTCAGATTCAGACCCGGCTCAGTAGGAAGCCCATATAGTCAGTGTAAAATTTTTTAAAAAGTGTTTTCTAGCTTGTGAATACTGTGCCCAGTGCCCTTCAGGCTCATGATTCTGGCAAAATGGTATCTGCAGAGATGCTGCATCTTCAGTCCTAGGAGCAGCCAGAAAGCGCTACCTGAATGAGGCCCGCCTCCATTTCTCAAGGCTGCAGTTTTCGGTATCCTAACTTTTTCCCTTTAATACCAGCCAGTGCTTGAATGCACCTTGAAACACACGCACAAGGCTAGGAGCAAGAGCACAGCTCAGCAAAACATACATGTATTATCAGCTAGCTCCTGAAAGATTTCTACCTCCTCAGGCATTGTAAAAAAAAAAAAATAAAAAAAAAATATCTCCTCTGTCTGAATTTGCTGACATATACTATTGCTTTTAGCCAACCTGGCACATGCAGTTTTCATGCAACAGCTTTATGAAAGTCCTAGATGTCATGAAAGCATTAGGGAAGATAGGAAATTTGAAGTATAGCACTCACACACGCACACAGATAGCCTTTTATAAGCTTAACCCTGAACTGTGCTGCCAAGCAGTTAGGGTGCATGACTAACTCCTCCAAGTTTAACAGAGGACAAATGTTCAGTGGGGACAGTTATTTACAGACATAAGATCTGAGAGGTTATAAAACTGATTCACTCGGTTTGCTCAGTCCGTTTACAAAGAACCTTGATAAGTATCTGTTTTCCGCAGCACTTCATGAGTCCATCCCGAGAGGAGGACAGAAGGCCTGGGTCACAGATATGAAGCCAGCATTGCCCCCCAGCAGGAAAACCAAAGCAGCCTGTTGCCATATAGCCTGGTGAGGCTTTCAGCACTGCCACTGCTACCTTTTGGCAACAGCCTCCAAATGCTGCATCTAGTCACAGATGAACAAAACTGGTTTATCATCTCCAAAGAAGCCATTAAGGAGTTAGGCTGTTAAAAAAAAAAAAAAAGGGGGGGGGAGAAATCCCTCTCCCCTTTTAAATTAAAGGATTTCCAGAAAAGAGAAACAGTTTCAAGACGCATCCAGCACCTCTGATCCCCTAGTGCATACATAGTTCAATTGAACTTCTAATCTTAAACTAGCACTATCAAATAAAAGCAATAACCTTGCATCCTTGATTGCAGGTTACCTTGTGGTCCACAGCAGTACTTCAGCAGGCAAGGGCAAGGTTGAGCATTGCAGGTCTTCGGTCTCAGAGAGGAGTGACTTCGGGATGTCCCCAAGAAGGATTAAGTAGGCTACTTTTGAGCAGGACTAACATTGCAAGAAGTCACTTGCTCATATTTATTTAACTGAAGCCCCCAGGACTCTGCAGCAGTGGTCTCTGCAGCCTGCCCAGGGATTTCTACCTTCCCACAAACATTTGGCAGAGTTGATTGATGTCTGTGGGAAGTGAGAGTCTTGCTTGGACCTGGACAATGCCTGAAACACGAAGTAGCTAGCTCAAGCCAGCTTCCTTTTTCCATAAGTTTGTCATACAGAAAACAGAAACAATGCCATGTGACCAGCTACACCCATCAAGTACATCCGCCTGTTTGTGAAGATGATGGGTCTCATGTTTAGTGCACAGTTCCTCTTATTCTCCACAACAAGTTTGGGAAGAAAAGCCTCCCAAATGTCAGGCCAGCACTGGAGTGCAAAAGCCATTGCAAACACAAAAAACTCCTCAAATAAACATTTCCTGTTTTTCTCTCCACTTATTCCTAATCCATCAGATCTGATCAAACAGCAACAAATAAACTCTGAAGATTCTTGCTTGGTAAGGGTTGACACTGTTATCGAGTTTCCCACGTTTACCAAAATCAGTAGCCAGCAAACTGTGTCCATAACCATTTTTATTTAGAAGCCCATGAAAAAAAGAAAAGTATTTCAACAAATGTTCGTTTTTCACTATACACAAACTTGTTCAGCGACATTTCAGTCCAGCTGTATCATCCATGTGACTGTCCTCCTGTATCAAAGCCCTGCCCAATATCTCACTGGACAACAGCTGCCTTCCTTGCTCAATATCCAGAGGTTACCTGGAACTAGTGTTCCTCTTTTTTTACCCCAGCTATTTGGGTAATTTTAGGAATTTTCTTTCTAACGAAAGCAAAGCAGGTATACCGCACGCATCTCTCATGAGTGCAAATGGCACGATCCCGATCCGCTAGGGGCTTCCATAAGCACACCACAAATCCAGCTAAAAAACTGCCCAGGAGCTAGAACTGCACCTGCATCTACCACTAGGCATCAAACCTGAAGAAGAGGAGAGAAGACCTACAGACATGACTTTCTTTTGGTGAAAAGAATGAGACCCAATTCACAACAAGGAATTTTCCTTCTCCGTTCACCCCGGCTTGAAGCTTTATGAAAAACACTGCCAGCACGGTTGGCATGATTCCCCCCACCCCATTGATCATGAAAGCTTTTTAGCTACTTGCATGGGCAAGCCAAAACTCAAATAGGTAACCCTAGCTTCATTAGAGTCAAGTGACAGGTCTGTCACGAAGCTCAGAAAGGCCAAGATTTCACCCATGTGAATTTTAGCTCCGTTTCACCTCCCCTTCTCCAGACAAACCAGAGTTCCTCAGGCGTTGGAGGCTTTTAAACATGCAATAGTGTCCTGCTCTCCAAGGCAACTATTGCTCGGCATTATTAAAGAATCAGTTAGCAAATAAAAGATTAAAATGCAATTTACCTGGCAGGATATCCTCTCTTCTGCAGCTCCAGAGGAACTAGCAGGTTTCAGCAAAACTGGTATTTGAGAGGCAGGGAGAAAGCCTGGGGCTCTTTACAGAACTCCAAACCCTGGTGGTATCTATCCCCCAAATCTCTTTACTTTGAAGCTAAACAAATACAGCATGGTTAGAAATTAACTCACCTTCTCTAGCAGAGAGATAAGGATCAAAGGGCTAAAAGGCTCTCTGCTTCCCCAGACAAGGGACTATAGTGCTAAGCACAAAACGCCGCCTGTTCTGTTCTCTCTATGACCTCTCCCTGACTTACCTGGACAGGTAACTGCCTCACCCCTCCTGTGGCTGACTCCCAGCCAATCACAAGCTCTGCTGCCCTCTTCTCATTCCAGCTGTTCTCAGCAATAGGGAGGAGGGCTAGGGAGGGAGGGATCAAGGATTTCTACACCAACCAAAGCTCTCTGGCCTAGTCTACGGAAACCAGTGGGAGTAGAGGGTGTGGTGCATGTTGGTGGACAAGATTGAAATATGTAACAAAAATTGCTTAGCTCTGCTAAGGAGCCAGGGGTGAGCTCTTCGTGCTCCAGTAATAGCAATAAGGCAGTTATATTCATTTTGCAAATCGAGCTCCTGAGCGAACCATTCGCCCTTCCTCTTTCTGTTTTAAAAGCCCCCAGTTGTTTCATGCCAGCTGCTGCGTTCTGGTTGCTGAAGCTGCAGAATGGAACAGCTGTGCAAATTCTCTATTTTTGCCCATCCTACCAACAAGCCTTCTGCCTGGGCCTGAAGAGGGTGGGGTCCAGAGTGGTTTATAATGCTAGCCTGTTCCAGCTTCCACTTGAGGCCGTGTGCTTTTGGAACAGTCATGATTTGGAGCAAGGTGCATCCACCCCACCTTTATAGCCAGGGAAGCTAAGGTATCGAGTGGCCAAATGACCTGCCCAGTCAGACTGAGCCTGATGGCTACTAGAGTGTCCTTAATGAGATCTGTTCTCATTAAGAAACTGCCAAGCTGCTGCACATGTGACACTGAGCAATGCATTCATTGCTGCTAACTCTCGCTCTGATTTCCTGGTTGTCTTAAGCCCTTTGCATACATTTTGTAGGAGACTCCTTAACCAGGCATCTTGCTCTTCTGCATAGTTCGTGACGTACGTGGGAGTCCAACTGTAGCTTTGACAAAAACACCTCTGTACATCAGAGTTTCTCCTTCTAATAGGTGTTTGCAGAGCAGCCTTGAGCAGGAGTTCACAGCAGATTTATTATTTTAACTGGGTTCACTGCTTAACCCTTGAAGCTTAGCTTAATGAGATGTTTCAATAGGCTGATTCTTCTTGGCTAAGAAAATAGGGGCAGACTCGTTTCACTTGCTGCCCACATTTATCGCTAGTACTTTCCAGACTGGAGCATCTCTAGAGATGTCCTACTCCTCTCTACAGTTCCTAGATTTATTGTCAATGCAGGTATGGGGTCTTGCAGCTTGCCTTCTTGCTTCTGGGCTGTTTATGATCCCCCTCACTGATGAAGCGGAGGAAACTTGCCCCTGCCCCATAAATAACTGAGTAGCATTTTAGGCATGAATCTCTTCAACTCACAAATTAGTCTTACAGCTGCAGCAGCTTCAGATATAAGCCCTTTTGGACGGTGGAAAGAATGGAGAGACTTAACTGTCTCTCCCTTCTTCCCACCTCCCAAAGGGGCTTATCTGAAGCTGCTGATAAAGCAAATCTTACGGCAGCATTTTCACTTCCAGAAACGAGTGGCATCTCCGCAGTCTGTCCTCCCCCCAGGCAGATAAACAAGAAGCTTCTGCTTTCAGACCTAGGCATTTCTTTGAAGTATTGGATATCTCTAGCTCCCAGCTATGCAACTGGGCTTCAGCTTGCTTTATGGGATCCAAAGCGGCTACAAATCTAAGCTCTGTGCAGTCAGGCTTCTCATTGTCTGGGGCTGTGTGGTCCAACCAGTGCCACGTTGTTCAATATCAGTTCAATAAGGATGTGGAAAAACTTGAGAGAGACCAGAGAAGAGCCACCCGTATGATCAGGGACTTGTAAGGCAAGCCATACGAGGAAAGGCTGAGGGACCTGGGTCTCCTTAGCCTAAAGAGGAGAAGGTTGGGAGGGGACTTGATAGTGCTTAGCGCTACATCAGAGGAGTGCATCAGGAGCTCGGTGAACAACTGTTTACTAGGGCACCCCTGGGGAAGACCAGGACCAATGGATATAAACTCCTGGAAGGCCGCTTCAGGCTTAATATCAGGAAAAACTCCTTCACACTCAGGGTGTCCAGACTGTGGAATAAACCCCCTCCAGAGATGGTGCAGTCACCTACCCTGGAGGTTTTCAAGAGGAGACTGGACAGTCACCTCGCTGGAGTCACCTAACCCCAGTTGTCTTCCTGCCTAGAGCGGGGGGGCTGGACCCGATGATCTGCGAGGTCCCTTCCAGCCTCTAACGTCTATGAATCAACCGCTCCTGCAAAAAGGGCGAATTGTGGTTCATGAGACTGATTTTAGGCGCATGAGACTTCCACTGAAATGTTAAGTTTCAACTGCAACATTGTGAATGACTTAAAAAAAGGACAGGAGCAGGCTTCTAGCCTTGGTTTGTTTGCTGTTTTAGTTCTGTCCTTCCTTGGAGGTTCAAGCTCTTTGAAACAGTCTTGAAAAAATCAGATCACAATAGACGGCTGCCACTATGAATAACACTTAAACCTGTTTTTTTTTCCATTGTATTTTACCTTCATGAAAATAATCGCCTTATTTTTGCCAAAATTAAAGTTAAGATGTTACACTAGAACAGCTCAGCATTTTTACCCTGTGAGCAAATGAGAAAGGGGGGGTAAGTAGTTATTCCCATGTGTTCATATTTGCTAGCCACCTCCCTCGCACCACAGTATCACCAACCTGCAGTAATAACACAAAATACACAGGTTTTCCACATACTTCACATTCCACTTATTTAATCATTAACAAGGTAACCCATTGGGAAAAGGCACACTGACCTCTCTGAATGTGTAAGCATCTGCCTGCTTCATGTGCATTACTTTTGAAATGAAAAATGTGACCTTTCTATTTTAAACACTCAACAGACTCCTCTGCAAAACAGTCAGATGTGTAGCTCCCCTGATTGAAATGCATTCCTTTTGGGAGAGAAGCACTTGGGCAAGCTGCTTCCTGGTTCTCCTGTCTCTCTCGTATTTCAACTGGCCCATGAAGAGATTAAAAAAATGTATTTACCTATTACTAGTGCAAGCAGAACATGGCAGATTATTTTGAGCCATCTGTTTTCCTACAGAGATGCAGATAGCGCAAGAGCTCAGAATAGTTCTAGACTTGAAAATAGGACCCCCGGAGCTTAACACCTGCAGGTCTATGCAAAGTAAATGCATCACAGCATGCCTTCCTTTGGGACCAGATCTGCAATGGGCTAAAACTGGCATTAAAGTCTCAGGACTTAGGGCCACACCCTGGGGGTCCAGCTCCACAAAGCGGCGGTGGCCTAAGCACCCTGTGTGTTATTGGCCTCGACAGAAACTATGTTGTTTTTTCCCTCCCTCCCCCATATGGGTCTGCCTCCAAAAAGTAAAAGCAGGGGCATGCTGAAGTGCTGCATGATTTCATATATACGGTATGAAACATGGTAGTTGGGTTGAATGATGCAGGCAAACATCCCTGCGTTACCACAAGAGGACTTTGCCACCTTAGGTAGCGCATTGCGCCCCACCTTTTTTATAAACATAAGAATGCAATTTGTTCACAACAAGCACTGTGGGAAGGAAGCTTATATGTCACTGGAGATGAGGTATTCCCACGAGGCTGGATTCTTCTCTTGCGTCTAGAGCAGTTTTGTTGTAGCTCTGCCGCCTTCGATCCAGTTTCTATGCACAGTTCAGTTCCGCTAATGACAAATCAATTATGCAAAATGCTCACTTATAGCTGGTATTTATATGGTATCCTCCAACGTTAATTAAACCATAATATGGCTGTAAAGTAGGTAAGTGGACCTATCCGCTGATTTCACAGAAGGCAGGCAGAGAAAGCAAGTGATTACCCAAGAGCACAGAAACAGCATTTAGGTCACAGGTGAGAATTTGAGTAGACTTCCAAGTGCAGGTTTTAAGTGCACTTCCCGTTCTCATCCCCTATATTGCTTTATGATTTAATGACACTGTAGTGTCAGCAGCATTGTAAGACATAGGTTTATTAGCAGTTTGACTGAAATCATTCACTTTAAGTAATGTGGTAGGGCTTGGTCCAGCAAGCAGCGTTCTCAACCCCCACTGCAGTTGTATGCCATGCAGTCCAGGGCTGCATCCAGATGAGTGCGGAAGTGTAGGTCAAAAAAACCCATGCCAAAAAAAGCAGGGTGGTGCAAGCAGCGGCGGCACCCAAAACTGGAGACTGACCTGGTAATAACACAAAATACACAGGTTTTCCACATACTTCACATTCCACTTATTTAATCATTAACAAGGTAACCCATTGGGAAAAGGCACACTGACCTCTCTGAATGTGTAAGCATCTGCCTGCTTCATGTGCATTACTTTTGAAATGAAAAATGTGACCTTTCTATTTTAAACACTCAACAGACTCCTCTGCAAAACAGTCAGATGTGTAGCTCCCCTGATTGAAATGCATTCCTTTTGGGAGAGAAGCACTTGGGCAAGCTGCTTCCTGGTTCTCCTGTCTCTCTCGTATTTCAACTGGCCCATGAAGAGATTAAAAAAATGTATTTACCTATTACTAGTGCAAGCAGAACATGGCAGATTATTTTGAGCCATCTGTTTTCCTACAGAGATGCAGATAGCGCAAGAGCTCAGAATAGTTCTAGACTTGAAAATAGGACCCCCGGAGCTTAACACCTGCAGGTCTATGCAAAGTAAATGCATCACAGCATGCCTTCCTTTGGGACCAGATCTGCAATGGGCTAAAACTGGCATTAAAGTCTCAGGACTTAGGGCCACACCCTGGGGGTCCAGCTCCACAAAGCGGCGGTGGCCTAAGCACCCTGTGTGTTATTGGCCTCGACAGAAACTATGTTGTTTTTTCCCTCCCTCCCCCATATGGGTCTGCCTCCAAAAAGTAAAAGCAGGGGCATGCTGAAGTGCTGCATGATTTCATATATACGGTATGAAACATGGTAGTTGGGTTGAATGATGCAGGCAAACATCCCTGCGTTACCACAAGAGGACTTTGCCACCTTAGGTAGCGCATTGCGCCCCACCTTTTTTATAAACATAAGAATGCAATTTGTTCACAACAAGCACTGTGGGAAGGAAGCTTATATGTCACTGGAGATGAGGTATTCCCACGAGGCTGGATTCTTCTCTTGCGTCTAGAGCAGTTTTGTTGTAGCTCTGCCGCCTTCGATCCAGTTTCTATGCACAGTTCAGTTCCGCTAATGACAAATCAATTATGCAAAATGCTCACTTATAGCTGGTATTTATATGGTATCCTCCAACGTTAATTAAACCATAATATGGCTGTAAAGTAGGTAAGTGGACCTATCCGCTGATTTCACAGAAGGCAGGCAGAGAAAGCAAGTGATTACCCAAGAGCACAGAAACAGCATTTAGGTCACAGGTGAGAATTTGAGTAGACTTCCAAGTGCAGGTTTTAAGTGCACTTCCCGTTCTCATCCCCTATATTGCTTTATGATTTAATGACACTGTAGTGTCAGCAGCATTGTAAGACATAGGTTTATTAGCAGTTTGACTGAAATCATTCACTTTAAGTAATGTGGTAGGGCTTGGTCCAGCAAGCAGCGTTCTCAACCCCCACTGCAGTTGTATGCCATGCAGTCCAGGGCTGCATCCAGATGAGTGCGGAAGTGTAGGTCAAAAAAACCCATGCCAAAAAAAGCAGGGTGGTGCAAGCAGCGGCGGCACCCAAAACTGGAGACTGACCTGCCAGAGCCACGCACCGGCTGTCAGTCAGGTTTCCTGCTGTGGCTGCAGCCCCGGGAGGCCCCAAAGGCTGCACAGTTGCTGGCCCCAACCTTCCCCACCCCACTCAGGGTAACCTGTGGCACACCAGAGCACATGTGGCACAGGTGTCCCCCGGGGGACAAGTAGCAGTGACACAAGGGGAAAAAAGTGCCCAAAAGCTTGCAAAGAACTTTTTTCCAACTACTCAGTTGGTCTAATAAAAGATATTGCATCTGTTCAAAGAACTGTGCATGCCTATGTGCTTAGACCAACACAGCTACAACTAACCCCTTTGAAAAACAGCATTTTTTTCAATTAGTTGGATCACAGCTCTGCTAGAAAGAGTAAGCTCCAGCTGTTCTGGTGGGAAGCCAATTGCTCAGGATGTCATCAATCAACTGCGTAGGCAAAAGTATCCTTGCTGCCAAAATACAGCAGAATACCAAGATGAGCAGAGCCATAGTGGGCTAGACAAATGGTCTGCCTTGCCTGCTTCCAACTGTAGCAGTAGACTATGCTTCAGAGGAAGAGTTTGTGTACAAGGCAGGTGTAGTGTCATCTATTCTCTAACCTACTCCTCTTCGGATCAACCAAGGGTATTAGACAAATTCATAGAGGACAGGTCCATGGATAGCCATTAAACAACACCAAACTGTGGGTAGCTGTTTTATAGCCATTGTTATTGCTTTTCAACCCCTGCCCCATTTTGCTGTCTTTTTAGTATATCAAAAGTGCACCAGAACATTAGTTAACGTTTTTTTCTTACAGCACCTGGACAACTCTGAGCCAAGCAACTCTTCCTGGAGGAAAGAGAGGAGGCGTTTGTAAAACCACAGGAAAGCCCAGAGCATCTTCCCCTTCTCTCCTGAACTGGGGCAAAAAATTGCAAGGTTGCATTATCTCCCTAATAAAGGTATGGAGAGCAAATATTAGCTTACAAGGTTCTTGTAAATCGGATAATCTTTAATTAGCACAATTACTAGCTTACTTGACCATTATTAGCTCAGTTTCCCTTTTCTCTTTATAACAGGAGCACCCTCTAGTGCTAACCACCAGGCACTGAGAGATGCCAAATAAACAGCTACTTTGGCATTTCAGCCTGTTTTATTCAATGGAGGCCAAATCACTTTTTTTATTTTGTTTTTTTTACCTCAAGCAACTGAATGAACTTGTGAAGAAAACAGAGGTAGTTTGAAACACTTTCTTAATTTCTTGTCATCCCCCTATCAAGTCTACGTACACAGCATTACTTACTTAGTCATGCATATTTACAAAAAGGAATGCGCTGTTCTTGGTGAATGCCAATGCAGTGCAGGCTTCAGACATGGTGTAGATTGGCCTCTGTCTGGTCATCACTTATTTTTAGGTAGCAAATAACTGAATAAAAGCTTTGCAGCATAAAGGCAAGCTCTGGTTGTGGTTGTGTCTTTGGGAGCTGAGAAAAGAACTCAGGGAGGTTTCTACTTAAATTTACTCAGTTGGTCTAACGAAAGATACCTACTCAAAGAACCTGACCTGTCTACTTAATTTAGGCAGTAGTGAGGGCTTTGCCTCTACAAATCAGGCAAGGCTTATCCCAGAAACGTTCATGTCTTCAAGGGCAGTGAGTTACAAGAGGAGGATCTCAAGGTAAAAGTGGAGGCCTGTAAGAGGAAGACTAAAAAAAAAAAAATAACTGTTCCATTTCATAAAATAAACCCGTCGCTAGTCAAAGCCAAGCTTCATAGGTAAAGTGCTTCTTGCTGCAATAGAGGCATTTTCCAATGTGCAAAAATACTGTTTTCTCTAAGACAAGTTTCAGAAGTTGAAATGCACTTTTGAACCGTAACCTAACCTGCTCACAGGCAACTATTTTATGTTGTGCCGTGCCATTCAGGTACATGCTACTTTAACTCGTGTTCCAAAAGTAATCCTCAGTCTATACACTCAAGTGACTTGTCAACCAATTTCATAGGAAACATTCACTGCATTATTACACATGCATTTTATCTACAGAACTACTGAAGCGTGATGAACCAGGGATTTGGAGAGATTCACCCTGCACTATACCCAAGTATACCCAAGCCCCAGGCCACAAATGAACATTATACTGAGAAAAGTGTGCATGCAGTCACATTTATTGGTGCAGTCACAATTTTTGCAATTCAGGGGCACATGTTTAACGAAATATATTCTCCAAAAATAACTGGTGCTAATGATACACAACAACAGGATGTCATACCACTGGAATACGTTGGTAAATACTAAGGTTTTAGAAACTGTTTGCTAACATCAGTCATTTCACTGTAACAGAAACAAATAATGCTTACATCAGTGTAGGTCCCTGCTAAACATGTAAACTTTGACAAGCTTTTAAAGTGCCATTAAAATCACGAGATGTGCATCTCTTCATACAATATAAAATGTTTGTGAAAGGCCACATGATTAGAGTATGTTAAGCTCCTTTTTCTAGGAAAAAGAATTTAGTGCTGGTGAAAGGGGCCAGACTGGCAGCCTTGGAAACTGAAGTCCTATAGTGAATCAAAGAAGTGATACTTATACGCCTCAACCTTTAACTAAGGAGTTCATTGCTGGGAGAAGCAAGTTCAGTCTCCATGGTCCATTCTATCCCTGGCCCCTCTGCTGAAATATTCAGCAAAGAAAGTAGTGCTAATTGCATTTTTATTGGGGGGGTGGGGAAAGGAAGCAGGGGAGCAGTAAGAACATCAGTCCATGTCTAACAGTATTTTTTTGGATCACTCTGCACAGGTGACAGACTTTGTTTTAATGCCAGTTACCTGAGCTTAAGTCTCAACTATGTACCAGACAAATAAATGTTGAACAAAATATCAGTAACTAGTGTCTTGCAGCTACAGGACATGCTTCAGTGCAAAATGTATTAATACAGCTACTCACAGATACAGGTTCTTCCCACCGAGAGCAAGGAAAGCAGTCGTGTGCAAGATTACCATGTCTCTATTGTTAACAAAGGGCACATAAGTGCTAGTGATAAATCAGACATGACAAAGCTAACACAATTACAGAGCTCTTCCAGAAGGAATACAAATAAGTTTAGTTGGGTTTTCACATGAGAGTTATACATTTAAGTTTCTAGAAAGTCTGATTTTTTTCTTCTTTACCTGGGGACAGGCAGGGAGTTCAGATTACTTAAATTTCTTCAGTTCAGTTCCACAGGTTATTTTCCTCTTTGAAAAGTTACATTAAATACTTGTTTTTGTAACAAATGACTTTTGTTAAACAGGACAACGATTACAGCAGTTTATTGGGATCTCAGATCCAAAACAATGCAATTTTCTAGGCAAATAAATATAGTTTCTTTCATGTGCAACTACTCTCCCTCAATTAATCTGACAGTGGGCATTACTAGTGTAGTAGAACCTTAATGCAAACATGATATAGCAAAATAAATATGTGAAACAGGCTTTTAAAATTGTAACAGGGCAAATAAAAACACTTAGCCTTGCTATCCACTTTCAGAAATCCACACACAGGCTTTGAAATCTAATTTGCCTAGCAAACGTATGCAGATACATTAAGTCTTGTGTTTTGCAAATTCTATACCAGAAAGTGAACTGATTTTGCAGGATAAGAGTTATGTTCCCAAAAGCCTACAGCCGGTTTGCAAACATGGCACATCAGAAATAGCTACTTTGCACTTCTCTAGCACCTTTCATCCAAGGACTTTACAAACACCAGTTTAGCCTCAAAACACCTCTGTGAGGTAGACATCATACCCACTTTACAGATGGGTAAAGAGAGGCTGAGGTGTAGTGATTTTGTCCAAGGTCTTGCACCCATTCAGGATGAAAGTTAGCATCATGTGAGTTAGACTGACAGTTTCTTGGTCTAACTGCTAGGCCATGTTTCATCTTCAAGGATGTACACATCATATTCTTCCTTTCTTTGACCCAGTCATTTATGCTTCTATACATAATCATTTGCTTTCAGTCAAGCATTTAAAAAGGTTTAAAAAGTCTCTAAAAGCAATGTGGGCCGTAACAGACATTATCTTAATATCTATAGCAAACTCACGCCAGTGCCATAATTACTTTATTTTTATACTGAGTTAAAGGAATCCTGGTCCATAATACTCTTAAGTGATTTAATTATTCAGGCCTCAATCCAATGAAGCACTTAAGCACATGCTTAAATGTGTTTTAATAGTTCCACTAGTGTCAACAGGATTACCCTTCTGTTTGAAGTTCCGCAAGTAGGTCTCAAACCAGGGAATCATTTTAGCACATGCTTTATGGAATAAGGAGTCTTTGCTGCATCAGGGCTTTGTATATGACCTCTCACAGGAACCTGGGAGGTTCTTCACAGAAGGCAATTTAAACTTCCATTCCCTACAGCAGACTCATTTCTACTTCATTTTCAAGATGGACCTCCTTGCCTCCCACATATAAAACTGCACAGAAGGCATCTTAAAACAGTAACAGAAAACCAGCAGGGGTCAGAATATTGTTAATTGCTTTAACACAAGTGTGTTACAGGCATTCTTTTAACAAAAAAAAGACGACTTTCAGTAATACGCACCTCTACAGCACCATTTAGAAAAATCTCAATGCACTTCAAGCCTCACAATCCATGTATGAGGTAAAATTTCTTTGTTATAGTGATTTCAAACATCCCTGATTTTTTTTTAAATAGGGTCAGAAGTTGAGCATTCTACCTAGCTTATTTTACTGTTAAAAATTAAAAAGGCTCCATTCCTTATTAAAATTGAGGTCTTGCTACTGAAGAGAGTCATTGGTGGGAATTCAAGCAAGTTAAGAGGTATCTGGTAGAATACAGACACCAAAGACACTTCAAGTTATTTCCCTTTTGGGTAAATGCTCAGTCCTTCTCAAACAAGATATTTGATCTGTAAAAGAACGAGAACCAAAAAATTAAAAAGTGCTAACTTATGAGTATTTAGAGCCTGGTATAGTTTATCAGTATTCTGTGGCCACGTCTGAGGAATACCAGACTCAAATCTATTAAATGCGTTAAAACTAGATTTTAGCTAGTGTCACTCCTTGCCGGAATTAAGATCATGTTGTTAACAAAGATCCAAGTAGTTCAGAAAACATGCCAACATCCTGATGCAGTGTAAACACAAAGGGAAGGATAGTTAGTTTTCAAACAACTAAAAGCTACACTTCAAGTGGTACTTATGAAGGATTAAGTTTGTGGGTATTTAACTGTCTATTCATTAATTTTAAGAAGTCTATCTTAAAGCTCAGAGGCCACCCCTCTCACTACCACCGTGACTTCAAACTATACATTCTACTTCTGTCATTTATGTCCTAAGGAAGGGCAGCTTTGGAGTTACTCATCCAACAGGCATCTCTTTCTGCAAGAGCTGCCTACGTGCGTATGAGCTATTATATAAAACTCTTGGGAAAGTAGCACAGATATATACGCACATGAAGTTGCCAAATTTTAAAACCAGTTTAACTATCTTGAAAGTCGGATTTGAGAGACTGTAGTCCAGTGTTACTAATTCTATGGGCAACTATTGTTCCGGGTGTAAATCCGGTCACATTGCATGGAAGATTTAGGAATAAGGCTCTTTCAGAAGTCAGGGATTCTAGCCACCAGCATACACCACACACCTGCCAGCTTACTTCAAATCAGCATGCAAGAAATTATCTATTTCAAACCAGCTGGGAGAAGTCACTACCACACACATATCTGTAAACTTGCACGCCAACCAGCATGGACCTGTGCGCCTTGGCCACCATTAAGTTAGTAGGGCTTTTCAAGCTTTGCGAACGGAATTTTTATGTTTACATACAGCTTATCTGAAAACCCAGAATCTTATTCTGGGTTGGTGAGGTAGTAGACACAACTGTCCTCATGTAGGTATCACACTTCTCCAAAATTGGTGTGCCCAGTCTCCTTGGCGTGGTCTCTGGCTTCTGCTTGTCCAGTTAACCCCTTCTGGCACACCATGCACCTCAGGGTAAAGCGATTCACATCAGTAAACTGCCTCTTTTGCCTTGCTTCATCTGCTAGCTCCAACGCTTGTGCAAGGACAACATCATCAGTTGTTGAGAAAATGGTCAGGGGAGGCACGTCTGAGTTGGGCAACTTGCGCTCCAGCGGGTCATAGTGAATGCCGTCGTAAATGAGAAGGACCCGCTTCGGGTACCCCGCGTCTTCCCCAAAACGGTCAATTCGGACGGTCTGCGTGTCCACTACGCAGATTTCACACTGATAAAACTTAGACAAAATGGATACTTCAATGGCTCCTCCCCACGTGTCTTCTCTTTTGATCCACTCGCAGTACTCGTGGTTGGTTTTCCCTAGGACTGCCTCACAATAGGACTCTGGATCGCTCGCTACTATCTGAGCTATAAGGCTGCGCATCTCCGGGGCACAAGCTGGATCATAAACGCCTCCTTCTACCACGTAGTATATGCTCGTAAAGAGACAGGAGTTATCCGCTGGAACGACCCTCCTCGCAAGCACAGGCAGCGTTTCCCTGACCAAATTCGGCGCGCTCCTTTTCGCAATTATGGGCGACTCGGGCATGGGTTTCGTGGTGTCCTCTTCGACTATTAGAGTGTCACCTGTAAAACAAAGCATCAAAACACCCGTAAGGAACATGCAGGTTATATCTAGAAAAGAGAACTGCGAACACCACAACGTTCAGCGCAGATACATTGGCGGTTTGACCTAAGCGATTACTACATCCCCTGCCCTTCGGTTTTTTCCAAAAACAAAACCGTTAGCGAACGAGTCTTGGTTATAAACGACTGTTTACGCGGAAGAGGACCTCCGAAGCTTTGGGACCAAACCGGATACAGTTCATTCAAGCTCACGCTCGGGGACGTGCGCTCGTTTCACACTTAACGCAATGCTCTGCGTTTCAAACCAACCGTCCCCGTCGGGCTCGTTATTGAATTGTCCGCGATGTCTTCCCTGCCCGAAGCGGGGGTCTGGATCGAACGACCGCGCGAGATGGCGTCTGTTTACACCCAGCAGGTCTGGGAGTGGCGTGAGTCAGGTCGTGACGGGCGGTGTTTTTCCGCTCTCCTGTTCCCTCTATGATGGGCGTTGAGCCCGTGTGTGCCTGCAGCTTCCCCCACGCACCCCTCGTTTGACCCCGCTTGAAAGACGAGAGAGAGGGAGGGGGGGGTGTCCCGCTGACCCACCCGAGTGGATGCCGAGCTCGCCCAGCCGCCGCTCGCCGTCGCTGAGGGCCAGGCCGCGCGGGGGGGAGCCAAGCAGCAGGCCGTGCGCCGCGG
>NW_005842116.1:90178-91661 GCF_000455745.1 Alligator sinensis | reverse complement strand
GAGAGGGGCGGGGGGAGCCAATCAGCGGCGCCGACGCATGTAGGCACGCACGTTAGGGGCGGGGCTGGTGGTGACGTCAGTCTGTTCCTGTCACCGCCTCTGCGCTCGCTGGGGGGGGGAGTACAATACAGGCCGGGGCCCGAGTGCAGGCAGCGGGGTGCTTTGCATACGGGCACGCACGCATGCATTAAGCGTATCTTGGCATGCATGCATACATTTGTATACGTGCGAGCGTGCATATATTGTTTGCAGACATACAGGCATGCATTGATTTGTATCTTGCGTGTATTGGCATTCATGCATTCATTCGCATCAATTCAGGCATATCTTCATTTGCATAAATGCATATATTGCCATTCATGAATTTATTGGCACGCACACATGCATGGATCTATTGACATTCATGCATGTATTGGCATCCAGGCATGCCTTTGCATACATAGAGGCATGCGTTCATTTGCATATATGCATATATTGGCATCATTCATTCATTTGCATGCATGCAGGCATGGATTCATTTGCATGCATGCATATCTTGGCATTCCCGCATACATTTGCGTACATACGAGAATGCACTGATTTGCATCATGCAAATATTGACCTTCATGCATTCATTTGCATACAGACGAGCGTGTATTTATGTGCATTCGTGCATATATTGGCATGAATGGCAAAAACCCAGAACTCTTGGCTCAGAGATGATACTTCTTATTAGACCGACTGGGGTGCCTTCATTTGCATTCATGCATATATTGACATCATGCATTCACTCGCATACATACAAGCATACATTGCTTTGCATTAATCCATATATTGGCGGTCGTGCATACATTTGCATAAATAGAGGCGGGCATTTATTTGCATTCATCCATATATTGGCAGTCATGCATATATTTGCATAAATAGAGGCGGGCGTTCATTTGCATTCATCTATTGGCAGTCGTGCATACACTTGCATAAATAGAGGCGGGCGTTCAGTTGCATGCGTCCATATATTTGCATAAATAGAGGCGGGCATCATTTGCATTCGTCCATATACTGTCAATCATGCATACCTTTGCAAAAATAGAGGCGTGTGTTCATTTGCATTCATCTACTGGCAGTCGTGCATACATTTGCATACTTAGAGGCGTGCGTACATTTGCATTCGTCCATACATTGGTAGCCATGCATGCACTTGCATAAATAGAGGCGTGCGCTCATTTGCATTCGCCCATATATTGGCAGTCATGCTGATATTTGCATAAATAGGGGCGGGCGTTCATTTGCAGTCATGCATATATATTGGCAGTCATGCAGCCATGTGCATTCGTACACACACACACATACACGCATGTATTTGCCCACCTGCCTGTACTGAGAGGCAGGCACTGGTGCGGGTGCGGGCGCCCCGCCGCACGTACCTGCCTGCCCTTTGCGGGCTCTGCGCGGCGCTGACGCCATTCATCTGTCCGCCTGTCCGTCCCCGCGCGGGCCGTGCCGG
>NW_005842116.1:69331-90147 GCF_000455745.1 Alligator sinensis | reverse complement strand
GATGTCCGCCGAGCCGCCCCCGACGCCGGAGAGCCGCTCCGCCAGCCTGCGCGCCTCGGAGAAGAAGTGCTGTGAGTGCGGCCGGGCTGGAGGGGGGCGCGGGAGGCGCGGACCGGGCGCCTCTGTCCCACCTGGAGGGCGCAGGTGCAGCCCCTGCAGGGACTGGCCCTGGTCCTGGTCCTGGTCCTCCCCCATCTCCAGGCACCGTGCCTGCAGCCTTGGAGGGCAGCGGGCTGTGACCTTCACTCCTCTCCCTGCTACCTCTTTTCCTTTTTGAGCCTTCTCTATTTAGTCTTTTTGCCTTTTCTTTGTCCCCTCCTCAGTAGGGACGTGGAGGTCTGCTTGGTGCACTTTGGCCTGCGGTCTGGAACGGCTCCACACAGGGCGGGTGTCACGCAGCGGATGCTGCATTGGGCAGGGAGGAGGGCTGTTCCGCCTGGTCCTCTCTCCCTTGCAGCCTCCAGCTTTTTAGGGCTCTCAGTCTGTGGTGCGGGTACCACCAGGGGTCTGCACACAGCCTCTGGGTGGTATGCCCTAACAGATGTATGAGAATGCCTTTATAGGACCAAAATGTGCCAGTGGTACTTAAGGTTGAACTGAAAAATGTGCTGGTGGTACTGAAGGTTGCATTGCTTTAAATTGGGGGGGTGCAATGGGTCAGAGGTTGGGAACCGCAGAGGCTGGATCCCTCCCTCCCGCTCTCAATAGTGACCGATGCCCCTGTCTTCAGAGTCTGTGTCCAGTCCCTTGTGACTCTGGCTGAGCTTTTGGCTTCCCCCACACATGACAAATCCCACCATTGAATGGAAAAAAGACCTGCCCATGTTCATTTTAAACTGCCACCTTGGTTTGTTTTGTGACCCCCTAGTTCATTTTAGGCCCCCTTCACCTTTAAAAATCAATGAGGTTTTCCCCTTGACTTCAATGGGAGCAGGATCCAACCCCGGCATGTTGGATGGACCCCACAGGGGTGCAGGGAAGCCCTGGGTGCTGAACACCTCCCTGTTTCTGTGCAGAGTGAAAGGCTTACAAGACTTTTTCCCTACCTGGCTCATCCTAATGGACTTACTAATGAGCTTCACCTTGTTTCTGCTGCTGTTTTTAGCTGACCCAAGTTAAGGACAAGCTGCCAGGCACCACTGGGTGTGCAAACCTAACGCACAATACAATCCCAACCCCATTAAAATAGGAATCTGTAGTGTTACAGATATTCTGCCCTGCTGTGGGTGGTCTGAGTTCTCTGCTATAGAAGTGCTCTGTTATTTTCCTGTAGTCAAAAAAATGAATGAAAATGCACAGCTGGCATTTTCTGCAAGGGGGCTTGAGTTTAATGAAGGGGGCCTTGAGCTTAACGAGGTTGAGAACCACTGGCTTAGGGGTTCAGCTGCTGGAAAGGGAAATCCATTTTCATGCAGTTTGTGTTTTAATGAACGTTATGCTCCGGAGAGTCACTCGTGCAAACTGTGTAGCAGGTAGCAGAGCAGGACAAAACACAGGGGCTTAAAATAGCCTCCCGTGAAATGTTCCATGTGCATGTCATGGGCTTCATCACGCAGTGACCTGGGTATGTTGTTCCTGGGATGCACTGAGTTCATGCCATAGCTGGCCTCTGAATTTTCCATTGAACTCTTTTAACCTGGGCCTTCCCAGACTTTGTTACTGCTCTCCTAAGCCTGGGACAGATGTCAACAAAGAATCGCAAAGGTATTTCTTAATTCAATTAGAGAAGAGCTACATGAAAAGTAATGATATTGTGTATTTACATGTGTACACATAGTATATTTCCATATAAATACACACGCAGATGTTACCATGATTTTTACGATGCATAATTACCCCAGCTCTGTTTTGACTTGGCTTTCCAAGTGCCTTGATCTCACCAAATGTCTGTCTGCACAGTGGATTATTTTTTCCTCCTAACGTCTTATGTTCTTGTGCAGGTCATGTTCCTTTTACTTATTTTTTCTTGTTCATGCATCTGTTTTTTCTAAGTCCTTAAATCCTAGGCTCTTTACTGTTTCCCCCCCCCCCAACTTCTCAATCTAGGTCACTGGGAATTGAACTTGCTATTTGCTGCCTTTTTCATATCAATTGGAATGTTTAAAGCAACAACCACCATTTACGCATGATGCTTGTAACGGAATAAGTTTTGCCTGCTGTCACAGCGTGTGATACTTAAAATGACCGACCAAAAGAGGTTGGGGAGGAGAAACTTGTTTGAAAGGAGTTTATGTAGTTGGTTTCCCCAGGGTCAGATATGTTTTTTTTCCCTGCAGAACAACAGATGAGAGCACCTGCAAAAATTCCCAAGGGAATTTGGGGGCAGGGTTAACTTGCAGATCTGTGCCCCTCACAGGTTTTGACACTGATAAGTTATTTCAGGGGACAGCCCCTTTAATGCATTGGTAGGATTCGTGTTTTATTTTGTGCCAAAACATTTTGTCAGGCTGATTGAAGATGGGAAAGACTTTTTACAAACTCCTATCTTGTCCCTTCTCTGACATGCAGAATTGTTCTGTGCAGTGTGTAAATTCAGCTGCTTTGACCCATTCAATCGGCAAGGTGCATGAGCTATCATATTCAACTGGTGTCCTTCATATAATTTTATGTAACTTGTTTTTGTTTTAATAAGTGGATTTTCTGACATTCAGGAAGTCACCTGATTTATTTTTTGTAATGTACTAGAGTCCTGAGCAAAACCGCATTATTGTTACAATATCCTGCTCTTCAGAAAAGCCTGAATGTTACAATATCCTGCTTTTCAGTATTCCCAATTTGGTTTCTCAAGTGATTGCTCTATGTCTAAAAACAAAAAATCACTTTCTCTCTGGTCCCAGTAGAGAATGCAGTCTTTTTGTAATAAAGACATTTTTCTTGTGTCCTTGATCGTTCCTGCTTAATTGGTAAATATTTTTAACTCTGACTGCCATAATGTATACTGCGTCAGCCAAAATGCCTTTCGCTGTATCTGCTAAGTTGCTAACCTGCTCCATTACCTCACACCTGAGAAAGCAATGGTGTGGTACACTGATAGCTAGGGACATTTAATCAGATGGAAAGAAGTGATACCGAGTCCATTGTATAAAACACAGTGACCCTTTGTGAGGCTGCTAGATAGGCAGAGGCAGTGGAGTTGCATCAGGGATGAATTTGGCTTCTACTTTGGTTTTGTTTTCTCAGCTGTTTTAATTTACGGTTTTGTCCTTTGACTTGTTGCAGCATGGGCTTCTTATATGACCAATTCCCCTACTCTGATCGTTATGATTGGTCTCCCTGCACGGGGCAAGACTTATATGTCCAAGAAACTAACCCGCTACCTCAACTGGATTGGAGTGCCTACGAAAGGTATGTATGCAGAAACATACCACGATGGAGTTTCAGGCTGCTGGTGCATCTGTTTTAATCCAGCCCAGAGACATAAGGACTGAAAATTGAGTGTTACATTTAGGGTAGGTCCTTTTTTTTTCAACTTGTGGGAAGGTATCTGTAGCGCAAACCCTTCCATACCATCTGTAGCCTTTTGGCAGTGGCATCAAATCCCCCAAAGATTCAATGGTCCGCGGTGACTGAATTAATAGAAAATGAGGGCTGGAAGGAACCCCAGGAGGTCACATCTAGTCCAACCCCCTGCTCAAAGCAGGACCAGCCCCAACTAGATGGTCCCAGCCAAGGCTTTCTCTCGCTGGGTCTTGAAAACCTCCAAGGATGGAGATTTCACCACCTCTGTGGGTAACCTGTTCCAATGCTTTACTACCCTCCTAGTAAGAAAGATTTTCCTAATACCCAACCTAAACCTCCCTTGCTGCAACTTGAGACCATTGTTCCTTGTTCTGTCATCTGCCACCACTGAGATCATGGCATCTAAATAGAAAGTTGGGGTTGGGAAGGACCTCAGGAGGTCATCCTTCTGGAAACTCCATGTGTACTTCCACAAGGGTCTCTCTAGGCAAATTGTCAGGGTTAGCCTGTAAGGACTTGCGGTTTTAGGGCTTGACGTCTTTTATAGGAGTCGAATTCTTCTGCCAAACCCCATAAGATCTTAAAAGGCCCCTTTTGCTTTACTTGGGTCTCTTCTCCCGTGTAGCACTGAATTATTAGGGGCTAGGAATAATGGGTGTAAACTGGTTGAGAGTGGATTTAAGTTAGATATTAGGAAGAAATTTTTCACAGTAAGGGTGGCCAGGATCTGGAATGGGCTTCCAAGAGAGGTGGTGCTATCACCTAGCTTGGAGGTCTTCAAGAAGAGGCTAGATAGTCACCTGGCTGGGGTCATCTGACCTCGGTCCTTTTTCCTGCCGGGGCAGGGGGTCGGACATGATGATCCATTGCGGTCCCTTCCGACTCTACAATCTATGAATCTATGTGTGTACACTTATTAATGGGAACTGCATGGGAATATGTTGCTAAATAAAATGCGTTTGTTTTTGTGAAGTGTTTAATTTAGGAGTGTACCGTCGTGAAGCAGTGAAGTCGTACAAGTCCTACGATTTTTTCAGGCATGATAACAAAGAAGCCATGGAGATTCGGAAGTAAGTCTGCGCCGGGGGCAGGTCCGGCTAACTATGAAAATTGGATACACAAGTTCCTCTCATTCTAAAGTTCATGTACCAATACCTCTGTTTTGGGGAGGTAACATCTAATTGGCAAATACAGGATGAGACTCTGCCACTACTATTTAGGTTGAGAGGAATCGACTGTGTGCTTCGTCTCCCTTATTTCAGTGGAGCTTGTTTGCACTCAGTGTAAGACATCAGTAGCATAGATAGGCTTGGAATGGAGTTCCAGTTTGTTCTGTCTGAGTAAATGCCAGATTAGCTTAAAGGCTCTAAAAGCCGGTTTGGGAACATCCGATGAAATCTCATTTTTGAGGGGGCCTAGTGCTCTACAGAAACGGTTTTCATTTGATTGACATTTTCCAATGTTAAATTCCCCCTGCTTGCCGATATCTAGTTGGCCTCGCAGTTATCTTTCTGAAGGACTAGGGCTGCTAGAAACTCCAAAAGCATCCTTCAAATGGATTTTTATGATAAGTAAGCAAGGCTACAAGCTGTGGTGTCTCTGACTGGAGTGTAAAGGCATCCTTTCTGTAAATGAACACTTAGAGTGAGATCCTGGCTTTGCTGATTCCCCTGGCCAAACTCTGTTTGAGCCAGGATTTCATTTCAAGTTCACTGTAGTGACAATTTCAAGACCAGAGAGGTCCTAAAGATGCCAAATGGCACTAAAATAATAAACCCACCAAACAGGCTGGGCTTGCTCCTGTTGAAATCAGTGGGAATTTTGTCCTTTACTTCAGGAGAAGTAAAATGGGGCCCAGAGGACAGAATTCAAATGCTTCAAGGGGATTAAGGCAGACAAGGTTCCTTGGGTGAATTTGATACCTCGTATTGGACCAACCCAAATAGTTGGAGAAAAGTTATTAAGCAAGCTTTCGGGTTCAAAAACCCTTCGTCAAGGAGATTAATGAATGAATGTAGGGGAGGGCTGGAGTTAGCTTCTGCTCCCAGAATCTCTCTGCCCTGGCTGCCAGTGCACTTGGCTCCAAGGACCAGGACTCAGCAATGATCTATTTGTCTATATAAGGGGAGATCAACAAACTCCTGGGTTGGAAAGGCAGTGCCCTCACAGCTGGGGCGTGGAGGTGGAAAGGAGTTCACTAAATGGTGTTCACTGAACCTCCAGGGCTGTGGGACAGATGCAGAGAATGCCCTTAACAAGAGAGAAACAAGATATCTAAACCCCATCCCTCCCCCGTGTAAACTCTGGGGTCATGATTTGCTGGGCTTGGAATCGGGATGCTTTACACCAGCTCTGATCATGCCGATTTTTCTCCTTACAGAAAATGTGCCTTGGTGGCCCTGGAAGATGTGAAAGCTTATCTCCTGGAGGAGTGCGGGCAGATTGCAGTAAGGCAATGCTAGAATTAAACACAGTCCAAATGAGATCAGTGTTAAATTAATGACTGAGTTTTTCAAAGCTGCCTAAGAGACTTAGGCTGGTCAAGCATACAACCCCTTCTGGCAGCTTTGATACAACCTTGGATAATGACATATATTGAGGTTACTTGTTGTTTGGTTTGTTTCTTCTGTCCTGTTAGGTCTTCGATGCAACCAACACAACTCGGGAGAGGAGGGACCTGATTTTAAATTTTGCTAAAGAAAATGCTTTTAAGGTGATTTTTATTTATTTAATGTGGAATAAGACTTCAGTAATGTCATTTACAGCCTGGGTATCTCCCATAGCCATAAGCCTCCCTGCTTTTGAAGGTGTGTTTTTGCTCTTAATTTTGCACAGAGCAATTTTCATTTCAATTTATTATGCTTTGATGGCAATGTTGTTTTTTTGGTTTTTTTCTGTGCAAAGGCTCCTTTACAATCTCATTCTGCAAAGGCAGGGTCTTGGAAGGCCAGCATGTATAATTTTGGAGCTTTGTTTTTATTGTTTCTGGAGATCTTGTGCTTTTTTTTTCCTGGTGGGATGTCCAGAACCAGACTTTCTGCCTCTTACTTTTCTGTCCTCATTTCACTGTATGGTCATAGAAGCATTAAGGTTCTGTTCTTGAGCTGCTTGCAGTTTCCTAACATGCAGTTTACAACTTGGATGTGGACAAATCCCTGAAGGTAGAGGAATTCTGCATGTATCAATCAATCCGTTGCATCTTACCTTTTCCTTTTGGTGCTGGCTTGCCTGCCCCTTCCCCTGTGTTGGCCAGGGGAGCAATGATTTGCTAGGATCATGCATCTGATTTCTTTCTTTGCTTTCGAAGCCAGGGAGAAATGTCACCTCCTCCTCCTTGAGCACATTTCCACTGCATCTGAGGCAGCAGTAAGAGCACCATTTAGGACAGATCATAACCTGACAGACCTGCTGGTCCATTACTGTGCTCATAAAACTGGCCCTGTCTCTGCAAGATAGCATTCTCGGGGCTTGATTCTCCTTGACATAGCTTGTGTTGTCATATCAACCTGTGCAAAGTGCTGCCCTTTTCTGATGGTATTTTCAGTTCCTTTGCATAGGTGTAAATGATAATGTGTAGTACAAGGTCGGGGAAAGTCGGGCCCCTTGCTTCTATGTATGCATGTAGCTTGGGAAGTTTTAGTGTGCTGATTGCAGTGGTGGGGTCCAACGAAGTATACTGCCTTGATCAGTCCATATTCCTTAGATGCGCAGACATCTGGTGATGTGTAATGCACACTTCTAGACAGAAGGATAGCAGGAATCCATTGATTAAAACAAGGCGAAAGGTTGGTTTCACACAAGATATGCTGGGCAAGATCGAGAAGACCCCCCCCCCCCCCCCCCCCCCAGGTGATTCTGCTGACTTTGTATGTGGTTAGACTAGGGATTAGTATGATTTATAGGCATTATTCTAGAGCCTCTTTATTCTGTTAAAAATGCCATTGCTTTCTCCACAGGTGTTTTTTGTGGAGTCTGTCTGTGATGATCCTGATGTGATTGCTGCCAATATCTTGGTAGGTGCTATACATTCGCAGATGCAATGTGTAGTGGCTGTCTCTAGAAGATCTGATGTGTGTTGTGGAAGATCACAAAGCATTAAAACGGTTCATCGTAATTGCTGAGATTTGTAGTTGTTAGAGATAAGAATGAGAAAATGTAAGCTAATAGCCGAGAAAAGCGATGTCAATAGGACATAGCCTTTTTTCCCTTTATACACGGTCTATGTCATTAGTCTCAGAAGTATGTGCACTGTAAACAGCAGCAGCTCAAGGAATTAGGAGGGGCTTTTCCAAACCAGGCACAGCAAGGAAACCATGTCAAGCCAGTATGATCCAGTTAAGTGTTCAGTAATGAAACTGAAACTCTTCTGGACAATGCATTGACGCTCTTTGAGGAAGCAGCTGGCATATTGTTCTAGGATCCTATATGCTAAGGTGTGTCTTAGACCTTGGCCCCATAGATGTGTACTTTGTGTGTCAAAGTTTTGTACAGTGAGGATTTGAGATTAAACTGATCTTGGAGGCTAATACTAATCTGAAAGGGTCCCAGACACTCCTGTCAGTAATGTGTGCAGACTGGCTTGTTAGCACATGCGGGGCCTTGACTCTCTGCTGCCCTGTCTATAACACAATTGTTTTCCCACAGTGCAATATGAGCACAGAGTGGTTGTAAGAGGCTACCAAAGCCAAATGGTAGTAGCAGC
The DNA here is from genome assembly GCF_000455745.1 of Alligator sinensis. NCBI lineage: Eukaryota > Metazoa > Chordata > Crocodylia > Alligatoridae > Alligator > Alligator sinensis. The sequence goes on along the minus strand of NW_005842116.1, from coordinate 81,986 downwards.
TTTTACCAGTTTCAGGGGTGGAAATGATGCCAGGCAGCAGTGTACCCAGGATCAAGTGTCTACTCTGATTCCTGGGATGATTGGGAAATGTGAGTTGCTTCCATTTGAAACAAGAAAAATGAACCTGCTAAGCCCTGCCGGAGAGGTGGGTCTGTTCTGCAAGAGTAGGGGATTCTAGGTTTGAAAGCCTTCATTCTGTCTTCTTCCATTTTAACTAAGTGTTAGCAGGAGATTGTGCAAGGTCATGCTGACGGTGCTGTAACTGGATCTTGTGCCTGGGCTGGTGTTGATCTCTGTTATATAATTGTCGATCCAAAGTTATCCAGCTGGAGTCTGTTGAGGGGCTCTACATGTACACTGGCATACAGCAGACCGGGATCAGGGTTTTAACTTTCATTCTGATCTCCTTTTATTTCCTTTCTTTCCCCTGCTGAGGGGCCTTCTGGGGTTAAACCCACACCACTTCAGAGCATTTTTATGCTAAGATAACCGAGTCTAATTTATGTGGTATCTTAATAGCCCAGCAAAGGTAGAAACTAAACTGCTTGCAATAAATGTAATTTTGCAGCTCATAGCGTGACGCTGTTGTAGCCTTGTATAAAGTACAGGGGGTGGAGTGGCTATTTGCAATGCTGTGGCGCATTCTGATAGTCTCGTTCTTGTTTCATCCCTGAGATAAGCGCTTGCTATTTGTAGTGGTACAGAAAGCAAAAGCAGATGGATTACTTCTGTTGGAACTTGGGAACCAAACCAAAGCCATGAAGCGTTTGACCTTGGAGGATGATTTTATTTTCATGGGCAGATATGCTCTAAATAGTTTGCCTGGAACGGCAAAAGGGACACCAGCTGTGTCTGTCCCCAGGCCGAATGCTACAACAGGTCATTGAGAATTGCCCTTTGTTTCCTTGCCAGGGGCAGGCTCTTCACAGGGCACATGGGGATGGAGAAGGAGAAATTCAAACACTGTTTGTTTGACTGTAAAAGAATCATGTCACTCAGTCGTGTTTCTATTTTGAAGGAAAGTAAGCTTCACTTTTACAAAGTGTCTCTCTTGTTCAGGAAGTGAAGGTCTCAAGTCCTGACTACCCAGAGAGAAACAGAGAGAACGTGATGGATGACTTCCTGAAGAGGATAGAGTGCTATAAAGTCACATACCAGCTTCTTGATCCAGATGATTATGACAAGTAAGAGGCTGCATTTGAGACTGTATTGTCCTGCACGCTGGGTGGAGACTGATACGCTGGTTTGTGTCACTTTTGTTGCCTGATTTTAATCTCCTGTCATTCAAAGGGTCTTCTCTCTACTCTGACATAACTCTCATGCCCAGTGATTGTATTATAAAGTCAGCCTTTCTTGTGCTAGGAGCATACAATCAAGTCCCAAATGACTTGAAAGTATTTTTCTCTTACAAAGTAGAATGTAATACAGCTTCATACTGTAACATCACATTGTGCTTTCTCCCTAAGTATTTTCTAAGGCATGGAGATACCTGAGCATCAAGGGGTAGCACAATATCAGTGCGGCAGAATGGATAGCTAGAGCACATACGTGTGTGTGTATACACCCCTCACCCTTAACATGTATTTAGGTTTAAAGATGCTGAGTTGTGCGTTCTTGTTCTGTGCTGGCTGTAGAGACCTTTCCTTCATTAAAGTGATCAACGTGGGGCAGCGATTCCTGGTAAACCGGGTCAAGGATTACATCCAGAGTAAAATTGTCTACTACCTTATGAACATTCACGTCCAGCCCCGTACCATCTACCTGTGCCGACATGGCGAGAGCGAGCACAACCTTGTTGGCAAGATTGGTGGGGATTCTGGCTTGTCATCCCGTGGCAAACAGGTATGTTCCTCACAATGTCAGGATTGTCATACTCTTTATTAAAGTATCCATTTAGCACGATAGGACTCTGCCTTTGGCCAAGGTTCTCTACCAATGTAAACGAATGCAGTTGTATGGACTTCAGTGGAGTTTTCCCCGTGTAAGCCAATTAAAGAATTGTCTCTCTGTACCCTGAATCCTGGGTGTATCTGACTTCTTCCTGGGGCGGGTTGAAGTCCTTATGTACACTTTCAGCTGTTACTCCCCTGCGTCTTTTTAAGAAGGGCAGTTCGTTCAGTGAAGACTTTTTTTCCCTCTGCTGGGAACTCTATACCCAGTATGACATTTGTTAGCTCTGGGTTGTGTCTCTCACTGCAGCTCTGTTTTGAAACGCACACGTTCCTTCATAAAGCAGTAAATTTTATCATCTTCCAACTTGCATTAATTTCTCCTAGTTTGCTCAAACCCTGAAAAAATTTATCAAGGAGCAGGAGATTGTGGATTTGAAGGTGTGGACAAGCCAGCTGAAGAGAACTATCCAGACAGCTGAGTCCTTGGGGGTCCCCTATGAACAGTGGAAGATTTTGAATGAGATTGATGCTGTGAGTAGGATGGGGGGGATGCTCTTCAACTATGCGCTGGCCCTTTGGAGGTTTGTAAATAAAAACCATTTATAATGAATGTGAAATGATCAGCCTTGTCTCTCAGCTTGCAAAAATGTCTAAGCACTTTCTGAGCAGTAATTAAGCTTTGCAGCACTGTCTAGGCAGACATATGCTGGACTTTTCACTCCTGCAAGGTATAAAATGGTTTGGTGTAGAATTAGCAACATCTACAGGTTTTTTTCCCATACAGGGAAAATGTTACCGTTCAAGGTCCCAGGTGTCTGCAGCTACCCACAGTAGTGGCAAATGTTATCAAGTCAGTGGTAATTCTTTCATGAGCAGAAATGAGTAGAAATAACTCCTTTTTCATTATCTGCACATATTTAAAAAATAAGACCCAACCCACTACCAAGGAGCATAAATACAGTGGCCTAAAACTCACCGTGAGAAGAAGGTGTAATCGTTTTGAGGAAGTTGTGTTACATCTGTCCAGCAAAGATGTTCATGCTTATCTACTTAGTAGGAGCATGAGCAGGTGTAAGCATGCGGAGGTTCTCAGATGAAAGTGCTCTGTGTTTAAATGACAACAGTATGAGTGAGTTTTGAATCTTGATACTACTGTCACATAAGCACAGAAACGTGTGCTCAGTCATTTACTTTTTGTTGCTGGTGCAATGTCTAAACCTTTTGCAACAAGTTCTGTTTTAACAAGTTCCTCTTCCACCAGGGGGTATGTGAAGAAATGACTTATGAAGAAATTGAAAATAAGTACCCTGATGAGTTTGCTCTGAGAGATCAAGAGAAATATCTTTATCGCTATCCCGGAGGAGAGGTGAAGAAGATTTAAGATAATAATTGCTAATTAAGCAGCTGTAGCCGAGTGTGTGCATTTGGTAAAGGAGGAAGAACTGAGGCGAAATGTTTTGGGGCAATTGATGTCCATGGTAGCATTCCAGACTGAGTTAAGGCAACAGACTGCTAACCTTTAAGCATCTGTACTGTACTGAAACCTTTCTTTGTTTTCTAGTCTTATCAAGACTTGGTACAGCGCCTAGAGCCTGTGATCATGGAGCTAGAACGCCAAGGCAGTGTCTTAGTTATCGCTCACCAGGCTGTTATGAGGTGCCTGTTGGCTTACTTCCTTGACAAGAACGCAGGTATGAAAATGAATACGCTGAGTTGGGGTGCGAGCATGCGACTGGTTATATCGCAGAGCTGATCAGTATTGCTTTTTTATCTAGTTAGTTTTTTCAGTGGCTTCTGAGAGAAGTTTTCAAGTAATCCTGCATTTTCTCTCTTTAGCCGAGGGCATCTTGAAGTGCTATGCAAGCTACTCCTTGCAGGGTCACTGAAATGCAGGCACTTCTAGCGGACAGGTAGGATAGGCAGTGTCTTGCATACGGCTTTTGTCTGGCATTTCATAGACATCAGGGCTGGAAGGGACCTCGGAAGATCATCGAGTCCAGCCCCTCGCCCCAGGGGCAGTAAATCAGCTGGGGTCACAGGATCCCAGCAAGATGAACGTCCAGTGGACTCTTAAAGGAGTCCAGAGTAGGTGCTTGCACCACCTCCAGCGGCAGTCTGTTCCAGGCCTTGAGGGCTTGGCAGTAAGAAATTTTTCCTTATATCCAGCCTGAAACGGTCTTGCAGGAGTCTGTGACCGTTTGACCTTGTCATCCCTTGGGGCGCTCTGGTGAACAGATGTTCCCCCAAATCCTGATGTACGCTCCTTATATACTTATAGGCAGCCACCAGGTCCCCCCTGAGCCTGCGCTTTTCCAGGTTGAAGAGTCCCATGGCTCTCAGCCTCTCATCATAAGGCCTGTTCTCCTGCCCTCTGATCATTTGAAGTGATTTAGGTTTGGTCTTCTGCCACAGGCTCCTTCTGTGGTATTAGGAAGTCATTTTATCATTTGCCAGCTGCGGATGATCCTTTCCCCACCTCCACCCAAAGGGATCAGTGCAAAGATTAAATCCATTAATGAGGGCAAGGTGATCAGACACAGCTGATGTCCCCACAGAAAGGGACAACGTTACCCAACTGACTTGTTGGACAGCAGAGGGGTTAAATGGCTTGTGGAAGGGGAATTTGGGTTGAGGACATTAGAGAGAAGCATTGTGGACTGTGCCAAGCAGATGGCAAAACCTTTCTGAGACCCTCCACTTAGTTTCATGACTAGGAGAAGCTCTTGGCATCAGTTTTCAGCATTGTCTGTAGTTCTGCTGTTTAGAGTTGTTACCACTGGGTGGCAGTTGAGGAAAAAGAAGAAAATACCTCCTTTAATTCAGAGTGCGTGCACTGAAGCAGGGCTGCTGGCCACAGCCAGGATCCTGCTGAAGTTCGTGAAACAAACATCCATTGACTTCAGCCCGGCCAGGATTTCAGCCTAGGGTTCTGCTCCTGTTCTGTGAGTCCCAAAGCTGTCGGGGGGCTAAGGCAGGAGAAGGCACATAAATACAGCCTCTGGTGGGAGGAACAAGGACCACTCTCATTGACGGTCCCTTGGCGGACTGGGTAGAGGCAGCAACATGCCTTGATTGAACAGTTGGAGATGTAAGTCGATGGCTCAGGAATTGCAAAGAATCGGGGCAGGAGGGAAATACACGGGTGATTCTCCAGGTTCTGTCGAGTCTGCAGGAGTGGGCTGCACGGGCGATCAGGGCATACCAGACACGATACTAAACAATTACACTGTGTATCTGTTTTTTTCTGAAGACGAGCGTCTTAACCCTGCACACTCCTTGAGCATGCAACCCCTCCTTTTAAACTCCATTGAATGAGTCGCGTGCTTAGAATTAAGCCTGCATGTAAGTTATTGCAGTGTCTGGGCCAAAGTGGACTTACACCATCCCTGTATGTCGCTTGTTGGTGTTAATAGATCAATGTCCAGTTAACCAAGAGTCACCCTCTTTGGTTGGCTTCCTGGCCAAATGATATGGATCAGACTAAGGGACTCTTCAGATGCTGTTGGTGTACTAGTAATAATTCAGCACATCAGCCGAAAGAGGCATATAAGGAAATATAACTTAGAATCAGGGTTCAGATTACAGCGGAGCTCAGAGGGGCTGAGCCCCCTCATAAGAGACAAGAGCCCCCCTTATTTAAGTCATAACCAGGGGTCTCCAATTTCATTAGGGCATCGTGATGGGCAGCCCAACTTTTTTTTACAGCCCTCCCCGCAAGATTCAAAGTGTAATTCAAACCCTGCTCATAAGCCCTTGACAACAGGTCTTGCCCGTCTTACCACCTGCGGTCACGGCTCACTGGTGTCAGAGTTGAAATATATTTCTAGAGAGTCTCCTCCCCAGTGAGAGTTTGAGGATCTTTTATTGTGTAGTCAAAAGCCTGAAAGCTTCAATAGACTTCTTTGTTCTGGGAGCTCTGCAAAGCAGTCCAGAGCAGTTCCTTGTGGGTCCCTGGATGTTGTCAGTTAGACTTTGAGAAGGATTTTGTTCCTAGTTAGGGAATCCCCCACCTCCCTTTTTTCTTTTTTTCACTATGCACCTGGCTCTGTAGGGACTGCGGCTTTTCTAGGCCGTCTGCCCACCGGTCCATGAATTAACTTCCCTCCCATCTGACACGTTTAACATGTTTCCCACTAACAAGGCTTAGCAGTATATTAGCAGCTTAGTTCTTTTGTTCTCGCCTTGTAGGCTTCTTGGAAATTTAGTTAAAACCTTAACATCATTATGCAGTTGCAACACAGTGATACGTGAATGTATGAGGTTGCATAAGCCTTTGCATGTTCTTAATGTACTTAAATTGCATACTGGGTTTCAGCTTATGTACAGTTTTGAATATCTCCAGTGTGTGTCAACACTCAGTCAACATGCAAAGCTCTAAGCAGCCCCCACGTGCAGTGTTTAACGCTTTGTTTGGTCCTAGATGAGCTGCCGTACCTGAGATGCCCGCTTCATACTGTATTCAAACTCACGCCGGTTGCATATGGTGAATATTTTCCCGTTTCTGACTTACAGAAATTGCCTACCATGTTCAGGTAGCAAGGTGCAGATACAAAGCTACTTCCAGTTAGTCAGCCAAGTTAGACATCTCATGGTATTAAGGGTACTAAACTAAGAGGCCCCAAACTGCAATCTTTAATTCACACATGCAAAAAAGGCTACTCCTGTGATTAAGGGCTAGTGTCTTCTAGATAGAGGCACCTTGGATATGGATATTTCCATGGAAGCTGAGTTTGTCCTCCAAACATGAACAGAAATCATATCAATTAGTATATTCCATGTAGTGCATACCTTTGTGGGGAGTTGCCATTGTTTATTAGCCTCGTTTTTACAGCCCAAACCACAAGGAATTATTTAGTACGATACATATGTAGAAACCGTGATTGATATTGCATTTGAAGTAAGACAAATGCATGAGTTCTTCACAAAAAAAGGCAATGAACTGTTCCCTGTCTTTTGAAAACAATTTTTTGCAGTTCAGCAGAAGTTTAAAAATAATTTATATTAAGATCGGCTGTAGTTTCTCCTAAAATGTTTTCTCTTTTCTTTGGGTGAAGGTTGCAAAGTAGAAATGATCAACCTGAATGTCGAAGCAGTCAACACCCACCGAGACAAACCTTCTGTGAGTACAGTAAGTCTTGTCTGGAAATGTCTGCCTGTGACTTGTGTGACAAGCTTTAAAAAACAAAACATAAAAACCCCAAACCTGCATTACAGAAAATGTTACAAATCAAAAGCAGTCACTTATCAGGGAGCAGAAGATATTCTAAGCACGAGCGCCACATTTACTTCCATTGCAGCGTGAAGGTTTTGACGATAGTGATGGATGGACTGTGGACTTAGAGACGCAGCGGTAGCTTTGTCAGATTTTGTCTCCATAGTCCCTTACACCTAGATTCATCAGGAAACCCTGTTCAGCAAAGCGCTTAATCCCTTGGCCTACGTAGCTTCAATTTCACAAGTGGCTTTAGTTTTGGAGTTCTCCCTTGTACATGCATGCAGAACCTAGCTTTTTCAGAGGTGCCAATCATTTGACGCTACCATGACCTGCAGTAAAGACTGTTAGGTATTCACCATCAGTAAATATACAGAGACTGCATTTAAAGCCCAACACTCAAAAAGGAAAGGCTCAGAATTGGAGGCCCCATACCAAATTCTGCGTAGCTAGACCAGGGTCTCTGTAATGCATCTATTAAATATAGACCCATGTTTGACAACTTGGGCTTTTGCCCCTCTGTTTAGTCAAGTTCTTTGAAGGTGAGTATAAAAGAGACTGTCTGTCATTCATTCATATTTATTTTGACTCTTGCTGTCATCTAAATTTCTTTTGTTTAGCTCCATTACGGAAAGTACTAAGCAGGTGTGCATTGGGGCATGCTTTCGATGGTGACTTACAAGGGTAAAGCTTCACTGAACTGAGTAGAGACTCTGAGAGTAGGATGAGCAGCAAAACTTTCTGTGGCTAATGTAGTTTTGGTGTTTGTAATTCAGACTCGCGTGGCTAGTACTTTTACTCCATTGTTACATGATACTCAGCTGTCTGCAGGGAAGAGTTAGCAGTTGTCTCTTCTCTGCTTCCTCTGGCAATATGGAGCTGCTTGAAGATAAATCTAAGTAATTGGGAAAATTGATTATATTTAATGCATGATTTCATCTGAACTGTATAAACAAAATCTTCACTGCAGAGGGGAAAGGGAAATAAAACTTTTGCAACTGTGCTTGTCACTAGACTGTTTCAGCATTTTCTTGACTGCAGCAGTCTCTCAGCTGTTCCATGTTCAGTGGACTGAGGATAAAGGGAATGGCTAGTATTTGGCTTAGCACTTCTAACCGCCTTTGAGAAGGTGCTAGGTAGATTATTTATTTATTTATTTATTTATTTTACCATCAGTGGGCCCAATCCTGCCCTCACTCTGTAGTTTAAATTTTCCCAGAGACCCAACGTGTCCGCTGTGTGTGTAAGCTCTTCAGGTGCAGCCTCTGGGGAACTTGCATGGTGCACAGGCCTTGTCCTGGTCCTTTGCAGAGGCACATCTTTCCGTGGACATCCCTGGACTTTGTGAGTCAGGCTCCTACTGATTTGAATAGGAGGTCTGCACACAGAGCCGAGGCAGGATTCAGCTGGTGGTTACAGTAGCGTCAGGGTGTTGGCGGTGTCACCGAAATGTGTTGGCATGACTTTGATTTCAGATTGTAGTTTTGCTTTTCATTCCTTGTGATATCCTCCATTTTTAATCAGACCAACCCTTCAAAGAACCAAACCCCCTTAAGGATGAGAAGAAACAGCTTTACACCTCTGGCCAGTGCGGACACAATAAAGCGCCCACGAAATTACAGTGTTGGGAGCAGGCCCCTCAGCCCGCTGGAGTCTCTCGTATTCCCAGAGGCTCAGGATGGGAGTCGCCATCGGAAGCTACAAGTTAGTGTTCAAGTGGTAACTCATCTCTGTTATCCCTTCACACAGTCGCGCACACAACTAATGATCAAACAGTCACTGATCATTTCCAGTGATTCCATTTGAAGTGCAAAAGTAGCCACTTAGCATGTGTACCTTCCATCACCATCCAATCTTGAGAATAACTTAAGATGACAAACCTATTAACACCATCTTGGAGTGGAACTGTCATCCAGAAGCATTACAGTTGCATGCTGCCGGCAGGGTGACTCTCCTTGCATAATGCTGATTTTTTCCGGTTGGTTAATTTAAACTAGGGCACTCCTCAGCAGGATGGGTAGATTGGTAAGAGTAGTGGCCTGTTTACAAGTCCAAATGCTGTAAGGCATACGCAGCTAAATGGTCCTCTCATCCCAGTGCGATTTGATTAGCAGCATCTTTGCAGGCTCGATCGTGATGAGGAGTAGCCATGCCTCTTCACTCTGCTGCTCCTGCCCTTTTTGTTCTGCAGGCTCTTGGTTCGAGCTGTGATCAGAGGGTGGTTCGAGCCACTTGATCATTCTGTCCTCCTTTTACCATCTCTGTACACGAAAGCCAAAATTTGCAAAAGCAGCCATAGATTTTTGGGTGCCTCGATGTCTAGTTGTCCAACTTCTAAAGTGTCTCATGTTCAAACCCTACCATTTTATTTCCTACTTGCTTTGTTAAAATGTAGGCCTGACTCACTCCTTGCTGTGTGCGTGTGGAGCCCCATTTGCTTTTTTATTTCTCTTTGTCCCCAGTTCCTTGAGGAACAAGCTGGGGGAGAGAGATGATGATTCTTAGTCCAGTTTCCCAGTGACACAAAGAAATCCAGTGCAGAATTGGCTATAACTGCTTCACTTGTTGGGAGCCCCAGGGGAGAGACCAAGCATGGAAGAGGCTGAGAGTCGAACTGTCCTCTGACCTGTAAAGTCAAGCTTAAGACAGATTGGTGAGCCAGTGTGAGGGTCTTTTCAGAACCAGGCTCTTGCTGCAGCTGCACCTATGTTGCATTTTGCTCCTCTCTCCAAGGCCTGCCATCTTTAGTGAAGCAATTATTTCCAGTGTGCTGCTGGACTGATCTCTGGCACTGATTGCTGCAGTTCTCTTGGGAACGACACTGGCTTAAGTAGGAAGGTGAGAGAGGGAGAAAGTGAAGTCTGATTCCTCCCCATTATTTGCTGCTTGTTTATCTGATGCAAGACACAGGGCTCCGATCAGTGACAGGATTCCACCTTTTCCTAGGACAGCAGGGCAAGTCACAATTACAATTCTCAGTTGCTTAAGTATTTAATAGACCTGCCTGGGATCACCTTTTTTCCCCCTGCTAGCATATGAGCTAGTCAAAAAAACAAAACAAAAGAATGTGGTTTTTTTTCAATGTTAAAGACAGGTTTTTTTCAATAAAAACCTCTTTAAACATTCCCTCCGTCTTGTTTCCAGTGGTGGCTTTATAACCCGGTGCTGCTGTAGTACACAAGAGCCAACAAATACTTTTGGGAGTAGCCAAAAATGAAATATAACCTATTTTTGTTGTTCAAGTAGCATCCCCTGTGTTTGCACTTCAGCTGGCTTAACGACTGGAGCGTGACAGCTTTAAAAGCTTTGGTCCTGATTCGCCAGCGCATTGCAGTTTTCAGGCTGGCCTTGCTCTGTTACCTGCCAAGCAACAAAATGAAGTAATTTCTGATGAACCCAAAGTCCAACGTGGGTTCAGTAATTCTAAGGTGCTTGCAGTAAAACACATCCCCAACTCTTTGGAAGTGACAGCTAATATTGGACATCCAACTTAAGACCCTTCAGACCATGCCCTTTTGAATACCAGGCTCCTTTTGAAAGTCAGCCCCTTTATGGTGCCTAAGTAGGGTGGCCCATAAATGGAGATGCTCAGGATCACTCCTCACTTGTGTGAGTTTGGGTTCCATCCTAATGCAATCGTTTAAAACCTAAAATAGTCTTTTTTTTTTTTAAACTTAGCTTTGTAAAAATCACTTCTTTTTGCTCCGCCATTAATAAGAACACTGCCTATTATGAGGGATGATGCTGAATTGGACACAGCCATATAAATGAACGTGCAGCCAGTAAGCTGAATGACTAGCTCAGCTTTATTGATGCTTCAGGGTGCAGTTTGCCTGGCTTGTATCATATCACCGGTTCTCATAACAAGTCTGCGATGGTCCCTTCCCAACATGAGATTCTGGGGGTTGTTTTAGCTCTCGTCTTGTTTGCTGCAATGCTTTTTGTTTGGGGTTTTTTTTTCAGTCTTTATTACAACGCGGTGTATGCTATCTTGTGCTATTTCTTTTTCCTTTGCAGCCTCAAGTGGGAAATGCTTGCGTGTGAGTACCACCGAAAAGAGCTTGTATGCATTGTCTCTCTGGGTTTGTTTAGTAAGTAGGAATTATCTTGAATCTAGCTGCATGGAAATTGCTTTGGAAGTAAAATCAATGCATGGGGCAGAAGGGGATCGTTTTGCCTTTTGTCCAGCAAATTAAAGCGAGGCCATTTTGGGGGAGGCATACGTGTGTTGCATGATGCCAATCATCTCTCTGCAGAGACAAGCGTGAGAGTCCAAAGAGGATTGACTAGTGCATACACAGTGTGTAGGCCATCTATGGGATGATGCCTTTTACCCCAGATCAGCAAGATCATCGGGCCCAAAAGAACAATGTAGCTTGCACCAAATCCACCCTTGGGGTCACCCCACAGAGGTCATTCGGTGGGATTACACCAGAGGAGGATTTGAGCCTGGGTGCCGGTCTGCAGCATGAAATGCTGACAGCAGTAGTTAGCTGTGGATCGGAGCACCAAGTTTCCCTCCTGACACGAATGGAGGATCATGCACAGAGGTGACATCAGGACACAGCCCCTAATGCGCATCACTCCAGAGCGACCTATATTAAGATATTAATTACCTGCTTGAGGAAATCCTGCAGTCCTTGAGCAGCTTTGTTCAGGAAATAGCCAACTTCTAATCCCAGCATGGACATTGGCTTGCTCTGAGGTGTGGGGCAAAGCATTTGCTGTCTTCCCCGATCTCTTCTATGTTCACTGTGGTGGGGAACGCTGGCCTGCCACTCGGGTGTAGTGAGGATGATTTAATCGTGGCTTACTTTTGGGTGGTGTGGAACACCCTGAGCTCCCAGTGACTTCAGCTGAGAGTTGAGTAAATTGAGCACGAGGCCTGAGATCCTTCAAACCTAACAGATTTTGCATCTGTGCTTCAGTGGTATGTGTGTGCGGGTTTGTAATGACACTTGTCTCTATTGTAGCCCATGACCCCGCTGGAGGGATGCATTGGATGGGGCTGGAGGATACCGTAGCATCTATTTGCTTGTTTGTTCTCACACCCTCATTAGAGAGGACAGATAAATAGTGTGTTATCCCTTCTCTCCAGGGAGCAAGCAGACAAGAGCGCCTGTGAGCCCTTGATATCTATCTCAGCCATCGAGTAAGGCAGTCCAGAGAGAGAGGCCTTTCCTGTCACTTGTACAGAATGGCCAGGAAATTGTCTTCATTCCACTTTGCACCTGTGCTGCTCTGCTATGACCCTGCTGGTTATGAAACTCGTTTCTAGCCCTGCTTTAATCACCTCCGTGACTGTCGCTGGCAAATCTTAATGCAAATAGTTGAATGCAATCTTAATGCAAATAGTACATGTGTAACTGCCTTTTTGACTTCGATGTTGCAGCTTTGATGTTGCAGTTTATATATCTTATTGGTGAACCTGACTGTACAACATAGCAATTGGTTATACTCAGTTCTCTGGTGGCTGCTGGTAGGTGTCCTTGGTTTTCTTTGTGTGTTTATGCAGTTCTTGCAACACTTTTGCTCTTGCCCTTGTGGAGCA
>NW_005842116.1:27917-69309 GCF_000455745.1 Alligator sinensis | reverse complement strand
TCATTGAAATCGCTGCAGACAGGCTGTTTGCGAGGCACTGAATCCTCTTTTTTTTCTTTCCTAGAAAGCTTTGCCTGTTGCGGCTGTCTGCTGCCATAGATGTTAGTCTGAGGTTAACTCTGGGATATACAGTGGAAGGTGTGGTGTTTGTCCATTTGTAGCCATTTAACATGAAATGTCCAAAGCACTTCCAGTACTCAGCCCTATTTCTTTTGCTACATTGAAGAAATGATTTTGCTTAAGGGTGTGGTGTCAAAAGAAACTGAAAAACTTTTGCCAGTAAAATGTACTAAGCTCTAAGGCTGGGCCTTAGAAATGCCATGTCCATCCAGACAGCAAGAAGAATGTTTTGGAACTGGGAGCTTGGAGTCGGTCGCCCTTCTTGCTCTGTTCCCATCCAGCCACCGACAGCTTTGACCTTGGACTTGTAATCTCTGCACTTTAGTTTCCCATCTTGGGATAATACTTGTGTTTATAAAGTGCTTTGAAATTCTCCAGCAAAAGGTGCTGTATAAGGGCAATGTATTTCTGTCAATGAATGTAGCAGGAGTCGATTTACATTATTGAACTGATCATGCAACAACTTTTTTTTTTTTTTTTTTAAAAGAAAACCTTTATAGGTTCCTTGCTTTCTGATGGAGAGCTTCTCTGTCTAGTTTTGCACCACTGAATTGTCACAGTGGCTGTGATCATCAGTTATTTTCTTTTAATGGGGAAAAACGGTATTTTAAAACCATTTAATGGATCCACTTGCCCTGAAGGTCTCCCGTTCCCCTCCAGTCCCATGAGGTATTCCAGCCATTGCATAAACCAAGCGCACATCCTACAACACCTGTGAGAGTACCCACCACAGAAAGTAATATTCCATGAATTCATGTGTGCAGTTTATCACCGTTGCAAATACTTTCTGATGCTAGCTATATGATGCTCTGAGGAATGGAAATCTAATGACTTCCTATATTTCAAAGGCAGTGTGCTTGTCTTTCATTTCCATTGATCATAAAATCATACCTTTGGAAGGGACTTCAGGCAGCAGCCCTCTAGACTGACCCTTTGCATAGATGCAACATTTTACTATTCCTAAACTATCCTAGCCATGACAGAACGGAAGAGCTGATGTGCCCTCCGGAACAGCAGCAGCTTCTCCTCCCTTTTTCAAACAGTTAGTGTACATTTGCCCATCCCTTGAGCTGCCTTTGCTTACAGCTTGTGCTTCTGAACTGTATGCCAAGCCCTTCTCAACGGAGAACTTAATTTATGTGAGATATTCAGAAAATCTTTCTCATCAGGAGGGTAGTAAAGCACTGGAACAGGTTACCCAGAGGGGTGATGGGTTCTCCATCCTTGGAGGTTTTTAAGACCTGAGTAGACAAAGCCTTGGCTGGGATGATGTAGCTGGGGCTGGTCCTGCTTGGAGCAGGGGGTCGGACTAGATGTGACCTCCTGAGGTCCCTTTCAACCCTCCTTTTCTATGATTCTGTGCATAGAAATGAACACGCTGGTTCAGTTACTTTTTTCCAGGCATCTAATGCACATGTTCTCACTGGAAGATTAAGAGAACTCATATCTGCCCTCACTTGTAGCACCAAAAAACCGGCACATTCAAGTCCAACTTATGTCTTACCCTTGTCATATGCCAGTCATACCTCTTGCCAAGCAGGGAGGGGTGTGCCGTCTGAGTCGAGACGAGTAACATGTCTGCGCTCCGGATCTGAATAACTTCTTTGGAATGGTTATAAACAGGCGTATGTCAGCAGGATGGGAATTTCCTTCAGAAGCTGTTAACAGCGCATCCTTCAGCGATAGGATTTTAATTGCACTTTGTACCTAATGTGAAACTCTGTAACTTTTTTTAATTGCAATTCCATCGTTTCCCTCTCCAAATGCATACATCCCTTAGGATAAGGGACTGTGTTAAGAATTTCAGGTTGATGTGCCTTGTTTTGTCTTCTACTCTTAACTTTTAAGATAGATATTTTAAATAACAGATTCATAGAAGTTCTATTTACATGATAAAGCAATGCGACTATTTTACCAAAGCTGCAGTAGCGCACACAATGTCCAGCCTGGCAGCTGCTCCATTATATTTTATATGCTAGAATGAATGTTTTAGATGGTGCCAGGAGAGATGCCAAAAAAAGGCATCTCTTTATTGTACTTTGTAGCTCCCTGCGTGTCTTCAAGTACCATCTGTGGACTTTGACACAAGCATATTTGCAGCCCTGTGTGGGCAAGACAGATAGTTACATTATGCTTCAGGCCTCACCATGAGACTTATCCTACTTTCTTTGCAATCTAAGGGAGCATTGCTATGATATCACTAGGAGTGAGATCAAGCCTCAGGGAATCTCAATCTAATCCCGCCTTGCTGAATCTTAATTACTGGGGATTAAGTAAGAGAAGGGAGCCCTGCTAAATAGGTCTCCAACTGGATAGATCCTCTTTTTCACTTGCAAAGTGAGCTAATGTGGTTTTTTTTTTTTTTTTTTTTTTTTTTTTTTTTTTTTATCAGTGAGGTTGAAATTCCTCCCTTGGCAGAGGGTTATTGCTTTTGTCTTTTTGCTCCTTTTCCCACTGATGAACAAACAGCGGATCTCTTCAATGCTGTCTTTGCAAGATTGCTTTTCTAGCCCTATCTGTGCTTTGCTTGAGTCTCTAAAATGAAAAAACTCAAGGTCATTGGGGTGGCGGGGGGGGGTGCAAACAAGCAGATAGAACTTAATAAAGCCTGTCTTGGAACTTGTTCCCAGCCCGTTTCTTCTCTAGTGATGTCACTTTGCTCCATCCGAATGTGCTGCTCTCGGCCAGTTTGTTCTAGAACGCCAATATTTTAGTTTGTCTTAAATCCCTTGCTATTGGTTTGATTGGAACAGGGGTTTGCGTTTTAACCAAATATTTATTTTGTTGGTAAACCAGGTTCAATTTATGCAGTGTCTATGGATTTCCTGACTATTTGTAGTTAAAAGAGAAAATGTGAATTGCTAATATTCGATATGGAATCAGTGACCGAGTTCTTTCTCTTGTCTGCAAAAGAATGATCGTTGTACCATAAGAAACATTTCAGAGGCTGATTTTATACCGTGGTGCTGCAGTCTTCAAATGGGCCCCTTGAACGGTTTGGGTGCAAGACGGGCTGATGCTCAGGGGTGCTGCAGCTCCTCAGCCCCTCTAGCTGGGTGCACACAATTAGTAGCCACTTTTGAACATTGTGGCCTTTGCATTTGAATGTATGTAGCTGTGTGTCTGCAAAGGTATACTCCATTTCTGCTCACAGGAATGCATTCCCCCGACTCACGATTGAACCACCACTAGGACATTTCCGTGTACAGAAGGTGCATCTCATAAAACCAGCAAGATGTCTCACATGGTTAACTTTTCAAAGACAGGCCTGCAGAATAGCCATTGTGGAAATTTTTGTTCTTAATGTTTTGTCTTGGAGCTGTAAACCTTCTTGTGGATCAGATAAATAAAATGAAGTAACCCTGAACCGCCGGACTGCTTTCTTTATTGCATTCCTTCCCAGCGTGTACTCTAGTCATCTTCTCTTCTTTTTTTTCCTATGCTTGGTTTCAAATGTGTAAGAGTGAAGTACCACCAGCCTGAGGGACACCTGCATTTTGCAGGTCTGTGTGGACTGAGGCTGTCATTTCCCAAGTAAAATCATTGGCTTTTATCCTAATACTCACAGGTGATGCCGGTCCTCAGAAGGGACATGCATAGAGGAGGACCAAACTGGATGCATTCAGAGCTGTTATTCTCTGATGCAGAGATGAAATCGAAGGAGAGAATTGTGTAGGAGTACATCAGATAATGAATGCAAAGGTGTGGTTGGGAAGATGCTCGTTGCTAGAGCAGGGGAAAACAAATGATCTCTCATTTTGGTGGGCACCACAACTCCCCCCACTGAAATCTGTAGGAGTGGTTTGGGAGAGAATAGCTCTACAGTGTGTGTGTGTGTGTGTGTGTGTGTGTGTGTGTGTGTACAATTAACATATATTGGTAATTAGCAGTAAGTAGTTTGGGCTTCAGCGTCTGGGAAGGTTTCACTGGTTTGCCTCCTTTCCATTGTTGCTTGGTTATAATTTGTCCCTTTGATTTCTCATTTCTAGTGGATGGCTGGTTTAGTGATGTAAAGGGTTCTGATTTCATCTTGAACTTGGCTGGCCGTGTCATGGAAACTGTAAAGGACAATTCTTTTCCTGCATTTCAAGTCTACTGGAGTCAGCATGTTGGCTGGAGTGGCTGTCTCTGGATACGTGGAAGCACAGTGAGCCAGTTTGGCACTTTTGGGGGCCGGTAACGTGTGTCCAGCTGCCTTTGAAACTGTCTGCAATAAAGAGCTTTCCTTGTTGTGCGTGCTAGAACGACTCGCAGCAGGGACTGAAGGAACCCCCCAGGGAAACTTTGCACTCTCTTTTAAAATGCTGTAAGTGTGAGTGTATGCGTGTGTGTGTTGGAGCAGGGGGGCGGAGAGCGGGGGTTGAGTGCTAGTCTATATACGTATGTTGTGATACCGCGTTCTAGTGTTTCAGAAGAGCACGCGGTCCTGAAGACTTGATCCTACTGAGTTTGCTCCAGGTTTTTCTAATCATTTCCTACATCAACCTCTGTGCATAACCAAATATGGCCAAATTCATCCCTGCCATACGAGTTTCTCAACGGGGTGGTGTTGGTTGCTGGACCTGATCCTGATGTTTTTGTTCAATTCATACCTGGCGTTCAGGTCGTAGATACCATTGACTTTGAGCGTGGGCTTCGGAGTTTGGCTCTGTTGTTGTTATTTCATATATCTAAGGCTCTCAAGGTATGGCATTAGGACAAAAAACCAAGGAACTGTGCAAAGGATGGATCTTCTTGTATGACTTCATCTGTTAAATAGAAGAGATGGGGGTTTTTTTGCAGTTCAGTTCCCACTGACACAGCCTGAATCATGAATTCAAGGCCATTTTACATTTCCGCTTGGAGAGCAATGGGCAGAAAGGCTGCTTCTCTGGTAACTGTAATGTGTTGGAGCAGAATCAATTAACTGAGTCTGTTGGACTGTGGTAATTACTGCACCCCGGCAGACTCCAGTGTTGTGTGTGTCAGCGTTCCCAGGCTGAAAAATGGCAGCGGGGGCACTTTAAAGCTCATTCGAGACCATTTTTCAGCCTGGGGGCGCTGATACGTCACGCTCTGGGTACTTTAATTAGAGTGGCTCTAGGAGCTCAGCTATAAATGCCTGCTGATTCCAAGTAATTATAGTGATAAATTTAATTTGGCCAGTGAACTCCAGCTCCTAGGGTTAGACAGACACCCTTATTGTCCAGCTATCAAAAGACCACATGCATCCCCTAATTTTAAGCCATCTATGGGCCACAAAGTGGATCCTTGAGATTGTGCCCCTTTGTGTTTCTGGCGGGCTTGCATCCGAGTTCCCAAATTTGGATCACAAATGAAATTTGTGGGATTGGCTAATCTCGCCACATGTCTTGCACATTGAAGTGAGGTTGTGGGAGAACAGTCCGAGGCTTCAGGGCTGTTTGAAAGTGACTCCAGATGCTAAACCTGATTTAGATCTGAACTATAACCTAAACCCTATCCTCACGGGTGTCATTTCCTTTCCGCTTCCTTCCTATTTTTGTTCATACATTAACCACCAATTCCTCCTTGCTGTACTCGTCTGTGTTTTTAAAGTTCAGAGTCTCTGTGCAGCAGCTGTGCATGCAATTTTAAAACAGAAACCTCGTTTTTATGACTCTTAAAGACACCAATATTTTAGGCCTGGAGCAAATTTTCAGTTGGGACATAAATGAACTGTGAAAGTAAATAGCTTATAAAGTAGCCTTAAATGCCTTACATGTAGCCTTAAATAGCTTATAATGTAGCTTTACATTGCACTGTCTGATGCACAGAGGGTGGCATTCTCCCCAAGCACATGGGCAGCACAACGGCTATATATCACATGAAAGCTCATTTTAAGAAATGTGTAAGCTTTGTGCTGGTGGTTTTGTGTTGGCGGCAAATTTAATCCAGACTTTTATATATAATTCTCCTGTAAATCTTAACCTTTTTGTGTTATACTCCATGTTGTCGTACTCTGAAACTTTCTCCGTGCGCTGAGGACAGAATTTTCTCCTTGACAATTTAGGGTTAAATGCAAAAACTCCTATTTAACCACTCAACTGGAGCTTTTTCATTGGAGTATTGTGCACCTGTCCTTATGGGTGATTTCAGGTTGGGGTGTTACAGGAGTCCAGCACCTCTGTAAATGAAATCCCTTATTTTTAGTGCTTGAATAAGAATGACCTGTGCCCATGTTCAGTCGCAAGCTTGAAAATGTTGGATTGTATGTCTGATGGAGAAGAGCTGCTGCTTTGCCTTTGGTCTGAAGTAAGTCAGCACTTGGAAGGATCGAGCTCACGTCTAGGGAAGCGGAGAGCTCAGATCCCTTTGCTCATAGATAATTCATCAAACTGTTTTAATTGTGACCTCTCCCATTGTTGGAATTTAGTAATGGAAGGCTTGTAGCCTGTTTTCCTCCCCACAGCTTAGAGCCACTACAAGGTCTTGGTGCTCTGGAGGACTTAAGCATCTCATAGCTCGGGCCTTGGGCTGTGGGGTGAACTGACGAGGAGTCTGAGTTCAGGTCATTTGTCTTGTATGAGCTGCTCCTGTGACTCCTGTGGAAGCAGGGTCCCCTCTCTTCCAGCTGACTCTGTGACACTTGCACTGCATTAGAAACAAATGCATGCACAGGAGGAGAGAGCTTGCTGGAGAGGCAGTTCTGGGGGTTGTCACATCCTGGCATCCGCAGTCACTTTCCTGCATCGTCCTGCCTCAGCTCATGAGCTCACTGCCTAAGCCAGTTACTTCTGCAGAAACAATGGCCCTGATTGCAGCAAGGGAAAATAACCCTGCGCTGTAATCGGTCTGCGCACAACCGGCTGGAATCCCATTGCATGCTGTTACAGAGTTAATTGCATTTCTTTCCTTGAGTTATGCTTAATTGTTACAAGAGATAAGTAATATATTTTTCCCTACCAGAATGTAGGTGCTAATCACCTGAGAAGCTTGAATCTGTGTGCGCTTCTTATGGTCTCTGTTACTATTGGCACTCCCTGGCCATTTAGACCATGGAGGTCCTCGGATGCTTTTCAGAATGTGTTTCCACCTCCTCCTTTTTTTTTCTATCTCCTCTTAATATCTCACGTTAAGAGCTCTTGGGTCTTGCTTGATATTACCATATCCCCATCATCTGCTTGGTCATCCATGAAGCTGAATGCTGTAGGAACTCCCTTCCCAAATAGGGGTGATCTGCATTTGTGCATCAAGTGCTAACTGTGATGCTGGTGGGGGGTTGTCCCAGCTGTAGGGGAAAAGTTCCTGTCCTCAGTTATGGCGACGTGCGCATTGCTGCTGCTTTGGAAAGATCCTGCTCCTCTTGTGGAGTCTGAATTTTGTCTATGTAAGGCGTGCAGGATCAAAACCACTACCTAGGAGCTGTGTTCATGTTTGTTCCTTATCTTGTGAGCGGTTGGGATTTTTCCCCCAAGAATACCTGGAATTTTGATACTTTTATTGGTTTTTAATATCTGTTTTCATGGTGAAGACTACGGTATTTCCAACAGGCCTGTGACTTGGTTGTAGTTCTGCATAAACCTTCATGAACGTTCATTTACAATAAAGAATCTCTGAAAATAAGTCTCTTTTTCCCCGTTATTATCCGCTGTTTTCTTGTAATAGGCAAGGTGTCTTAGGGACATTTTGCATCAATGATTGGGGTCTACAGAAAAAGCTTCAGTTATGTCTGGGAAGCTGAGGAGTTTGTGGAAATCATTCACGGAGGTAAAATTCAAATATCTAAAGGAGATCAGGCTGGTCTGGCCCTGGAAAATCAGCTAACGGTAAGGTTTGGGAAAGACTTTTTAACACTGGTCTTGAATCATTGAGTTAGCCTCCCCACTCCTAAATCTATGTTGTTAATTTAAAAAATCATGATATTTTAAAAAAAATAATCAATTTTGGGTGCTTTTTAATTGCCTTTTAAGTTTCAGGATTTATATTTGCCAGCTTTTCTCTGGGAACAGCTTGCTCCAGCTTCCACCTTTCCCTCTCCTATCCACCCACCTCCACTCCCTCGCTTCCCACCTCCTCCCTGCCCTTCCAGCGCTAGAGGCAGAGCTGTGGGTTAAGGAAACCTCTTGACATTGTGGTGCTGTATTGTAGGATACAGGTTTTCATCTAGATGTTTATGGTGCCTGACTTATTCCCTGCTGTGGTGCAATGCTGCAGATAGCAGAGCGTGCTCTCCTTCAGACGGACGTTAGATGCCAATGGATAAGGTAGCTGTTTTTCAGCACAAACGTATCTTCTGCTGTTCTGTGAAGCCACATGAAAAATGAGAGCTTGAGGGGAGGGCCTGTGTTTTGACATGAGCTGCATTGCTGTGCCAGAGAAGCAGCAAATATTGATTTGAGGTCAGTAACCCTGTCGGTGTCAGTAGGTTGCCTTCAGATTGCCCAAGCATGCAGCACAAAATAAGCCAATATGCAGCACAGTCTGACCAAAGCAAAAGCAGGAGCTGGACTGCTGCTTTTTGTCTTGGATTCAGGTATTTAGAAAAAAATCTCATTCAAAATATTTTTTTCCTGATTTTACATTTGACCCTTTGCTGCTGAGTTAAAATACGAACCTCTTGGGTTGTCTTGTCCCTAGTTTGCTGTGTTATTTGCATGTCTTAAGTGCCTCCTTGCTCGCAAGCCTCTTTACCAGGATGTTTTCTCAGGAGACAGGAACCCGAGAAGAGAAGGCTACTTCTGCCTGTAGGAAGCTCTATTTAAACATCACTGCTCTCCTTGGAAATGTTGTTTCTGGTCTTATTAGGAGATAGAAATGCGAGACAGACAAGATCGTGTTCATCTCCCATGTAATACTCTGGGAATCCAACCTTGGGTCAAGAAGAGAATGCAAATGTGGCACTTAGTTCAATTTACAGACGCGTGTAAGCTGGTTCGGTGTCACCTAGGGACGGTCCCTCTGCTATGCCTCTCTCGGAAAGATCACAACCCTCATGACACCTGTGAAAGTGTGCGCAAGCTGGCAGGGTTCCTGTCGTGCGAGATGACCAGGACTGAACTCGGGTCCCTGTTAGAAATAGAAACGCTCTACTTGGAAAACCTAAAATTCCAGCGCTGAGGAGGCAGAAAGTCCAGCTGACCCCATCAAGAAAGACCTCAGTAAACAACCTGTGCTGCTCTTTCGTTTGGTTTTTGTCGTTTCTGTTTGATATTTGTTTCCACGCGGATTTAGTGCCAGCGAGAGCTGTTGGATAACCTGTGCGATCCACAGGAGCGGTAGAGGCTGCTGGAGATCAGACTCCCTCCACACGGCCCCACTGGTGTCCCAGCCCTTCCCTGCAAGGACCATTGCTAGGGGACAGGGGACAGCCCCATCTCTCTGGCTCCATCAGCCTTTGACCGCTCAGCCGAAGTGGATACACTGATAAAGGGAGACAAGTAGTGCCAATTCTGTGGGCGGTTTTTATGCTGGTTCACCTGTTTTCTAGAAAGAGTGCCATCCATGATCCTCTCTCCATTCTCATAGTCACCACTGACATGGTTCCAGTATGGAGCCAGGTGGCTCAGAATTAAATCTTTGGTCTGTGCCTTGGTGGGATTTGTGCGCTCTCACCCTTTAAGTGGCATGTAAAGGAGTGAGAAGTCACTTGAGCGTGTGTTTTAACAGCTTCCCCGGGGCAGCTGCAGCAAAGAGCATCAGGTAAACCCAGAAGAAGTCTCTGCTGCAGTAGTCTGATATTGCACTTGGACAAGTTAAATTCCTGGAGAACCCCACATTGGTTCAATAAACCATTTCTGTGCAGAAAACAGGATTCAGGGGTATAAGGACCACTAGACAATTCCTGTATACTCCTAAGGTGCTAGGACTGGTGAGGTAAGAACATTCAAATACACCCAAAGTGAAACCAGTCTGAAGGGGAAGAAGCAAAGGCTCAGAAAAGCCAAATCCCAAAGATGCAGGAACCATCGAAATTCCCGTTGGTATCAAGGAGCATTTACCTGGACCTGAGCCAGGACTTCAGGATTTGACCCAGAAGATGGACATGCGGCATTTGACCATGTGGTGTGACCAGGCTTATGGGTGGTAGGCCACTGCGTTCCCTTAGAGATCACAAGGAACTGTGTGTGTTCAAAATGCCCACCAAAAATGGATCGAAAAGCCTCCAGTCGTATATACCACTGTTGTTGGGCTGTCATGGCAATGATCCCTTTCAGGCACGGTGGAGTGGCCCACCATGGTTTACCAGGTACCCGTGGGCTTAGCTTGCCCACCGGTCTTCTTTTGCTCTTGGAACAAACAATAACCTATTCATCCAAGTTCCGGGGAACTTCTGCTACAGATCATTTTCGGTAAAGAGCTGGCACATCAGCTCAGAAAATAAACAATGTCGACATCGGCTTGGGCTGAAGTGCATTCGCTCTACTACTTCCTTGTCATTTTAAAGGAGGAGTTAATCATTGGTAGATAAGGTGGTACAACCCCCGTTCTAAACTGTAACTCCATTTTGGTGCATCTCAGCATTTCTGTGTATGGGCATGTTGGGCTAGCTCCTTTTTAAGTGGTGTGATGCCTGGGGCCAGGAGAAACTAGACTGGCGAAGTCGGAGGCATTGCTTCATCTGGGGGGAACCAATCCGCCTGCCCTTCTGTGTCTCTTGCCAACATACAGGTAAGTCAGCTAAGGCCCTGCAATTTAATCAGTGCTGCTCCAAGAAACAGCCAGAGGAAGTGAATAGTCTTGGATTTCCTGGCCCCCCCAAGCATGAAAAATTGGTAGAATCTATTATAACAAATATTCCAAAAAGCACAAATATTTGTTAATGAAGTCAAGCCAGATGTCGTTCCAAGGAGAGGTTGAGCTAGCAAAGCAAAGAGAAGCAAGAAGCATTAGGCTTTGGGATACAGGGCTGCAGGGGAAAGAAAGCTGAGAAAGACCAATGCAAAGGCTGCGCTTGGGAAAGAACAATCTAATGCACAAGTGTGAATGGGAGGCAGAGAGCTGGCTAGGTGTCGCGTTGCAGATGAGGGCCTGGGGTTTATAAGGGATTGCAAAGGTACGTGAAGAACTGGCAATGTAATACTGCAAAGAAGCTAGCAGAATACACCAGTACAGGAGTGTATGTATGCACCAGTGTATTCAGCAGTGGTGAGGCCTTGCCTGGAGTGGCGAGTCCAATTTCGGGCACCGCACTGCAAGAAAATGGACAAATTGGGAAGACTGCAGAGGAGAGCACAAAAATGGTGAGGTCTAGGGCACATGCCTTAAAAAGAAAGGTTGGAAGAACTATTCCTTCTGGAGAAAAAGCTTGCAGGGGGACTCAATAATAGTCTTCAAATACTAAAAAAAGTTAGAAGGAGGATGGAGCCCCTCATTTTCACAGGGAAAAGGACAATAAGTAATAGGTTTAAATTTGCAGCAAAAAGAATTTAAGGTGGCTATAAGGAAGACCTGTGCAGGTAGTGAAGCCCTGAAAAGGGATCACCTAGAGAGGTTGTAAAGTCTCACTGTTGCTGGAAGTGAAGTTAGAGAAATATTTATCTTGGTGATTAAAGCAAGGGATGAGCTTGTCCTGAATGGGGACTGCCTCCTGAGGTCCCTTCCAGTCCTATTTTCCTTTCCTTTATGAATGTGCCAGGGAAATGTGAGATTTGAGGCAGGTTTTGTTAGAGCCAGGAACTAAGTAATTCTACAGTATTTTTTTTCTTGGAGATTGCATTTTGAATGATAAGGGAAAACCACAACCCTAAAGATTGCAATGGCATGAGACAGAATTAAACGTGTAGGAGGTATCATTACTGGACTCAATTTTTTTCTTCCTCCCCTATCAAAAGGATCTGTTTTTACTTCACTTATGCTCTCAACCTTCCTCCCAGTTCTGGGACCACCAGCAGATGTAAATCAGTGTGGCCTTGCTGGACCTATACCAGTTCACACCAGCTTAGGAGCTGAATTCCCCTTTTCACTAATATTGCAGTAGTTAAGAGCTCCAGCCAGACTCCAGGACCCCATTCTGAAAGCTGCCCTGAAAACTTAAAAATGGGTTTCCCCTAAATGTAACAAATTTTATTTTCTTTCTTCCACCAGCTACTTTTGCAGCTATTTAGTCTGGAAGGACAATGTGGTAAGTCCTGCTAGGTCTTGAAGAAGAGAGCCCAGCCAAAGGAAAGATGGCATCATTGTGCCCTGGGGACCAGAACTGTTATGTGGCCACCCTTCGAATATTATGTGCTGCTGCTCTCGTTGTTGCTGTTCAGAGTAAGTCTGTGTGAGAACCAGGCAAATCCATCTGAGTCGACTCAAGACCTCAGCGGAACAAAACTGGTTCTTGAGGTTCATGCCACAAGAATGAAATGTCCCCTGTGAACATTTCCCATTTCTTTGCTGCCCCTGTGCTTCTGGGTCTTTGATAGTCCTAAGAATCCATATGGGAGCCTTTGTCATCCCAAGACGTAAGGGGTCCAGCTCTCCAGTGCTCCACACCCGCAGCCATTTGCAGCAGTGCACGCAGGGTGTGCCGTGCTTCCAGATCAAGAGTGCAGGCATTTGCATTCGCTCTTTGCTGGTGTAATGGCTGCATGAGGTGAAAGGCAAAGAGTTGATCAGAGCCCCTAGACTGGCTTTGGAAAACCAAGGAGCATGGATAAGCATTTATATGTTAAGTCAAGCATGTACCTAACGTCCAGTTTTGGTCTGAGGCTCAGGTTTTTGCCGGGCTACATGGGCGATCGCAGAGCTTGTGCAGGCACTTACGGGTACTTATCCACTGGGGGATCGCTGGTGACGAGAGAAGCGACTAAGTTTCCTTTCCCGTTGAAGAGGCTAAGTAGATGGGACAAACCTTTTCTTGACCTAACTTTAGCACTTTCCCTCTGAACACCTTGGGCCACTTCCTTCTGCACAGCTGGAACAAAGGGAAGTTGTATTATCTCCCTGGTAACCTGCTGCATCCCTGTCTGCAGAGCCAGCTGGACAGACGTACCGTTAGCTTTAGCTCTGCCTAGCCTCAGCCCAGCTGCCTTCTTACAGCATTTGGAGGCTGGCCAAGGCCTGGAAACCGTGGTCAGTAGTGACTGAGAGAAAATACCGATGCACTGCGGCTTCTCCAGGCAACCTGCACAGGAGACCACTGCTGCGTTCTGAACCTCCACCACAGGCTGTTCCACTAATATCTCCCTGGCTTGAAGGGAAACTTAGACTTATTTGATGTAGGCTTGGCTTTTTTGAGGGTTTTTTTTAAACTCAGTCTCTATCCGAAACCAGCGGATGAGGTAGTAGGGTTCAGTTAGGAAGCAGAGGTCGAGTGTTTTAAGACCTTCCTGACATCTGAGTCAAGGGAGTCTCGGCTCCTGTAGCTTTCTACCTTACCAGTTTTTCACTGTTCGTTGTTGCTGTTATCACTAGGTGCCTGTGGCCCACTACCACGTCTGAATTATGCTGTGCCAAAAGAGGACTACAGTAATAGGACTTCTTTTCATGTTGGGTTCAAAGTAGATTTCAACTGTCGCCCAGGTTATGCCAAACGTT
Source organism: Alligator sinensis (assembly GCF_000455745.1). Lineage (NCBI taxonomy): Eukaryota > Metazoa > Chordata > Crocodylia > Alligatoridae > Alligator > Alligator sinensis. The sequence goes on along the minus strand of NW_005842116.1, from coordinate 55,725 downwards.
CAGCATCTTCTCTTTATTGCCAACGCAATTCTGAGTGGGCAGTCCCTTTTTATCCCTTCTGTACTGGTGAGTATTTTATGTAATTTATTTCCTTTCTTTAAAAATCTAATTGATCCTCAGCACCTATTTTAATTAAGGAGGCTGAGGGAGACCACATGATGGGGCAAAAGCAAAAGCAGTGATGAAATATGGAGTTTCTCAGCAGTAAATTGTCAATTCCTACCTGAAACCAGGTCAAGATAGACTGAAATATTTTACTGGCTGCTCCCATCTTTTGCTTGGCATTCCCGGAGATGTTTAAAAATGAATTTCTTTGGGCTAAACGTGGATTTTGATGTATAACTAAAAAATACTTCTGCCAGAAGAAGGATCCTAAATGCCACATGTGCAATATTCCCAAATAAAAATGTCAATAGAATGGAAACTAATCTAAACCAATGCGTACAAAAATTTCAAGTTACCGAGAAGGATGTGTGTCCTGATCTGACAGACCCTGGAGAAAATGGATGGGGTTTAATGGAGACGGGAGTTTTGCTTCTCCCTGGTATTATGTTTTACCAAGTCATCAACATGCATAAATAAAGAGTAATTCCAATGTGTTTGTCTTCTAGCAAAACCATGCCCTCATCCTGCAGCACCAGACAATGGCCAAGCGGTTGTTCTTACGGATCTCCAGTTCGGTTCAACAATAAATTTCACCTGTGAAGACGGGTAAGTAACAAGCAGCTTGTATTGACTAATACATAGACTTTAAGGCCTAGAGTAGGGTCCATAATGGCAAGTGATCCTGGTTGTTGTTGATTTAAAAGAAAAAAAAATCCCCAATTTTTGGATTTAAAAAAGTAACCCAAAAAATCCACATTTCCCCATGATTAAAAGAAAACACCACTAATAGATAGATATAGATATAGTGGTGTTTCATTTTAATCATGGAAAAAGGTGGATTTTTTGGGTTACTTTTTTAAATCCAAAAATTGGGGATTTTTTTATCGCCTAAAACCAGGTTCCCTGACAATGACCATCAGGTCTGACCTCTTGAATAACACAGGCCAGAGAAGCTCAACCCATGATTTCTGCATGAAAACACTATGTTGCACTTCAGTTGCAGCATATTCTTTAGGAAAGCTTCTCATCTTGCTTAAAAGGCTCTAAGTGAGGGAGACTCCAGCATATCTGCAAGTAAATTATTCCAGCAGCTTGTGACACTTGCTGTGTAATTCAGACTAGAGGTAACAAACAGATATATTTGTGCAGCCTCCAGCCTGTGGGTCATACTTTTGCCTTTTTCTGGTCAATTAGAGCCATCTACTCTCACAACTCTTCTGCCAGTCTAGGAATTTAGAGATCAAGTCACCTTAATCTTTCCAAGCCTTCCTTAATCTTTTCCTCTCAGGTTGTTTTTTCTAAACCTCAAATCTTGCTCATAGCACCTGCAATATTTCAGTCTCTCTCTTTTGAAGCATATAGCTTGGGCATGGTACTTTAACTGTGGTCTCATTAACATCACCTTCCTTCCTTAGCTGACTGGTCCTACGCTTATACTTCCAACTATCACTGTAGTCCTCTTAGGTATGGCATCTCCAGGGGAGCCCATGATTATTTGCTTCTCTCCTTTTTCAGAGTCCCTGCATTTGAATGCATGCCTCCTTTCCTCATGCTGCAATCAGGACTGACTAGTCTTTTTTGCTCCTAGATGCATGGCCTTGTATGATATTCATATGAGCCTGCCTTGCCAAGCAATCCAGATAGCTCTTATTCAGCAGTCTGCGAATATATCACCTGGAAATTGTCAGCATTGATTTTATGTTTTCTGTCAAATCGTGAAAGTATTGAATTAATGGTAGGTCAAAAACAGATCCTGCAGGAATCCCACTGCAAGCACTCCCTAGGGATGTTGTTCCTAAATACAGTGACCTCCTAGAAATCCATCAGTTAGAGTTTTTGTTTTATAAATTGTAGCAAGAAGTCCTGCAGTAATGTTGTAAAGAGTTAGTTTCTGGAGTGCTAGTTTTTAATTGGGATGTGGTGAGGTACCAAATCCAATGCCTTATAGAAAGCTAAATGTACTATGCCTAATATACAGTATCTTTGTCTGCCAAGTTTCTAATCTCATCAGAAAACAGTATCATTTGATGATGATAGACAGTCTGAGTTTGCATAGTAAGATTCCCGTGCCTCCTTTCCCCTGTTCCGTTCAGGTACAGATTAATTGGAAGTTCACAGTCCAGGTGTGTGATTGTACAAGGCGGTGTTAATTGGGATCGAGATGTGCCAGTTTGTCAATGTAAGTAGAGACATTTAATAGTGTTCTGCTATCGGTCTAATTGGATTTGATCATGAAAAAGGCTTGTTCCTCTGCTAGGAATCAAATAGGAATCAAATTTAGCGCTTCCCTGCAGACTACACTTGTAGTTGTTTACTTTTAATTTCTGTACCATGCTACAGAGAAGTCTGTTACTTTACAGATATGTCTGGTAGGGAGAGAGAATCACCTAACAGTCATGCTCTAGGTTAATAGAATTTGGACACTTTATACCGAATCCTTTTTCTTCAGATACAAAGTGCCAACATGCGTATGGCACATTGCAATCTTCAGGTGCTTTCCACATCCTGTCCCTTTGCTTGTCATTCAAGTGCAGCTATCCCGGGGGTGGCATGTAGCAGGCCTCATTCACAAAAAAGAGCAGTAATTGCTGAAGACAGAAAATGAAGTGTATCGTAACCCACTGATACTGCAGGTGGAGTTCAGGGGATAGGGTTAACTACCGAAGTGGGACTTCCATCAGGTTAGTTGAGCTAACACCTTGCCATTAGAGCCTAAGGGCAGATCCCCAGTTGATATAGAGTGAAGTCAACAGGATGCATCTGTTGGCATAAATGATTGCAGCTCCCTTGAATTCAGTAGAGCTACACTCATTTTGCACAACCAAATGGGTTCTGGCCCATTGTATTTCAGCCTCTCTCTTCCTTGTGAGACATTGCATACAACATCAGTTAAATTCTCTGCCTCGCTCGCTTTCTGTCATTTCCGTGCCCCCTTTCTTTTTGTTAGTGATACCGTGTTTGCCTCCTCCGACAATAAACCACGGGACACACAACGCAATGAGTTCGGAGGAGTTCAGCTATGGGACATCAGTCACTTACAAGTGTGACAACGTAAGGCCAGGAGAGATTCCTTTCTCGCTTGTTGGAGAAGCCTCCATTTACTGTACATCCCAGGATAATCATAATGGAGTCTGGAGTGGGCCTCCCCCTGAATGCAAAGGTGACCCTGTACTGTTCCCATAAATTGGGGTGATGTCGGCACTGTGTATACATGCATGGTAACCGGTGCACTGTAACAGCAGAAGCAAGTTACCAGCTTAAACTGAGGAGGAGAACATACTGAGTGAGAAGGTGTCGGTATAGAGAAGAAAGGAGAAAGCAAGGCTTGGAGGGGGGAGGAGAGAAGTGGGGTAGAAAGCAGTTATTCTTCATTTGGTTTCCTCTTGAGCAAATTATCACTCAAACTGCAGCTGCTGAATTAGTGACCATCAGCAATGCAAGGCAACCTGAATAGCAGTTCTGCAGCAGAAGGCTCTAGGGCTACGGAGGGAAAGGGAGAGACATCACAATAACCTGATGGTCCGTGGGAGCTGTTGGAACTGCCCTGGCATCATCTTATTTGTTCACATAACGTGGGAATAATGAAAGGCTGTGCTGGTAACTGCTGTAAGCACTTGGGTTTGGACTTCCAAGCAGAACACATGTGAATGTTCTCCTGGCTGAATTGCAAAAGCCATATGCCGAGCTGGGCAAAAAAAATCGTTGCGCCTAATTTGGAAGCTTGGTGTTCTACCACACTGGCATCCTCTTGATGCTGTTTTGCCATACCTTACTGAAATGTTAGAAATATGTAAATAGATAAATGCAAGTTGAGGGGAGGGTGGAGGAGTGGTTAGAAAATGTTATCTCGCTCTGTCCATGTGCTTATTCAGGGATTCCTGGTAAACCCTGTATTGTTTCCCAAACTCATACTTTTCTTCCCCAGCAATTCACTGTAAAACTCCGAACCTTGACAATGGAAGAGTAATGAACAGATACACCACTCTCCATACCTTGAAAAACATCCTTTTGATTGAGTGTAATAAACATCATACTCTCTATGGCAGCAGCACCATTCAGTGCAATGAGAATAGTACCTGGAGCCCTCCAGTACCAGTTTGCCAACGAAGTAAGTATCATGTCCTGGCTACCGCATCTTCTAACGCACCCTGTAAGCACTGTTTGGGTGAGACTCTGGTGAGGTAAGAGGGAGTGGGGCTTGAATAGACCCTGCAGGCTCGAGCTCCTTAGCTTTCATCACCAGCCTGCCTAACACATGAGCACTCCTTTCCATGCTGCACTTTGCTGTGCTCCTAGAAACGATTCCTGGCTGCTCTGGGGAGGAAAATGATTCTAGGAAGCCAACACTTCAAGCAGGATAGGCTTATACCTGGTCCCACTGCAACCAGCAAGTCTTAGCACTCACTTCAAAGGGACTAAGAATGTGCCCTATAGAGATGATGAGGAGTTGATGATGATGATGAGAAATCCGTGCAGTGATGCCACATCCTCAGGTGGGGTAAATGCCAGCAGTGTAGCTATGCTGTTCCACAAGTGAGAAGCTGGCCTGTGATGATGGGGTCATGGTGGCCATGCAGTGAAGTCAAATGGCTTCAGTAAAAAGCAGGAGTTGGGCCTGCAGAAGCAAAGGTTGAAATCCTGGTTCCAGTGAATTCACTGGAAGCTTTGGGATGACTTCACTGGGGTCGGGGTAAGAAAGGATCTGAATCTTTTTTTATATTCCTGCCTTCCTTGCAATATCACCAACCCTTCGCCTAGTGCCGGACTGGGGTCGTTGTGTCTGGAACAGGGCAGCTGAGGATGTAATTGCTAGTTGGTGTAAGTAATATTGAGCTGCTAGTCAGAAATCTCAGGACAGGATCTGGGTGCAGGACTTGCGTGTCCTCACTGAAGGCAAATGCACAGGGTGGGATCGGTATAAGAGCGCCCGGGGCTTTTGGAGGCGGCCGTGCATTGAACTGACTACCCCTTGCACCGTGCAGATGGCGGTCACGTTTCTGATGTTACTAACACAGTCCCGTGACGCCGCAGCTCAAAGGCTTTTGCACTGAACGCAGGGATTCTAGCTGAGGCCGTTGTGTGGTCTGAAATTACTCACATGTCCTTCCGGCCTTCAACTCCAGGCGACTGCCTCCTGGGCAGGCAGATTGCAGCAAGTGGGGATATAGTTATGACCTTTGCTACTCAGCCTCGTTGCAATGACTGCGCTAAATTCTGCTCCAGGGTCATATATGTTTCCCGTGTGCCGGTGTTGTAGAGGATTCTCCAGCTGCAGCCATCGCTCCTCATTCATTTTGTTCTTAAACTGTTTTTCCCCCCAGGCAGTTGCGATGACCCCCCTATGACTGATAGGATTATGCAACATTCCTTTTCTTTCTCGAGCGAAGAGCCGAGCACCGAGTTTCCACTTGGCTCTGTGTTTACCTACACCTGTTGGCCAGGCTATGAGTTCAGGCCTGGAGAGAACAAGCTCACTATTACCTGTCAAAGAAACTTTCAGTGGTCTGAGTATCCGAGTCCGTGTCAGAGTGAGTATATGAATCTGCCATTTCCTAAGCCTACTTAGGGCGCAGTGTTATTAGCAGTGAAGGGGGCTGGGTTCGTACTCAAAAGCAGAGTGGCTGAAAGTGTGAGGGTGGGTGGCTGAGAGAAAGGAAGAAAGAGTCGCTCCAAGTCTGCCTGCTCTGTCGTAGCATAGAAATACCCACTTGTAGGGTGTGGTGTCGGGTGGATGTATCAGGTCTTGCTGTATCGTACAGCCGAGATCCAGGGCCCTTCTGAAGTCCTGAATGCACTGGCAACAAGCCCTTAGGACCATCCATCATTGGAGACTAACAACCAGTTCAGAACAGGCAGGGCACTAAAGGTAGCTTCAAACCCCCGTAGAATCTGCGGTTGCTGGATCACAAACTCTGTGCGCGCCTTCAGGGATCTCCCCCAGGAAGTTTACATGCTCGTGGCCTGGTGGGTTGCCCCCAACCTCCCTCTCCCTATTCCACTGCAGCAGATAATAGCCGAGGTAGGAGGTGCACAGGCAGCACAGTGCTCGCAAAAGGTGCCTGCGCGGTCTTTCTGTGTTGAGGACCAAATGCCCCCGGCCGGCTGGAACTGGACCAGGTGCCTGCTGCAGAAGGGACACTGAACACCCCTGACCCACGTGACAGGCTTGCCCCACTCGTGGCAGGCAGAAACCGTTTGCCTTGAAATGAACCTCCTCAGGCCTGCAGGGAAATGCCAGCTTCCTGGGAGGGTGAGGCTGCTGCCCCCTAGCCGCCTGTGCTCTGATTTCTCACTCTTGCTTCCCAGGAGTTTCGTGTCCAACCCCTCACATTGACCACGGAACGGTGGTGCACGGCCCTCGGCTACGGGAACTCTATGTAACAAGAGATGAGGGGAGGAAATACCTGTATGAGGATATCACTAGGATCCAGTGCAATCCTCGGTATGTCCTCCACGGTGACGATTTGATTCGCTGCAACCAAAGTGGCAACTGGAGTCCTGCAATACCCCAGTGTGTCCCAGGTGGGTATAGAAGGGAAAGTTCTGGTATTTGGAGACCTCCTGTTCCACAGGTGTAAAGGAGTTGCTATCTGTGTGTGTCCTGTGTCTGTCCGTGTGTGTGTGTGTGTGTGTGTCCTTAGTGTTGAACTGGCCCAGACTCCTGCATTCTCACTCCTATCCCCTGCCCAGGTCAGAAACATATGAGCGTGACCACAACAGCGGTGTACAATCCACTCGGTGGATATAGCTTCATAGTTTAAGGGTCGGAAGGGACCTCAACAGATCGAGTCCGACCCCCTGCCAGTGGCAGGCAAGAGCACTGGGGCCATATGATCCTAGACAGGTGCTTGTCCAGTCTCTTACTAAAGCACCACCTCCCTTGGGAGCCTGTTCCAGATCCTGGTAACCCTTACTGCGAAGAAGTTCTTCCCGAAGTCCAACCTAAATCTGCTCTTTGTCCGTTTGTGGTCACTGTTGCTGGTTATTCGAAGGGGTGCCCTGTAGGCCTGTGCGAGTAGGCAGCTATTCAATCCGGCTTCGGATCTAGCCACTTTGGCTGCCAGGGATCTGATCCGGAGCTCCTAACCGGCTTCCCACTTCGATCCGGTGAAAGCGGCTCCGAAGCTTCAGCGCTGCCTGGGAGATCTGTCCGTAGGGTATAATGGGGAATCAATGAAATATCTCTAACTTGGTTGGTTTTTGTCTCTTTTGGATGAAGCTTGCAGGGGTGGTAGCCTCTGCTGAGAGCATGAAGTCTGTCTTAGTTCAAGAAGATCAGTGCAGGGGTTTGAGGGAAACTTCAACCCAAACTCGTGAAAGCAAAACTCATGTCGCGCGTATGTGTTAAGCCACAGTGGGGTCAAGACTGCAGGGATGGTGGCCCCTGGTGAGGCCACAAAGCCTGCCCAGTTTCAAGGTGATAAGTGCAGGGGTTTCAGGGGCACTGCACCTCAAGCTGCTGACAGGCAAGACCCGTGTCACAGAGGACCCTGTGTGTGTTAAGGCGCAGCGGGCTGAAAACTGCAGGGGTGGTGGCCCCTGCTCACGCCACGAAGTCCGCCAGCTTCTGTCCAAGGGCTGGGCTCCTCCTGGCTAGCAGATGGTGCCTGTACTGCTAAAAAGTTATTAGTTTAAACTCTTGACTTGAAAACACTTTGTTTTCTTATCATTCTCAGTGCCTGTGTGTCCATCCCCATGTATTGAACACGGGACACTGTTATCTAGCCCTGAAACGGAGCATACGCCTGGAAGCACTGTTGAGGTTCGGTGCAATGCTGGTTATGTCCTCAATGGCCCCAAGTCGATTGAGTGCCAGCCCGACGAGACATGGAAATCTCCGGTACCCTTTTGTGATAAAGGTGAATATAAATGTGACTCGTTCCCCCACCCCCCCAGAACTTGGGAAGAGCAGCAAGAAGCCAAATCTGCGTCTAGCACTCGTATGAGGAGGTGTTGTTCCAAAGGAACTGCTCCACGTTGAACTGCTGGACAAGTGGTGGGTATTATCACCTGTGCCTTGTCCCGCTGATGATGAAGCGTGGCAGCTGATGGAGCTCCCAACCGTCTTCCACGCACCGCAGATCCCGTTCGATGAGCTTTCCTCCTCATTATCAGACTAATATTTCCCGTTCTTTATTTCCTCCTCTTAGTTCTGGCTCTACCCTGTTGTAGCGTTCTCTGTAACTCCCCCAGTTTCATCAGGCCGGGGTGGAGGGATAGGCCTATGCACCAAGGAGTTGTCCAGAGGTTTGGTGGCAGGTCAGGGGGTTTGACCCTGGAGGTTTGGGCGCTGGCGCAGATTGTGGGAGCAGTCAGCCGCTCCGATGGGCAGACTTGGTCTTGCCAGTAGCTGAGTGTCATCCTGAAGAGAATCTGCCCGCCGTATAAGCGCCAAGAGCTGGATACTCCTGTGACTGCCCTAGTTTCCCTGGAGCCTGTGCTGACTTCTGGTCACACCAGTATGGAGCCTCTGCAACCTGCCACCTTTACTGTCTTCTCCATTTCCAGCCTGTGGGCCCCCTCCAGATATTAAGCGAGGGCAGCATTCTGACGGCACCAAGGAAGATTTCTTCTATGGCTCGGAGGTTAAGTACAGCTGTGCCGAGGGCTTGTCGCTGATTGGAGAGTCTTCCATCTACTGTACCTTGGGCAATGACTTAAATATGATCTGGAGCGGGCCTGCCCCGCGGTGTGAAAGTGAGTTTTCCTGTGTTGCTCTTGGGACTGGTGTTTTAGCAAACGGGTCTGAAAATGAGCAGAGCCCTCTGCCCGTCTCGGCAGCTCCCCCTGTGTCGTGGGCTGTGCAAGGGGAGATGGCTCTCTCAGTCTCGTGGGTTGGGCGGAGGTATTGCTGGGGACAGCCCCCATCTTCATAGCAAGTGTTTCAGCATTGGCAGGACTTCCCTGCAGTGCAGGGGATGGATGGTGTCCTTGAATGGCTGGACAGCCGTAAGCAAGGAACTTGCTGGACTCATATATACTGATCTCACGTGCAGCTAGAGAGCACCTAAGGAAGTGCCCCACCTAAAGTGTCCATTGAAAGCAGTGGTTCTCAACCTTTTTAGACACGGGACATCCCCAGCTTGACTCCAGGCCCGCCTTGGAAAATACCAGCTCTTCGTTTTCACTCTTTCTTTGCTTATAGAAAGATAACAGAGCAGTCTTTCTGTTGCAAAGAGCTGAAAATGCCCACAGCTGTGGGCTTGTGTTTGAAATCTCTGGGGTTATCTGGTGGATCATGCTTGTGAACCTAATGGTGATAGCATTGCTTGGCACCCCACAGCAGCCTTGAAAGGATCTGAGGGCACCCCAGGGTACTGTAGCACCTTGGCTGAGAGTCGCTGGTCTAAAGTGTCCAGTGTCCCCTCCTGGGAATGTCTCTTTCCCACACACAGAAATGTTCACAACCGTGTCAGTTCTCTCTTCCTCCGGGCTACCTGCCTTGGAGCCCAAGGCCTAGCTGGTGCTAGAGTCTCATTCCCACCTGTTGCTTCCCTTGCCCAGCTGATGCATCTCTCAAGGTCTGGTTTCCAAAACAGTTGCCCTAATATCATCCCTTTAGGCGTGCAGTCCCCTTTGCAGACCATATTGAGAGAGTTTATGGGAACTCTCAGAGCCTGTGACCTGACCTCTCAAGAGGAGCGCAGGCTGGAGGTAATAGTGTTGAATCGTGCTCACCCACAAACCCACCGGCCTTACAATTGTAATTCGGCCCTGCTCGTCTTCCCAACGTCTTCCCAGCTCTGGTACAGGATGACACAGTCTTCTGTAACTGTCCAAGGAATTGAACTCTTTCAAAAGCCTACAAGAATTCAGCTAACATGAAAAATAAATTGGCAGCCCGAATGGTCTCGGTGTCTATTGTTCCCTGTTTTAGTCGTGAGCCTCATGTCTTGCTTGTGTATCCTCAGTGGTTCGCTGCCCCAGACCAGTGATTGAAAATGGACGAATGACTACCAGCAGGCATGTTTTCCTATATGGCACCACCGTGCAGTTTTCTTGCAGCGAAGGCTACATGATGGATGGGAGCAGAGAGAGCCAGTGCCAGGAGGGCAGCATATGGAATCCACCTCTGCCGTCTTGTCGTCCGGGTAAGTCTCAGTGATCACCGACTGCTCCGTCACGTGTGCAGACCCTGAAGAACGGTGCCTGCAAGGGACAGATCAGGGACATGGAGATGGGAAGAGAGAGGGGCCTCTGAGCACAACCCTGAGAGCTAAGGACCCTCCCTTGCCTGTGTCCTGGACACCATGTCACTTGGAGTTAGTTCATCAGCTAAATGGAGGCAGTAAATGACACGCCTCAAAGAGGTGTCAGGAGGTTAATGAGCAAAGTGCTAATTATCGCTAAGCCTGCATTCCCAAAGCTGCCCCAGCTGCATGCTGCCAAAGAAAAGCACCTGCGAAGATGAAAAAGCAGGCATGATTGATCACGCATCACCGCATGATCTGTCCACATCATCATCCCCCTTTTACAGGGGAGGAAACTAGAGCGTGTAGAGCTGAATGGCTTGTTGAGGCTCTGCAGCGGTTTAGGCAGTGGCAGACTCGGGTGCTTTCACCACTCAGCCATTCAGTCTCCCAACTGCTAAACCCTCGTGTAAGAAGGGAAAAAAGCACGCAGTCCCAGTGTCCGAGGCGAGTGCTCTGCCTTACGGAAAGCTAGTGTTACTGACTGATATGCTTTCCTGTTTGTGGAAAGAGCCTATTTTTGACCCTGAGATTCCCATGCTTAAATCTGCAAAGCTGTGCATATTTGCTCTGTAACTGAGTCAATACCAGCAAATGGAGTCCTAAAAAATGAGGGTGGGAAGGGACCTCAGGAGGTTGTATCTAGTCCAACCCCCTGCTCAAAGGAGGACCAGCCCCAACTACATCGTCCCAGCCAAGGCTTTGCCTAGCTGGGTCTTAAAAACTTCCTCCGCCTCTGTGGGTAACCTGTTCCCGTGCTTTACTCTCCTCCCCTGGAGAAAATTCTTCCAAATATCCAACCTAAACTTCCCTTGCTGCAGCTTGAGATCATTGCTCCTCGCTCTGTTCTCTGCCACCTCGGAGAATAGCGAGGGCTCCTCAGGCTCTTGCCGTCTGGCATTGGTGTCTAACAGAGGTGTTGAAAGAGAAGCGGGCATTGCAGTACAGAAAGGGGCTTGGTGAGCTCTGCCCGGGAAGCGCAGGCATCCACAGCAGGGGACGGGGTCGCATTCTGCCCCTCGCTGAACTCCTTTCCCATCTCTGCCTATTTCCAAGCTAAGTCAAAGCTGCTGTAGGAAATACCACTGTTTCAGGCATCCTGCCTTTGCATCTTCTCGTCCTCTCACTGATGTGCCACCTGTCGCACGTTTTCCTTTCAGTTCAGTGTCCAAAGCCAGACCTGCGACATGGAACAGTGACGGGCAAGCAGGTTGAAAAACCGTGGTACAGCATGAATGAAACCATTACTTTCAGCTGCCCTGAGCAACACCGATTCTTAGCCTGCTGGCATCTGTTTACGACTGACACGTGGACGATCACTTGTTCTGCTGACGGCAGGTGCTGACACGTGGACGATCACTTGTTCTGCTGAAGACAGGGGGACAGAGATCCCCAAATGTGTAAGTGCCCTAGTGTGGTTGGGTTTTTCCCCTGGTTCTGGTCTGGCAATCCCCAGCTTCAGGGCTTCTGATGGGCGTTCACTGACGGTCAGGAAAGTGGTCTTCCTCTTGTGAATGCTTTACTGGTTTCTGAAGGGCTTTTCAGCAGTGGACATTGGGCACAGCTAAGGCTGAAGGTTTTGATTGGGGTGTGACTGTGTTTCTGCTGGGTCTGAGAAGCCTCGCAAGTTCCTGCCTGGAGGGTCTCGCTCTTCTGCTCAGCATCGGACCAATTGCCCAGTCTGGGGTCGTGGGGGGATGTTTCTCTCTGGCCAGACTGGCACAGCCCGTGGAGGTTGTTGCCCTTCTCTGGAGCGTGGCGCACGGTCCTTCTCCTAGGATCCTCAGAACTTAATTAAGCAATTGTTTCCCTGTCGCTGCAGTGAACGGGGCAAGGGCAGTGCCTTTGTTCCCACCGCTGTTACCTGTGGCATCTTGTCATATCGTCCTGGCGTTGTGCACTGTCATTGCATGTGAGGGTTTAAAATGGATGCTTTCAGTTAATGGTTGCCTGCTAATGCAGGCTGGCCTCCATGTCTCCTGAGCCCCCTTCCCGTCCAGTTGTCCTGTGTTTCTAATTGCTGTTACTGCTTACCTGCTCACTTCATTCAAAGATGAGCCTGGAGGGAGCAGTGCAGGATATAATGGAAAGGAGGCAGACAGTGTTTTCTTCCTATGTAATACCAGCTCCACTAAATATATAAAAGGTGTAACATGTGGTGGATAAAATTAGCAGCCAGGCAGGAGAGCTTGTGTGTTCATGTAGTCTGTTCCCCCGGCGCACTGGATGTAGCCAATATTATGGCCATTTAGTAAGCAACTTCCAGTGTATTCAATGCAGCATAAATGTGTGGGAAGACGGTGACTGCTGTGTAAGGAGCTCAGTCCAAGTGTTTGATCCTGAAGGTTGCTCAGGACCTCTCCCAAAGGTGCTTAGTACTGTCAGCTTGCAGTTCGCTGTAGGAACTGAGAGCGCACAGCACGTGCCAGAATGAGGCCCTGTCGCACACAGCCAGTGAGACACGGGCGCACGTTCAGTGCAGGGTCGTGGCTGGGACAAAGGAAGGAAGTGTACTTGAGGAGAAGCCCGTGCATCCTGCAGCAGCATCACGTGTCCTCGGTTTCTTTTTTCTTCCAAAAAGGTGAAAGAGGATGAGGTGTATAAGATGGCGTATGACGTTAAGGAGTTTCGGCAGTGTGATAGTTCTCTGTTACAAGTGAGGATCCTGCAGGAAATGCAAAACCTGAAGCTGGAAGTCAAGAGCCTGAAGGAGGAAATCAAACTTTTACAATGAGCAGCACAGACCTGTGACCCGCATCAAACCAATCACAGCTTCTTTGGATCCAGTTCATGAGATCTGGGTGTGCAAAGCAGAACTCTTTCCTGATTTCACAGCCTGTGCTAATACTCCTGGTAGGCCTGAGTGCAGTGCCTGCTGCATCCAGGATTAGGTTTTCTCATGCCAGTTGTTAAGGATTCTCTCGCTCCTTCCCTCCTCTCACACGTCTGAGCCTCCCAACCATACGATAGGTATTTTAGGTCATGCTCCATCTTTTAGGGGGAGGGGCAGGTGGTTAATCGAGATTTGACTGAATTGCATGAAAGTAAACGTTTAAGTGAGACACGGTTCTGATCCTTTGCAAGTGGAAACTCACACTACCAACCTTCCCTCTTGCAGACATCACACAACCAACCACTGCTCGTATTTAATCGCAGTGAATTTGAACCGATACAATCAGTGCATTTTAAGAGTTGCAAAGATGTCGCTGTGTTTTACTTGGAAAGTGCGAGGGGTTGCAAAACCCAGTCTGTCTCCTAGAGTCTGGCTTTCAAAATCTCTGCAGGTTTCCTGCCTGCTTTTTATGGAGCTACATTTGATTGGCACCTGCTTGGACGTCTCTCAACACCATGCGCACAATAAAAGTACGAGGTGAAACTTTGCCTGCAGAGGAAGGATGAGATGAGCTATTGTCTCACTGCCCGAGAAATGAGATGGCTTTTTTCTTGCCTGCACCTTTGTGATTAAGTTGCTTTTTGGTCACTCTTGCATTCCAATAAAATGCCATTGCATTAACACCTGCTCGTCATGGGTTTGTAACTCTTGTTCCATTTGCTGTGAAGTGGAGAGATGCCATTGTGTTTTAAGCAATGGTTCTCTTGATTAGGAAGAAAGCACTAATAGCTTCAAAAGCCTGGCAGAAGTTTCAGCGATGCCTCTAAGGGCTGACTGAGCCGTAGAGACTGGCCTGGCTTCTCCCACCTAAAGCTGATCAGGGCTGAAGTGATGGGTAAGGCAGCGTATTTGTGAGGTATCTACCCTTTCACCGCAGGTACCAATTTGATCTATGGAGAGACAGGGGGAACGCTGGATTGCAGCACCTCCCATCTTTTGCCACTCTTTTGTGAGCCAGGGATCACGCAGTGGTTACACCTTTAGTGTCATGAGAGTAGGCGAGGTGATTCACTGCAGGGGTGTTTGGTCTATCAAATAAGGAGGAAGGAGCCTTTAACAGCCTCCTGTGTGTGAGAACTCCTGGTGTCTTGAAGACGTTGTTCTGGCAGGGGTAGAGCAGGAGGAGAGCTGCTTTATCCCAGTGGTGCTATCTGTGTGTGCCCACGTGCTGGCCATGCTGCATTCCCATCCCGGGAGATGCCTTGGCTGTGCACACCTGGCACGGCCAATGCCTTGCTCTGCAAACAGCACCCCTGCCAGCAGCAGCATGTGCATCCCACAGTGGCTCTGCCCTCCTTCATGCTCTGCTGATGCAGTTAGGGCACCTGCAGCCCTTCTGTTACTGCCCCAACCACAGGGATGTCCAGTGCCTCCCCCTGCACCTTATGTGCAGTGCACCAGTGCCTCCCCCACAGCAATGCAAAGGGAGCTGGGCAGCACACAGGCCCCGCCTTGCCTGTCCAGTCCCAGGGCTGCAGCACGTGTTGCTGCTTCCCCTTTCTGTATGTGCCCACCCCCAGTGAGGGAGAGGCAGGCTCCCTGTACGTGGCGCTGTGCTCAGTGTGAGGGGTGGCTAGTGCCCTGCCAGGCAGCACCCTCACTGTCAGTCCTGCTCTCCAGCCTTGGCTCTCACCCAGCACCATGGAGGCATCTCTTTGCAGGTCCTGGCAGCTCCTGGGGACATGCGTGTTTGTGCTGCTGCCAATGGGGGCTCTTGGTGAGTTGGGGGTGAACCTCGCTCTTTTATTTTTTCTCCACCTTCCTCTCCTGTCGCCCTCCCCACTTGTGTGGCTCTTCACCCATCTCCTGGGCGGGCGCTGGAGTTCCTGTCCAGATCCTGTTTTCTTGCCTAAATGTCTCCTGCAGTTCCCAGTGTTCATGGGAATTTTGGTCATTTAGACCCTGAGTCCACCAAGGTCTCGTGCATGTTTGTAATTGCTTTGGCCTCCACGGGTCCCTGACAGGTTTGTCGCAAGTATGTGCTTATCCTGAATGACGGGCAATTTGTCTACCCACTGGCTTAGTCCGAACAGCAGCTTAACCGTATTATAAAGATGCACCAAAATGAATGCGTCAACCAAACAGAGGCGCTTCCCAGAGAGTCTTTTTTGGCCTCTTTCCCCATGCGCATCCTCCTCCCACAAGGAGAGAACTCATGTTGGGGCTGCATTGTCTTTTGCTGTTTGGTAGCGAGCAGTGTGAGAGATTAGTCATGGGTTTGGGGTTTTTTTAGTCAATGATGTTGCTACTTTATATAGGGCTCTGTGCAGAGGAACTAGGAGACTTGCCTGCCACAGGGACTGCAGCTGACTAGCTGAGGGTAGGGGTGGGAGACGGGAATTAGTCAAAATTGTGGTCTGCAGTGGGGAAGCTGAGATCCTTCTGAAGAGCTCTGCAAGGAGATGCCTGGACCCTGGGAGACGAGATCATATATGGGTCCCCGGAAACACATTGTGGAAGACGAGGTTCCTGTTCTTGTTGCTACATGGGTTTGGTGATGCCCGATTCCTTCCCACTCCAACAGCTGGGATCTGGGCATGTTTTTCTCCTGCCCAATTAAAGCAGGATTTGGGCATGTTTTTCTCCTGCCCAATTAAAGCGCTGCCCTACATTTCTCTGATTTTGTGCATGTGCTTGTCTGTGATGTTGATCCGTGACCTCTTTTTGAATGTGCTTAGTTCTTCAAATGAATGGAATTGAATCAGTCACGCACTATACCATCATCTGCCTACTTTAAGGAGATACTAAGGTACCAAGTGAGCAAACAAACCCTTATTTGTTCCATCTGATTTAATTATTAAAAATCAAAACAACACTTTCAGGTGTCCTGGCAGCTGATCTTCAGAAATCTTGATTTTTTTTTTAGTGTATTCCTTCGTTTTATGATTGCAAGTAGAATTCATTCTGGACCTGCATACAGGGAGGACCACTATTGCTGACTGTCTAGAAACAATAACTTGAATTTTGTGATGTTAGTACTTTGCCTTTTTAAACCAACGCCAACCAAGATACCGTCTATCTTCCAGATATCCTTCATGTTAGTACCTTTTGTATAACTAGATTAAAGGCGCTACATGTAGTTACAACAGCCGAGAAGCTGATCCAGGATTGAAGCCACCGTGGTTTCGCATTGAAACCCATTTTACCATTGACTTAAGGAGAAGGTAGGGGCTAGAACTACAAAGATGAAAAGGCAAAATCCTGTCTGCAGTGCTTTCAGCAGGAGTTTTGTCACCTGTTTCAACAGCCCTGTGATTTTTCTACAGCTATGTTTCTTGCACGTGCTCACAGAGGAGGTATAGTCCTCTGAGTCCTCATGCTGTTTTTTCTTCTTTTTAAATTTTTTTTGAACTCTTAGAGAGCTGTAAGGACCCACCTAACATTCCTCATGCTTTCCAAAAGAATTATGTTGGCCAACTGATTCCACCTGGGACCGTGGTGATGTATGGCTGCCACAGGGGTTACGAGTTCATCACTGGAATCACCCAGGGGCGTGTTACTTGTCTGCAAAATTTTACGTGGTCTGAAGTACCAAACTTTTGTCAGAGTAAGTATGTCAGTCTTTTCCCTAATAATCTTTGTTATAAGTGAGCACAATTATTGGCTATTATGAGGCTATACATCTAATCAGCAGCTGGATGCTGGTCAGCTAAGAAAGGAGGATTGGGCAGTCACTGCTTTTTTTCTAGCTACTTTAATTGAACATGAAAAATCAGGACTGTAGTTCTCCATTGGGGGTGATATTTGTTACTCCCATCCTTTCCTCCTGGGTACAGCATGGTACTCGCAGAGTGGGTGGTGCACAATCGTTCTGACCGGTGATGACCAAATGTCCCCAGCCAGCAGCATTGGACCGCGTGCCTGCTACAGAAGAGGCACTGAGAGTTCGTGACCCACAGGACAGGCCTGCCCCATTCGTGGCAGGAAAAAAAATTGACTTAAAAAATGAACCTCCTCAGACCTTCTGGGGAAATGCCGCCACCCTGAGAGCATGAGCCTGCTGCCCCCAGCACTCCAGCTCTTATTCCTCTCTCTTGTTCTTGGCGCTGCTTCCCAGGAGTTCAATGTCCACCTCCACAAATTGCAAATGGAACGTATGCACCACTGCCGAAAGCTGGAGAAGAGAAATACGCATATGAAGATGCTGTTACCATTGAATGCGATGCCGGGTATGGCGTCAATGGCTCTACTCAGATTCGCTGCAGACACGATGGCTCTTGGGATCCCAGAGTACCTGACTGTGTTCCAGGTGCGTATAAAAGGGGAAGCTGTGTCACTGGGAGATCTCCTCTTTCAGGAGCAGACAGACAGCTTCCCACACTATAACTCTTGCACTGTGCTCAGATCTTTCCAAACACAGAGAAAGAATAGAGTCTCTGCTTTAAAATCCTGAGAAGCCTTGGGTGATTTCAGATCACCAAAGTCAAACACTAGGAAACAATTCTTCACCTCCACAGAGCAGGTGAGTACAGAGATCTTTTCATCCTTTTCTCCCCAATGCAGCAGAGGCCCTGCAGAGATGAACCCTGAGGGCTGCCAGACTTGCACAGATCTAGTGCACAGGGGCACACGCTCTGGGAGGACCACAGGCTTTGCAAATGTGCCATCAGGAACCCCCGAGTTCCCTAAACAGCCTTGTTCCCTTTTCGGAGCATGCTTAGCATCTGTAAATGTGGTATTTTTCTCTGTCATGTTCCAGGTTGTGGGTCACCCCCACGTGTTGAAAACGGGCAGCACAGCCACCCGGGCAGGGGATATTTCTCTACTGGATCCTCGGTGACATACAGATGTCTCAAAGGTTACAAGCTTGAGGGAGAGGCCTCCATTCACTGCGAGACTGGTGATGATGAAGCTGCTGCATGGAGCGGCCCTGTCCCGCAGTGTGCAGGTGATTCATTCTGCCTTGCTCTACAACCCCCTGTGTCACAGAAAGGTGGAAGAGACTGGTGAATGGTCAGCTGCAATAAAACCTCCTAGGGCATCCACATTCTGCTGTGCCACTTGTGATCCTAATGAGCCCTAAACCATTCCAACAACCTTCCCCCTGAGATGCATGCTCATCTCTCCTCTGGTGCCTGCCTATGAGACCCACATCCCAGCTGATGCTGGAGCTTTTTGTCCCATAGATTTCCTTCCAACCTGCACTTGACCTACCTGTTGGTTCCTGGTCCCCAGTCTACCCATCCTGACAGTATCCCTTGCAGCATGCAGTATCGATGCGTTTGTGGGAGCAGTCTGAGCCCAAAAAGCGGGAGAGACCCTCTTGTCCTGACTGAGCAGGGACACGAAGGAACAAAGGCTGTCTGGTCCATGGCATTTAAGACTGCCAGGATAGTTGTATGTGGACTGCTCCTATGCCCTTCTGTGTGTAGGTTGAATCCAAATGCTGAGCTCTGGTGTGATCCGTTCTCTGGCACACCAGCTCTTACTCTGAGCAATAGCAAGGTAGGAGGAGGACACGTGCTGCGATCAGAAGGCTGAGAAATGGAGACTTTAACACTTGTTCTGTCCTGATCTTTTTCTCTGGTCTTGGACCAGTAGCTCTACTTCTCTGCCAACAGTTTCTCTGTTTCTCCATCCCCCAAATAATGTTATTCCTTCTTGCCTGACCCGGGTGTGGGTGGGGAGGATGACTGTTGTTAGATGTGCCCAGCAACCAAAACCCATGCAAAATCTTTCTGGCTTGGTGTCCTGCAGCGGGTCAGTGTCCAGCCCCAAGTATTGAGAATGGAAGACTGAAATCTCCACTCAGCCAGAATTATATCTATAAGAGCAACATCACGTTTGAATGTGATCCTGGGTATGTCATTAGGGGGAGCGAAATGATTTGGTGCCAATCTGACACTAGGTGGAGTCCTCGGCCACCAGTTTGTAGCCTGGGTAAGTATAAAGGATGGGGTCGTTTTTGTTACTTCTATACTAGAAATGCATTTTTGTCACTGATTTTTATCAGTAGTTAAATGCAGCAATGCTCTTTTATGTTTCCATCTGCTTGCACATGGCCATATAGGTTATCTGTCCTCAAAAGAGACACGTACACATAAATGTTGACATTATCCTTTTGGGTGCTGAGTTTGGGTTCCATCAGTTAGTTTTATTAGTGAATATTATTGATTATTAGTTTTGCCTCTGATTTAAATGAGAGGGTCTTGTGAGGCTCTGATGCCCGTAGAGTGCAAGGAGCCTTCAAGAAGTACAGTAGAACTAGAATTTTATAACAAGACCATTGTCTGATTGTGTCTCCTCGTAAAGGGACAAATCTTATGGTTAAATTCATTGTGTGATTTGCAAACAAGGTCACATTTTGCCACTTGATTTCAAGCGTGGGCTGACCCCACACGCCAGCTGCCAGGCTTGTCGCTGCTTGCTATTTGTTTCTTGCACACATTTTGTGCTCAGAGTAGTAAGTATATTTAGGCATGTCTTGGTGAGGGCAGACTTGAAGCCACTGATTTTTAATGGCTATGTCTCTTCCTGCAATAGAGGCTTCTTCCTCAAAATGTTTCACGATTACCTGTGGGTTTAATAGATACCTATGTTTTTCTGCATTGCCAGGTAGCTGCTCCTACCCCCCAGCCGTTGACAATACTAACCAGGTTCCTCGAAAAGAGTTCCCGGTAGGGTCTGCAATCACCTACTCCTGCAGACCTGGTTACGCCTTGATCCCTGGAGTAATTCCCAGGATTACTTGTCTTAACAATTTCACATGGTCCGAAGTCCCGGAGTTCTGTGAGAGTAAGTAACCCCTCTTTTTTTTTTTTTTTTAACCTTAATTGTCTTTGTTTTGACTGATCTGCGATCTCGGCACTGGTTTCAGGAGCTATTTCTCCTAAGACCCTTGGGGCTGGATTTCCAGAGGTGCTGAGCACTGGCAGACCTCTTGGAGTTCTGGGTGTTCAGCACTTCTGATGATGAGACTGTGTGCAGGAGTTTATATGTACTGGGTACATGGTGATAGCAGGGCCAGGTGACAAACTGAATTCACTGTGCAACTCTTCTTCTCCTCACCACAGTCTTCTCTCTGATCCCTTGTGGGTGGGGATGCTTCAAACGCACCGGACTTCTGAGCAGCCTCAAACACTTAGAAACATATTGCCAACTAGTCTTTCTCCCCGTGTGCAGCATTTCCTAGCCCCTCAGCCCTCCTGGATTATATTGACTGAGGCCTAGGGTGATTCTGAAATACCGAATAAGATTCAAAATCTTGGAATCATAGGGTGGGCTGTGTTCGGCTCTGCAACTATAAACGGGCCGATGCCACTTACCTTGTAATCCAAGAAATGGGTGGATACCTTAAATCATCAGGAAGCCAGTTCCCTCCTGAGGCAGGCAGGTGCATAATGCAGTCCCTCTGGGGCTGGACATGATGATCTTGTGGGGTTCCTTCTAGCCCCAGAGAGTCATCGCACCCTGTTTCATTTTGATAAAAAGCCAAGCTTTTTTAGTCACCTCTTGAGGCCTCTTCCATCCTTCTGTTCATCCTAGCAGCCCTTCTCTGCACCTATTGACCTGTGGATATACCAGGGTCTGTCAAAGGTTTCGGATCCTCCCGGCAAAAAAGTCTGAGTCATAGAAATCTTCTCTACTGCAAACCTTCCCCCAACACCATCGTAAAATATTTGTCTGCTGGTGTTTCTCAGAGTTGTACTGTCCAAACCCAACTATTGAAAATGGAGAACTGATCTCGGCCAGTAGAAAGGAACACACGTTTGGAAACCGTGTCGAATTTAACTGCCATTTCGGCTACTTCATCAGAGGCAGTTCCTCGGTTCACTGTGGGGGTGATGGGACCTGGCATCCTCCACTGCCCTTCTGTGATAAAGGTAAGTAAAAATGAGTGCACTGGGTGGGAGAGGGAGGTCAGCTCAGGGGTTTCACTTCTTGTCTCATCTCCAGGGCTTTTTCTAGCTCAGGACTGAATATGTGAGTTGCTGCAGTGCGCAGCCCTTTTTCAGGGGATGATTCTTGTATCCTTTGGATGTTGTTTTCAGGAGAATTTACAGCTCCCCCCCAATTTTCAGTCCAATATTTCTTTTACTTCATATCCTTCCCTTAGTCTTGCTTCCACTGCACTGTAGAATTCGGCGCAATCTTTGCACTTCATTGTGCTTGGGTGGAGAGCGGCAGGGGAGACGGCCCTTCATATGGAAGAGGAGGAGCTGTGGGAAGGTTTAGTAGCAGGTCAGGGGCTAAGCCACTGGTTGGGGGACTTGGTGGCGGGGTTCATAAGTGACAGGAGGGTCAAGTGCTTGTTCAAATGATCCTGGGAGGTGAAGGGCCCATTTGCAGACTGGGGGCCTGATTCTGTAAAGAGCTGAACATCAACTCGAAGCAGATCTTCCCACAACATAAATGCTGGGTGTTGGATTCTCCTGCAACCTCCCTGGAGCCAGCCCTGCCTCTCACCCAAGTCAGCTAGAGTGCTCTCCAGCCTGACATCTTTGCTTTTCTCTTCCCCATGTAGTCTGTGGCCCACCTCCAGCTATCACCAAAGGCAAGCACTCTGGCATCGGCCAGGAGCATTACTCTTATGGATCAAAAGTCACGTACAGCTGTGCTGAGGGCTTATCCCTGATTGGAGAGTCTTCCATCTACTGTACATCAGACAATGGGGTAAATGTGACCTGGAGTGGCCCTGCCCCACAGTGCAAACGTGAGTCTTTCTGCATCATGCTACATTAAACAAAGGTAGTGACTAGAGACCGTGCTGTGCAGGAAGATCGGGTGGTTATCACATTTGTAGGAAGCAATGATCTAATGCATTCCTGGGCAGAATTGCACGGATGCATTCCTGATACGGGAGGTGTGATGTGCAGGAGGAAAAAGAGTCCTTGGGAGCTAAAGCCCATATGCAGAATCCAAACAGAGCATCTTGTTCAGCAACCCTGGTCATGTAAAAAGAGTTCCAAGTATAGCAGAACTGGAAAAAGCATGGGAATGCCCCAGCCAACTTGACGTAGCAGTGGGGAGAAGAGCACGGAGCAGTGTTCTCAGTCGTGCCCAGTGACCGTATTGCTTTTTTTTTTTATAGTCCTAGTCCAAAACAAATCCAATGCAGGAAGAAACAGTCTGCAAGCTTCTATAGATATAAAATACCTTCTTTAAATACAAAGGTCTATAAAAAAAAAAAAAAAAAAGTTAACAAACTGTGATGTTCTTGTGTCCCCTGAGTCTGGGGTTACCTTAACATTGACATCTGTTGACCTCCCTCAGTTGTTCGCTGCCCCATGCCAGTGGTTCACAATGGAAGGACAATCAGTAACAGAACTGCTTTTCTGTATGGAGCCACTGTGCAGTTTTCTTGCAACAAAGGCTACAGGATGGATGGCAATGGAGAAAGTTGGTGCCAGGAAGACAGTACATGGGATTCTCCTGAGCCAACTTGTCAGCCAGGTAAGTATTGATGCTGACCAGCGATATGAGCAGGGGTGACTTCCCAAGCTGCAGGGAGCCTCCAGACAGCCCTTGAGTCACTTTGACAAGGATCAGCCCTTCTCCAGCTAGACTCCCTCAGTGACCCAAGTTTCAAGCTTACCATATGCCTGGATACATAGGTTTGAAGCCACCGGTGCTGACCTGGCCTTTCCTCCAGCGACGATCAATACACGTGGTCCCAGGGTGATTGCTGTGCCTGTAGGGAGGGAAGGAGTGAAGGAGCTGATTCCCAGGTATCTCCTAGATTTCAGGCCTAACTCTCATTGGCAGTGAAATGGGAGCTTCACGCTGAAGCTCATTGTATAAACAAGAGTGTGGGCCCAGGTCCGGTCTGCCTTGTATGGCAGCAGAGGGTATCTAAGTGTCTGTTTGAGGTATTTAGAGAGAACCATTGACTGTAGCATATGATAGACCCTGGTGATGCTGCCACAAAATACCTGATAGACAAAGGACTAGATGGGATTTCAGTCCAGCCCTTCCTGGGCTTCTTACTGGTAGGTACTGTACAGGTGCAGCTCCAGTTCACATCAGCATGTATTCCTCACTGAAGTGTAGATCCTCTTCTCTCTTGAGCGAGAGACTCGTGGTTGATCTGGTGATGTTACATGGGGCTTATTTCTCATCGAAATCAAAACAGCTGCAGTGAAATCAACCATAAGGTGGGAGGAGAGGAGAGGAGGGGGGATGGCTTTGTGCTACAGGCAGCAAGCAGCATTTGTGGGCTATCTCCCCCTTCTCTTCCTGATCTGCCTTCTGTTGTGCCTCTTCCTTTCAGTCCAGTGCTCAAAGCCAAAAGTGGAAAATGGAAGAATGGTCAACCCCACGAGTGAAAAACCGTGGTACAAAGTGAATGAAACAGTCTCTTTCAAGTGCTCTCCGGGATACCAATTTTCAGGCCATTGGTACCTGCCTGTAACTGATACTTGGAAAATTACCTGTTCTGCAGATGGCAACTGGACAACGTTCCCCACGTGTGTAAGTGGCCTAGTGTGGTGGGATTTCTTGAGGCAGCCTGCCCAGGGTCTAGCATGGGACAGAAGAACTGTCTGAACTGTCCTTAAATATGTTTGCTTCATTCAAAAAATGAGCTGCATGACCAGGCAGGAAGAAGTGTCATGGATAAGATGGAAAGGGAAAAAATACACTGATCTGTAAGCAAAGAAATCCCTGATCTCCTCTCTTAATTTGAGAGATTTCTTCATTTTGTAGTGACAGCTCCAAGCAAAATACAAAATGTATCAAATTTGATTGATAAAACATCACATCAGTATAGGGTGTGTGAGCATGTGTGTGTTCTGATTTATTTGAAACCCAGTACAAAGCCAATATTATGACCCTTTAATGAGCAATTTCCAATGTGCTCAGTGCAGCACAGATGCATGAGAAGGCATGGTTTCTGTCTAAAGCTTACAGGCCAAATGTCTGATCCTAAATGTGGGTGAGACCCTCCCCAGAGGTGCTTAGTACTGCTGACTTCCATGGATACGAGGCTCCATGTCAGCCACAGATGGTACAAGACAGCCTTAGGGGAGGGCAATCCGGTCTACTGCCTGGGGCCCCACACTTCATAAAAATAAAAATTAATTGCACTGAATATTTGTATTATCAATATTGTATTAAGATTCTTTCGTTGCAGTTTCATGAATAGGGCAAAGTGAAATTGAAATTGGAAATGTCCGACTTGCTCATAGATCATCACAATTTAAGCCTCGAAGGGGCCCCAAATGAGTCTCTTGCCCAGGGCCCCAGCAACCCTAAGGCCATCACTGGAGGCAGGCATGTGTAGAATCATATCTGGATGCAGAAAGAAGCAAGTGCACTTAAGAGGGTAAGCCCTCATCTTCTGCAGCATAGTCACATACTGTCTTTTTCCTTTCTTTTTAGAGAAAGCAAGGCAGTTCTGCCATGTGTGATGTGGTACTTGACAGCAGAGCTGCTCTGCAGTGCGGTGTGCCCCTGGTGCAACTGAAGTCCCTGCTGGAAGTCCAGAAACTGTATCTGGAGATTGAGAAACTGAAGCGGGAGATAAAAAAACTAGGATAAATACCTGAAACTTGCACCCAAGTCATAACACACTGAGCCTTCTTGGGATATAGTTTGTATAACTGCAGTGTCCGTAGGAGGATGGCAACTGATTTCATAGTATGTGTTAGTGCACCCAGTAGGCTGAGGAAGATTAGCCAGTAGTTGAGGGAGCAGATTACATTGAGCTGAATGCCAGTAGTTTAGAGTTTTCTGCTTTCCTGACTCTCCTGCTAGTGAAGTGAAGTCCATACTCATGAACTAGGTATTTCAGGTTGTGCAGTGAGTTTTTTGTGTGGAATAGTAAATAGAGTCAACCCTCAGATTATTTGTTCATCTAGGAAAACATACCAAGCAAGGAGAACCTGGATTGAATTGCAGGAAAGTAAACATGCAGGTGAGATGAGCTTTGGACCCTCCTTAGATGGAGGTTTACATTGGCCAACCTCAGTCCTGCGGATGGCCCAGAATTCCTGTATGCTCAGTGTAACCATATATATTCAATGCTTTTTGACATGCATATGGGAAATAATACGGAGTGAGTGTTTGACTGTCTGATTTCTGCTAGCCTTCAATAAAGTTTTGGGCAC
Organism: Alligator sinensis; assembly: GCF_000455745.1. Lineage (NCBI taxonomy): Eukaryota > Metazoa > Chordata > Crocodylia > Alligatoridae > Alligator > Alligator sinensis. Next base: position 30,490 of record NW_005842116.1, on the reverse strand, counting down.
CACCTTTGTGATCAAGCAATATTCATTTGCCAGCAACAAATAAAATTTTAAATCCAGCATAAATCCCATTCCCCCTCGTGTTGTTACTGGTGCTGATATGATCTATGGAATAATAGGGGAACATCCGATTCTAATACTTCTAATCTCACATCTTTTGCCACTGTTTAAAATTATCTGGGAGCATGGGGTCGCATGTACATTGGGTGTAGACCAGCCAGTGGAGGCTGCTTTGTGACTACGAGGAAATTTTTGGCCTGTAGCATAAGTAGGGAGGACTTTTCGGTAGCAGCCGCCTGTGTTTCAGAAGTCGTTCCTGTTTGGAGCCCATCAAAAAGGGGTTAGTGCTTCCATATTGGATTAATTTTCCTTGCAATTTGTCAATGACAGAAAAATAGCTATTTGGTATTCCCTTCCAGGACTAAATCTTAGCTCTTCTGAGAGATACACAGCTGTAGTTAGAAATGGACAGTATCTCCTATCTGCCTTCCTAATGCTATCTGAGCATTGCTAGCTAATCAGTTAATGTTTCCTATTCCATTTGTTCAGACATACTGACTATGAAATCCTTCTATTATTTTCTGAGCCAGCTGGCTTCCTTGATGTACATACAGACATGTAGCAGCTGGTCCAGCAGTACTGAAGTCATTTTCCGTCCTTCAGAAAAAGAGCAGGGCTGAGTTCCTTTCCAGACTAAAACCCTGGGCTACAGAAAGCAGGAGGAGCTGACAGAAACAAAATAGCAGCCATTAAATAACAAATGATCCCAGAAGGAGACCCAGAAATGTTCCCTACATGCAAGTAGTAGGTTGCTGGATCCCTTAAGGGCTACTGAATTCTACTGAATAGGGTTTATCCTCCAGACAGTGCAAGTAGGGATGGAGGCGTTTGAAATCTCCATGAGTTCATCCCAGCAACTGCAAGTTGGATGTGCTAAATGTGCCTAAGCATCTTTCCCGAGAGCTGAAGAAAGAAGCGCCCTCCACAGCAACACGCATACGTGCCCTTTCCCAAGGGCAGACTCTGCGATTAAGGGCTGGGGGGGGACTCAGAATTGAACTTGACCTGTGGTTTGCTACTTTTGAAGATATGCAAGTCTGCTAACTCTATGTGGCGATCACCACACATCAGGGGAAATGTATGGTTTCTTTGCAGGCGAGTACCACTAGATGCTGCTCACTCATAAACCATTAATCCAAGTCTCTGCTTGCTGCTCCTCATGCTGAGTACCACTTGACTGTGCCAGCTGCTCTAGGTACTAATCATCTGCACCATTTCAGATGAAAAAAGGAGCAGTAGGAGTCAGGCTCTAGTCCCCAGCCCAGTTCAGTTTGTCTACTAAAATGCATTCCCTTTAAAGAGCCTGCTTTTACCACTGTCAACAGTGAAAGGTCAGTGAGCAAAGGCAGGATTAACAGTTCTCTATGACAAACACCACGTATTGCGTGCATGTGTATGTGCTTTCATAAAATGGTTTAACAATGGTATTTATTAACATTGCTAATTAAAGCCACAGCATAACCTCTGAGGAAGCAAGCTCTTGCTTACAACATCTTCTGCATCTCTGATTCAGCTAGTATTTGAGGCGCATCTCCACCTGGCCTCCTGTCTAATTAAATCCAGATTCTTAATAACAACAGTGTGGGTTTCAAAATAAAAGGAGTGCTCAGCATGGAGCAGTGTCTACAGAGAGATGCAGTCTTAACCCTAACAAGCTTTTCTGTCTGTCGGTCGGGCTTGGGTATTGCTGCACTATCCAGTGCTTAGGTCATCTACCTGCCCATGGAATCATTCACCTATGATTCCCCAGGCTGCCATTTCACACCTCCTCTGCAGCTACCCTGAACCATACCCGAAACATCCTTGGTGAATGCAGGGGAAGCCACCTCACTGACACTGCAATGATGGGCAGCACTACGGGGTCATAATTAGTTCATTCATGCCCTTCCAGCCTGAGCATCTATGAATCGATGGTGGAGCCAGGTAAGAACGTATGAACCAGTGCAAGGCTTTTTAGGGACAAAAGTCCTCCCTGACCCCCAGTCTGGCATCTGCGGTGCCCTGAGCAGAAAAAGCCCACCCTCCAGCCAGAAACCTGGTTTTCTCAGTACTGGCAGAAGCATCGATGCACCTCAGGTGCAACCTCTGGCCTAGGCTGTGTCCAGTGCTCCAACACTTCAAAGCGAGGTGAAACAGAAAAATCCCCCGGGTGCCAAGAGCAAAAAGCATCGCCCCCAGCAGACCCCCGAGACCTGGGCTTACCAGTGGCCGTCCACACTGCAGGAGCTACTTTTATTCCCCTGCAAGTGCGGAGCCTCCGCCGTCGTGGCCCTGCCGGTGCATCCCGAGGGCTTGCCTGGCTCCACAAGAATGCCCTGGGAAGCAGCCAGAAGAATTACCTAAAACCTCGGGAATTTCTCCCAAATAGGACAGAGGGAAGCCTGTGTCCACGCAGCTCCTTACTCCTCCCTCGCTCGGTCTTGCTGCCCGCGGAAGGAAGGACTTGGCAGTCCCGGGCTCACGCTGCGAAGAGCCCTGCAGCCGGGCTGGAGCCGTCTAGCCATGGGCTCGCTCCG
>NW_005842116.1:5370-27777 GCF_000455745.1 Alligator sinensis | reverse complement strand
GCCTGGCCGGGCTGCACAAGCTGCCCGGGATGGTGCAGACGCGGCTGTGCCTGCGCGGCTCCACCTGGTCCCCGCTGGAGCCCTTCTGCGGCCGTGAGTAGCCCCCGCACCAGCCTCTCCCCAGGGACCAGCTCTGCTCAAATCCTGCCCGGGCTCTGCTGCTTTCTGGCCCCTTCCCTGCACCCGGCCCTGCCTGCTTGCCCTGGAGCAGCAAAGCTGCATGCTCAGGCGGGTTGTAAGAGCCAGGTGGGGCCGGTCCTGCCTGGAGCAGGGGGTTGGACTAGGTGCGATGGTCCACGCTTCTAAACTAGGGAAGAAAAGCAGCCCCTTTCTTCAGCCAGCCAGGTAGGTGTGATGGACCGCGGTGTGCCATCCCCTGATGGTCCTGCTGTCTCTTCGTACCACGCTTGTTCCTGAACCTTTGCAGCTAGCAGCGCGTTGTTATTCATCAGCCCCGTTTACAGTATTATGTAGTTGTGGGTCACGCAACGTTTCATAGAAGCGGGACGTCGGCTCCTGCTTTCCCTGCGGCAGGTCGGGGCGTGAGGTGTGTGTTGGGTGGTCTAATGTAGGTCTTAGATTATGGATGGTACAGGATGGTTCATCTAGTCACCAGGAGGTTGCAGTAGGTGACTTTGGAGGTCTCTCTGTGACTTACGATGCACGATAGAAGGCTAAAAAATGCAACTTGTGTTTAATCCCTGTCTCTACTGCTATTTTTGTGCGTGTCATCTTTGTTCCTAGGAAGCTGTAGCAGCCCAGCGAGGGCCAGGTTTGCTCAGCTGTCAGAGGAGGACGAGAAAAAGAGTTTCTACCCTGTTGGGAGCACCGTGCGTTATATCTGTCGCCCCGGGTATGAGAATGTCACTGCAACGCAGCCAACCAGTACTTGTCTTGAAAATGTAACCTGGTCAGATATCCCCGAGTTGTGTAAAAGTGAGTGTCTTTTTTGCTTCTTCCTGTGGATCGTGTAACCAACCTGGACTAGACAGCAGGAGAGTGTTAGGGAGGTGACCGCGGCTGATCTGTCAGCATTAACTTGTGTGACTTTTAGGTTGAAATATCTTTTGGTCCATTGATTTCCAATTCTTTTTGAGCTGGAAATGAGGCAGTAAACAGTGGACACCCTCACGGCTGGGCAGTGATCCTTGCTGTGCATCAGTGGTTCAGTGTGGGTGGCAGTTTCCATTGCTTATTCTATACTTGGAACAGAAATCACAAATAATGCAGTAACTGTTAGGCAGGGTTTTAAAATGATTAGCATGATCTCAATGCAGCCAGTAGGAGAATGAGAATACTCCTACTGTTTTGTTATGGTGTCAGCATGCCGCATCTTCCAGTTGGTGCAAAGGTCTCTTCTAATGCAGGGTTACAGGAACTAGGTAAATGGAAACCAGTCTTCGCTCTCCCTCCTTGAAAAAATGGGTTAAATTGTCTATTACAATTTGCTACAAATGCTTTCTGGTGCATCTTTAGGTGCAAGTGCTCTGGCCTGGCTGATTTAAACAAGCACTTTATGTGCATAACAGCTTTATGGGCAAGAATCCTTGTTTATAGCAGGGACAGAATCCCACCCTGGGAAAAGTACCTGCTGCTTTTCCCAGGATCGTAGCTCACATTGCACAATGCAGGAGAATTTCAAGGTCCTTGTTTATAGCAGGGACAGAAATGTTTTCCTGGCATAACTGTTCATTTTCTACTCATTTTTTTTGTGTTTTCCTGGACCCTGGCTCTCTTTCTTGTCTTGCCTATGGAGATGATACAGTTCTGAGTGCCCTTCTGGGGGAACTTTTCCCAGGATCGTAGCTCACATTGCACAATGCAGGAGAATTTCAAGGTTGCAAAGGGGAATCAGGCAATTAGAAATGGACAAGGATGTCTATGGTTAAGTAGGATGAAAGAGAGAGATCTAATACTCGAACTTAGGTGGTCTGAGGTTGTCTTGTTCTCCTGTAAGGGTGTGAGGGAGTTTCCCTTCCTTTTAACATGCTGGCGCTAAGCTCGGTCTCTCCTAGGGAAATCTTGCGGTGCTCCAAAAGGACCAGAACATGGCAGAGCTGCTGTTATAACAGACTTCCTCTTTGGTGCCAGGATGAACATAATTTGTGACGCGGGGTGAGTCAAGCTGCACCGAGTGATTCATAGGGCCTTAGCTGGGGTAGAGCTGCTGGTCAGCACTGGAACAGGGAGAATGAGAAACCTGGTCTTGTATTAAAAGAAAAAACCCCTACTCAGAGCAGATGCTAGAAGCCTGTTGCCAGGCCTGGGCTACCTGCTTGAAGAGTAAACATTTCTTAAAAGAAATGGGCCAGACATTGGAGCGCAAGATCCCCCACACTAATTAGGAGGGCAAAAGGGACGGCTGTGGCATCATGGGTGTTGCCTGATGCATGCAAACTGTTGCTGGAAAAACCTACCTAGTGTGCAAGCAGATTTGCTTGTAATTTCTTTCTGGGTATAGTTTCTAATCTTGAGAATAACTGACCCATCTACTGGCTTGGAAGCCATAAAGCAAGCATGGGTGCCATGGCTTAAATGAACATGTATGGTTTTATCAGTGTAGCACACCCTTGAGTGGCTTGTGATTCTCAGCCAGGGTGCCTTGAGATCCTTTCAGGGGTGTTGCAGGGTGCCACACAATGTTAGCACTGTTACGTGTGCCACGTGATTCACAAACTAAATCCTAAGTTTTCAAAGGGGAATCCGTAGTCTTAAAACCTTTTTGACCCGTTAAGGTCTATGTGAGTGCTTTGCACAGAAGAACTGCTCTATTTCTTTTGTGTAGTCCAAAAAAGGATTGAAAATGAAGAGCTGGCATTTTCCAAGGGGTGCCTTGAGGCTCTTGAGGGGTGCCTCGGGTCTAAAAAGGTTAAGGGGTGAGGATTTTGAAAGACTGGCAGCAAAGTGAGAGGTTCTGGGTATCTGCCTTCTCTTGCTCTTGCTGTCCAGACAGATTGCCTTTGAGTACATAGGAAAGACCTTGCTCATGAGAGAGCGTCTTCCTGTCAGCAAGTGAAGACGCTATTTTCCAAATAGCTTTGCTATTAAGGACCAATTGTAAGAACTTTTGTAGGAGCCTTTTTTCCCCCTTTTTCTTTAGGTACCAGTTAATTGGGCGTCCGTCCATCAGTTGTCGGTTGAAAGGAGATCAAGTTGCGTGGAGTGATCTTCCAACTTGCCAAAGTAAGGATATGCCTCTGGTCTTGGGAAGACTGGAGGTGTGTAGCAGAATAACTCTGCTGAAGAGCTTCACTTGACAGTGTCCAAATGAGGAGGATTTTGTAGAGGTTTTGGGGAGGGGGCAGGCATGATGAGAACTTATAATGTTTAATCCCTCTGGCTACCCACCTGGGGAAGCTTTTCATCACAGGGAGCTCCCCCTCCTTATCTGGACACCTCTCGACCTACTCTTTCTCTCTTCCAATTCAGACTGCATGTTTGGTGGCCATTATATCAGCCAGATTTTACTGAAATGTAGGCCTTCATGGCAGGCCCCGCTCCCCAAAAACTGTATTTCTTCAGGACAAAGTAACCTTGAGGTCCTCATCAAGATAATTGCCTAGGATATTCAGTTTGTTCAGCACACCTCCTGGGTTTCTACAAGCTCTTATTCCTGTTAGCAGCTGCTGAGGTTATTAGTCCTAGTGGCAGAAAAGCAAAGGCTGGTCTGCTTTTCCTATCAAATGGGTCGCAGATGATGTCAAGACTTGCTACCAGGAGGTGAACAAGGGCACATCAGGCCATGTCGAAGCACAGTTTGCAGAGAGACATGTCTTACCACTTCCTTTGTTCAATTCTCCAGTCCTGGAGCTGGTTAGAACAACTGCCTGCAGTGTTGTTCCCATCCCCTTTGGCAGAGCCCTTGGTCAGTGACTTTTCAAATGGGATTCCCCCTCCTTCCCCTTTCCTGGTAGGAGCAGCGTGTGTCAGTCTCCAACAGTGCAGTATTTATGGGCTGTCCCTACAAGGGAGAGTTTGATCTTGCATGGTATGTGTGCTGCATGACTGGAATCTCCCTGGATAACCCATACCAAAGAGCCAAGGGTACGGTAGAGCAGGTTACCTGATGTTCTTTCCCCGTGTTTAAAAAAGGAAAAGAAAACCTGTGACCTAACAGGTGTAGGATATAGCCTGGGGAGTGATGTACTGCAATGTTCATAGCTGCTTTTTCTCTCTCTCGAGCAGTCACGGCAACACAACCTGCTACTCCCACAAGTGACCCCCCAGGACGAGCAGACGTGGGTGTTAATTCCACAGGTAAAAAAAGAACCGCCTGTTGCTTAAAGTTGGGAGGTCTGGGATGTCATTTGCAGTTGGATCCCAATAGAATAGGGTCACTTTAGTGTAAGCATGATGCCCTGTCTGGTCTCCTCTGTACTACAGATAGGGACCGAGGCTTTGTCACTGTACTAACAGGACCATCATCCATGGCTGAGGCCCCTACAGGCTTTGGCAGAGGCCTTGGTCAGTCACTAGACACGTGAGATTCCCCCTTCTCCCCTTTTCCCAGTAAGAGCAGCATGTGTTAGCCTCTAGCAGTGCAGTATTTATGGGCTGTCCCTGCAAGGGAGAGTTTGAGCTTGCATGGTATGTGCGCTCCATGACTGGAATCTCCCTGGATAACCCATACCAAAGAGCCAAGGGTACGGTAGAGCAGGTTACCTGATGTTCTTTTCCCGTGTTTAAAAAGGAAAAGAAAACCTGTGACCTAACAGGTGTAGGATATAGCCTGGGGAGTGATGTACTGCAATGTTCATAGCTGCTTTTTCTCTCTCTCGAGCAGTCACGGCAACACGACCTGCTACTCCCACAAGTGACCCCCCAGGACGAGCAGACGTGGGTGTTAATTCCACAGGTAAAAAAAGAACCGCCTGTTGCTTAAAGTTGGGAGGTCTGGGATGTCATTTGCAGTTGGATCCCAATAGAATAGGGTCACTTTAGTGTAAGCATGATGCCCTGTCTGGTCTCCTCTGTACTACAGATAGGGACCGAGGCTTTGTCCCTTTGCATGCTGTTTTTTTGTTTGCTTTCTGACAACTTGCTCACTTTACAGATCTACAACCATTTGTGCTTTGCTTGCGCAGGCCCCGGGGTGTAGAGGTCAGGAGGGCTGAGCAGCTAAAGGTGAAGGCAGTTCTGCAGAGTGCGTGTTCCCTGCCACAATTGAAAGGGTTCAGAGCTGGAAAATGGGAAAGAAGAGCAGTTTTTGGGTGTTGTACTATGTGCTGTGCTAAGGGGACCGTGATCTGGGGCTGGGGCCTCTACACGCTGGTGCGCTACAAGTGCAGGAGGGCTTTCAAATATTCTGTCACTGTGATATCATAGCACTGGTGGGTCACCTCTGCTAAGTCCCCACTGGGCTCTTTTTGGCATGACCATGGTCTGGTCTCTACCAAAGCCAGTGGAAGGAGCACTTGTAGATCTGGTGCTTTTTTCAATTTCCTTTTATTTTTATATTTTTTTTGTCCTGCATTTGACATACACTTTGGTTTGCTGTGGGGGGTGCTGTCTTCATGCCAGGCCTGTAGTTGTACACGTGTGTGTGTGTGTGTGTGTGTGTGTGTGTGTGTGTGTGTGTGTTTAAAAAGGCCAATTGGGTCAGCTTGTTCATCCATTTTTTTTTTTTTTTAATTATTTCTGTGACAGGTAATTCACCCCAAAGAACACCTGGCATGTTTACTGTTCAACATCATGAAGGTGGTGATAACTTTCTAAAGCTGGCAGAAAAATGCTATCAATGAACTTTAGTTCCACACCTATAGTAATGATGTGAACAATATAAATATAAATGAATATACATACCCTGACTCTTCCTACGAAATTCTTAATATTAAAAAGTATTTGATGGTATTGTTTGTTATAACTGAGGATGAGTAGTATCCCGGCGGGCTTTGGGCTCATTGCAGCGTCCCCCGGGGGCCTGCCCAGCCCCTGCACTGAGGGGCTGTGGGGTGGTCCGGCTAGCAGTGGGGCGCAGTGCTGAAGTGGGAAGGGAGGGCTCAGGTCTTAACTTGAGTTAGGAACTGGTGCCAGAAACAGCAGAAAGGCGGCAGCTGGCTAAGAGCAGCTGTGGGAGGCCTGAAATGCCTTTGGACACTTTTTAAGAGCTGCTTTGAAAGGGACTATTAGAAGCCCTGAATATGAAGACAGATTGGCACTGTCCCCCCTGACCCTCAGCGCTGATGGCTCTGGATGCTTACGCTGAGTTCAGACTCAAGTGGATGAATGATTTTGTAGCCACGCTGGTTTGGAAATGATGCGAGAGGCAAGGGTTTCTGAGGGCGATCTCTTTTATCAGCTCAGCTGAAACGGTGGGCTTTTTGGTGTCCAGCCAGCACCTTCATCCCAGGTTATCAGAGACCTGAGCAAGAATGTCCTACATGCACAAACTCGTCCAACTTGGTCCCAGCTCTGTGGTTGGGGCACTAAAAGAGATTGCCCTCACAAGCTCTGGCCTCTTCCATTGTTTCTAGACCATCACAGCTATACGGTCACTCGCCCGCTTGAGTCTGAATGCAGTGGAAGCACCCAGAGCTTTCAGTGCTGTGGCATTGGCATCCCAAACCTGACTAGCTGCCTTCCTTTTTCAAGGCTTTGAATAGCCCATTTCAGAGCTGCTCTTACTAGCTTTGAAAATTTATTTATAACAGCCTTAGAACTGATCAGCCTTTCAGGTTTCTAATAGCAGCCCTTGGCCAGCTGCTGCCCTTCCATTGTTTCTGGCACCAATTAGTATGCTATTAAATGGAGGTGAATTACATTACAAAGGAGACAGTGGGGCCAAAAGGTGCTGTGTCCTGAAGTAACTTATGCAAGTACCTTATATGCTGAAAGTCGGGGGTTGTTGGTATGCAATCAGAAGGCAAAAAAATGGGATGGACAAGTTATGCTTTTATAGTGCAGAGAGAAGTGGCCGTCACTGTGTTTTCATATAGCAATATGTGTTTTTGAATTTTTTGGATTTAATATACACATCATCCCCAGGGTAAGTGCAATTTACTATGCACTACCAACATGTAACGTCAGCCTTCACGTAGTTATTGACTTAGAATGTGATGGAAAACTGAGGTTGTGAACGATTTTACAGTTACGCTGGCATCATGTGTTCCAACATTTTTGTGCATTTCTGTCTGCTCCTATCCTGGGAGAAGTGGAGCTAAGTGCTGGAACTCTAAACCAATGTCAGTTTGAAAGTTGCAGTAGCTTAGCTCCCTTAAACGCAGGAGCAGACGGATGTAACAGTTTAGTTGAAATAGCTGGTGCATGTTTCTGAGCTGCAAGTACTTGTCTTTTAAAATGGTTTACTGTTAGTTTGTCCACAGCCTTACAGTATACTTCCCTAATGCATTCTACTGTTTCATGCATAAGTGTGTGATAAGAATAATAAGTCGCATCTAAATGGCATGCTTTAGGAAAACTACAGTCCAAGAGAGCAATTCCCATGGTTTCTAAACCAATGAGAGCTATTCTGTTACAAACTTTGTTTTATATCTGTTTTTATGGCCAACACATTCTGTTCTGGTGTCTTGTTCCACTGCTAGGTAGTTGTGGTGCCCCAACAAGTTTAAAGTTTGCTGCTTTAAGTAAGGAAGATGAGAGGCGAAATTTTTATCCCGTTGGGATTGTTGTGAGATACACTTGTCGCCCAGGGTTTGAGAACATCACTGAAACCCCGCCTGATACACTTGTCGCCCAGGGTTTGAGAACATCACTGAACCCCCTCCTTTCAGGACATGCCTTGAAAATTTAACATGGTCAGAAGTTCCTGAATTATGCAGAAGTGAGTATCTCTGTTACTCCTCCGTCTTCATTTATCTACACACCATCCAGTTCATTAGCTCCCGTGATGTTTGGTTTGAATGTCTCTTGGCCAGTTTTATTCTACTAACAAATTTGAATTGTTTTATTTTATTCTTTAAATAAACATAAGGAAGTATTTGAAGTGCCAGAAAACTTAGCTGTTCTTGAGAGAGACCAGCAAAGGTGATGTATGGATGCTGCACACATTCTTTTGCATTCATGCACATGCAGTGTGTGCTCCAGTTTTATTGGAAAGAGAGTGCATTTCCAGTGCCATGTGTTTCAGCTGCAGTAAGTCCATGTGCATCACAATGCTTATTATAGGGGGATTAGCTGAATTTCTGCCACTGAGCCTCAGTAAATGTTTTTTTTTTGTGTAATGAATGTTTGCCTTAGAACTGATGATGCAGATAAGAGTATTTTTACAGAATACATAATTGTCCTGTGCCAAGCTGTTAGAAAATACGGAGGCAACAAACTATTTGTAAGGTTCAGGAGTGCTTAGACCCTTATTATGGACAGTAAGAAAGCCAGCTATATTCCGTCTGCTATCCATTTTAGACTGTGTAAGTGCCCCAGGGTCCAAGTCGACCATTAGCTCCCATTGATGGAACCAGCCCCGTGTAGAATTTAGACCTTCAGCCAAAGCTTCTGATACTGGCCATTGTAGGAGACAAAGCACTGGACTCAAAGACCCTTAACAGGCATTAATGCTAATCTTACCCTTATTCTCTGCTAGGGAAATCATGTGGTCCTCCAAGGGAACTACCCAATGGCAGAGCTGTTGTTAAAACAGATTATTTGTTTGGTGCAAAAGTAAACCTCCTCTGCAAGGATGGGTAAGTGTTGGACTTTGGGATTAAATAGCAGAATTCTGGTCTACAAACGGCTGGCAGTCTCTGGATAATGAGGCCTGGCCTGACTTCAGAAATATAGCACCCTTGAATCAACAGCGATCCGCTGGGTCCTCACTTGGAAGCAGACTCTTTAAGCCAAGTTTAGCAGAGTGTAATTTATGATTCCACCGTCCCAGCTGGATGTTAAATTGGGGTGGGAAGGAAGAAGGCCCAGCAGTGGGAGTGGATGGGCAATAAGGATGTAGTGATGTAATAAAGACCTGCCCAAGCCTGAATGTCCCATGATATATATAGCATAACAGTTTCTATAGCAACAGCACAAAAGGGAGTGATATTGTATGAATAGTATTTCATTTGTCTGTTTTAAATATAAATGATCCATTTGCAGCTCAGTCAACTAGGATTGGCCTGTGGCATGAATCCAGAGTGAGGTATGAACTCAGGCTTCTTTCATTTTGCATCCACCGTAGTTTGGGATAGTCCCAAGTCACTATGTAATCGCATCTTGTAGCCTTCCTTGTTACAAGTATAACACTGAGGATAGTGACGCCCAGTTCAGCTGCAGCTGGGGTACAGCTGTTGGAAGGTGTGGTCACAGCTCCTATTCCCCTGGCCCTCAGTGGGAAGACCCTGCCCTTGTTGAAATCCTTATGGGATGCTTTAAAGCTTGCAGTGTCATCCCTGAGTCTAATTCATTTGCAGATATTGTGTTATCTGAAACCATGATTGGCACATCCTGATGTCATCTGGCTTGGCTTAGTTTTTTGTCCTCTTGTAAAGCAAACCTAGACAAATCCATCATGAAAAAATAAGTGTACTCCTTCCTGGGATTTCTGAAGGGAAGGAGTATTGCTTGAAGAGCTACATGTGTTTACTGGTAGCTTTTTTTAAAAATAGAAAATTAAAGCTACAAAAACTCTTCTATGAACCACATTTTCCATCTGGTTGTAACTTGGCTCTTGCATTGTGTGCATGGTTTTAATCAGGGCATAGGCCTTTCTTAAGGATCCTGAGCTGCCTGATTTAATATTCTAGTTCTCTGATTTCAATGTAAAATTGTTTATTTATCTTTGGAATCCATTTCTTTCCCATTATACCTTGTGCCGTACCATGCCTCCCCCTGCCCTACTGTAAGGAGTGTGTTTTGGCTGCTGTCCTTCGAGTCCCATCAAAAAAAGCCATTTTCCACATAATTCCCTTGGTGCACTACTGGGGAAGTAGCACCATGTCTCACCCCTGTTGCATCAAGCACGTACACCAGGGGAAAACACATGGCAGGTCCAAGAATCCCAAGCCGAGAAGGAAGTTGAGCTGCTAATTTTGTCAACAAAAGCAATGTTGGACGTCTCAATGGACGGCTAGAAGGCAAGGCAGGCCTTGTCCAGACCAAACAATGGCAATTCTCAGGAGCTGCTTTGGATCAGTCCTGGTGCCTTTAAGGTGCCATTGGATTGCCTGACAGTTAGCTGCCCTTGCAAAAGCACTGCCCCAAGTGAAAGTTGACTTGTCTGTTCTTTGCCTCAAATATTTGTCCCTTTCTCAGTAACTAGTTACTCAGAATTGTGTCAAGCAACCTTTGGCTTTGTTCACCTTGAATAATGGAGTGGGATGCGCTTTCATTGAGTTGCACATGAGTTTCTGGAGTCCACAGTCACATGAATAGCGTTGCCTGGGCCTGGGAAATAACAATAGGCTGTTGTTCTGGTGAGGCTTTGTATGGACCAAAAGATACCTTGTAATTTTTTTAGACAAGTATATGTGGGACCAAAAAAACTAGTTAAGAAACTTGATCATCTCTCTCTTTTTCTTCTCCCCCCACCCAATCTAGGTATGAATTAGTTGGGCAGTCGTTTATCAACTGTACGTTAAAGGGAGACCAAGTTGAGTGGAGCAAACTTCCAGTTTGCCAATGTAAGACTAACCAAGACATTAGTTTTATGTTAAAACTATGCAGAATGCAATAAGAAATCTCTCTTCCCTGTTTATTTGCCTCTTTCTCTTTGTTCGTCTGATAGTCTGTGGAAGGTTTGTCTGTCAGACTGTAGCTGTAAGATGTGCTCTAACGTAAGTATCTGGCTGCTGGGCTGTTTCCAGCAGCTCTGACCATTGTCCCCTGAGTGCCCAGATCAAGCAGCTTTCCCTCCCTCTACCTGACCATAGGGAGGTTTGTGCTGTGATGACGCATCTCAGGATTCATACATCACGGGGCTAAAACTTGTCTGTACATTGATAATTGTGGAGGGGGGGTGGCATAGCGCTTTTAATGAAGCCTTCAAAAACTGAAGGCGCTAATCTTGTTCCAGATTGTGCTAAAATATTGTTTGCTAAAACATATCATCTTTTCTGAGTATCTCAGTCAAGGTTTTACTACTTCAACCTTTTTTACTTCACCATTAACTGACACTTTTATTAATGTTAATGCTGACCTTCTTTCTTTGCATAATTACTTGTTCTTCCTTTCATTCTGTTGCCCAAGGGACCCAGGATAGCATGGGTTTAGAGAGCTTTACTTATAACTCTCCAGTAACTTACAGACGCAACTCTGGTTTCAATCTTATTGGAGTTGGCTCCGCTTCTTGTAAAATTAAAGATAAAACAGGCGGAGTCTGGAGTGGAACCCCTCCTGCATGTGGATGTGACTAACGTTACTTTTTAGGACCGTACCGGGTCTTTTTGTTCTGTACCAGGTAAAACCATTCTAATCGATTCTAACTGACAGCTGAAGTGTAAGTTGTATGGCAAATTTTAGAAAAAAGACGCTAATGAATACATTCATCTTAATACGCACCAATATCTGGCTCAGTCAGGAGTTTCCTTTCCTATCAGGCAAGAATACTTTTAGCAGCTCTTTATTCTCTTTATTCTTTTTGTCTAGTGAAAAGTGCACCTGTTGGAAACAGATCAAAGGCAAAACTAAATTCAGGTAACTTGCATTCCTTAAAGTTCCAGTTTGTAGGATCTCATTTGTACAACATCACACTGCGTGTTCAATATTTGTTATTCCCAGGATCCAATTTCTGTAATAAAGCCACTCGTATTTGCTCATGTGGCAGTACTGTACCATAATTTCAGGGGAGAACTTGTTTGACCATCTACCTCTTAGTCTCAGGCACTAGTTAGCATTGCATTAGATTCCCCCTGGTAGTACGATAGTTTTGTGAACAGCATGTTCTGGGATGAATGTTGGATGAAGAGTTGAGGATGGGGTTAACTGCTCCTAGCTGGGGTCTGTAAGATGTTGAGAGCATAAGTAAATGGGTTCAGACCTGTGAAAGCTCTGGAAGGGTACAGACAGGAGAGGCAAGAACTGGGGAGGACTCCACAGATGGACATGTCCTGGACTGAAGTCAATTGGATTCAGTGAAGCCAATAGAGCTAGGATAGTTTCACACATGCTGAGAACATGTCCCTGTCGTGGAAAGCATTAGAGAAGAATGGCATACAAGACATTTCGACGTGCCTTCCACATTTTATAGGCACTCAAAAGTAATGAGTTGTCATCGGAAGATTCCTTTACACAAAGATTCTTAAGTCCCTCTTGAAGATGTATCATACCTGTAAGCGTTGTCCGGGTACCACGGATGTTGCGGTCGCTAACTGGCGTTTAGCCTCAGTGTTCTTCCTTACTCACTTGCCATGCCTTGATGGAAAAATAGATATATTGATAAAAAACACAGAGCTTGGGAGGTGTTCTCCCTAATATGCCTTGGGGTACTGACCAGGCTTTCTTCGCAGAGCTCCTACCTCCCCTTCGCCCTGTCCTGACCACACCTGTGACGTCCCGAACTTTGGCGTTGCTCTGGGCACCCCTTCGTTCTCTCTTCTTCTGATGAGTCTTGCCGTGGTTACGAGTGTTCTCCTGTCCTTTTCCTGCCCTGCCTTGATTGTTCCTAGTGGGATGGCATTCCTCTGCCCTCCCCTGGGCTTGAGCTGTTTCCTTCACAGCCCTCTGTATGAGTTAAGCAAGAGTCAGCCAGCAACCAGCCCTTCCTGGCTGGCCCTTAGTTAGAGAGGATGGGACCCTGAGGAGCTTTCTCGCAACTTAGGCAGTGGCCTGCTGCCTTGCAGTTTGTTGCAGAGTCTCCCTTCCTGGGTTCACACCGATGGAGGCAGAGGGAATTTATCTTCCTCCCCATTGCTCCTCACTATGGCTTCTCCTGCCCTCTTTCATGCAGGTCAAGCCCTTCCCCAGCTCCGCAGTCCCTCTGGCCATCACTCACTGTTACTCCTGGACGTCACCAGCTCTCCTCAATTCCCAATAAGTACCTGCATCTCCGGAGTTGCTGTGCTTGCCTATCCGGTCTCACCTTTCACTGCAGCTCCATTCTCTCCAGCTGGTCCCTGCCCCAGCGGCAATCTGTCTTCTCTCCCCACATCCCTTTGACATTCTGGCTCCTCTGCCAGGAGTAAACCTGCTCTGGCCCTGCTCCCACATGTGGCCCTGCTAGAGTCTGAGCAGAACTTCCTTGGGAACACCTGAGTTCCCAGTGCTTCACATTGTCCTGCTTTTCCTGGTGTGGTCCAGCTGTGGGCAAGTTTTCTTCTTTGCTCCAGGTGGCATGTCCCTTCCCTCCCCCCCCCGTAACAGGCACCGTAGCAGGTGCCCTGTTACAATACCTATTTTGGTTTAACCTTGGTTAAAGTCTAATCAACAATAAAAGTGTATGTCATTTTAAATAATGAAAAGGTTGAGCAAGGTGGGGAAAAAAAGCATACAGTATAACAATGTGTACCTTTGCAGATTTCTGTAAAATATGCAATAGGTGGGTACTTATTTTTTGGCCTGCTCAGGAAGAGATGGTTTCTTCTACTCTCTTAAAAGCATCCTATCAAAGATACGAACAAAAATGCGTCTTATACATACCTAGCACTCATCTTTTCTTTTCTCTCATACAGCTCTTGTCCAAGAAGCTGTCCAGGCTTCCTTTGTCCATTCTAGACCATACGTGTGGTTTCATGCTGCTCCATATACTAGGAAGACTCCACCTTAAGTTTACCAAGTTTCTTCCTTCCCTCCCTTCGCAAAAATGTGAACTATGGATGAAATCTAATTGAAAACATACATAAATCTCTGGGCTACTGCTGCATTGGGTTTGCTTGTGCCTCTAGACTTTTACAGAAGCTGCTCGCCCAGCTCTGTGGGCAAACACATTCATTCCAAGGATCTAACAAGAGTTAGCAAAGGGTGACTTGGTAATAGCTCCTGTTTGCCCAATGCAAAAAGAAATGAATGTGTGTTTTTAGACTACTTTTGGTTACAGCCACTATTTCGTTTCAGGAACAACTGAAAATGAATCTATCAAAAATCTACCTAAGAAAGTGCTTCCATCAGCCTCTCCATGTTCTTTTTCCGCAGATACCTTTCATGGATCTAAGAAGTATGCTGGAACTGATATAAAACACTGGTATTATAAGAAGCAATTCCACACCCCATGGAAGCCATCCTGCCCTGCTTTCTTAGGCCCCAGAAGCAGCCCGAGGAACAGAGGTGAGCCTTTCAATGTTGATATTCAAGATGAACAAGTTAGGGTTCTGGCAGCTAAAGGGCAGACCTGAACTTTTATATCAAACCTTATATTTTTCTCAAGTTTTTGTTTCTCGTGTGTGTTTCTTTAGTGTTCGGTAGCTGCGTTAGCCCATCACCACGTCGGTTTGTTGTGCCATTGTACACGAATCGAATCGACTATCCTGCTGGAAGCAGTCATACCTCTCGCTGCCACCACAGTTACATGGGAATTTCTGGAATGTTGCCCAGTGCCACTTGCTTTCAAAATGCAAGGTGGTCGAAAGTCCCAATGCTTTGTGGAAGTGAGTGATCATTTTTTGCTTTGCTGTTTCAATTGCTCTGCAAGCCATCTTTGTGTGGTTAGGATCTTCTCTTGTTTGGCAGCTGGTCCAGAGTTCAGTCTTGTTTGCACTGATTTTCACACCTTTCAAGATCTGTGTTGTGCTTTAGGCATATTGCTTTGTGGTTCATTGGATATCTTTTTGCTCTTCTGGGAGAGAGGATAAATGGGAGCCTGACAAACCCTTTTTATACCCTATCCAAACACCAGACAATATCATACTGTACCTTTCTAAATTCTGATGGGTTTCTTTTTCCATGGCAGCAACATAAGGTTATCATTTAATGCTGATTTTATTCTATGCTAGAGAGATCATGGTCATCCAGGGGAACCAAAGCATGGCAGAGCTGCTGTTATAACCGCTTTCCGATTCGGTGCAAGAGTACGTATTACCCATGAAGAGGGATAAATGCTGTACTCTGCTGAGAGGCTTCAAGCTACTGGCGGACTCTGGAAATCGTAAGCATCAAAGATAATTCATGAAAAAACTCAAGGCTTTTGCTATAGAACTGGAGGCCTGATGAGGTACGCCCCTTAAACCGAACTTTCAAACTGAATTTGATCAAAGATGTGCCATGATCTTAACCTTCCACATTTCAGAAGAGAGCAACCAGTTGCATCTCCTAGGTTTCAATCGGTTTCTGGATTTTGTACCCAGAGAAGCCCTGGTTCACTTAAATCTTGGCTGGATTGTGCCTAGAACTTGGGAAGTATAAAGAAGCAAGAAGCCTTAAAATGGATGTAAGGAAGCATACATTTTGCACGAAATGCCAAGCAAACAGAACAAATATTTACCCAACACAACTTTTGTGATTCACTTGAATAGTAAATGTTTGTTCATCTCCATATTGACATTTCCTGTCCCTCCAGCTTCTGATCTGGCTCATGGGATGCAGCAGACCTATGGAGAGCTTTTGCCTGTAGCTTTGCAACAATTTAGCTGAGACTGTGGCTTCTCTGTCATTGAAGGGCAGCAGCATACGGTACAACAAAAGAGAAAACAGATGAAGTTAGAAGTCACCCTGGAAAAACCTGCCTGGCTCCAATGATAAATGGTTTGGGAGTCAGATCCCAGTTGCTTCATCCATTCTGTAGTTTTCCTTTCAATTCCTCATGAATTGCTTGTGTATGTAAGGCAGCAAGTGGTGTTCCTATAGGCATAGGTCATCCATAAAGTCCATTAGTTAACGGATATCCATGAAGTTTTTATTTAACAGCTTATTTTTTTCTTTTATAGTTACCTAGAATAGCTATTATCATTATAGTCAGCAATAAAACTATTTATTAAAATGTTTAGGGGGCTTTTTAATACTAGAAGAAGTGAATTGGAAAAACGGCAAGGCGTTTACATCAAATGTTTGTCTCTAACCAGCTGCAGAAACCCAGTGTAGAATAAATTCTGCAATTTCTTAGTTGGTCTAATAAAAGGTATCATCTCTGAACCAAGAGGTATAGAGTTTTGCGGTTCTTTCAGCGTAGAATAAATTAATTTCTCTGACCAAAACATTTATTTGCCCAGCACTGCTACCTACAGGTCTCTCTTTTCAGAGAGAGAGATTCTTACTGGATCTGTCAACTGGGTTTTGATTATTTTTTTTCTCCTTGGGTGTGGGGGGGGGGGGTGCAGATTTATTTCTTATTAAAGGGATATAATCAACTAGACATCTGATCTCTGTGTATATAAAAAGTAAAATAGTCTTAGCTACAGCAAATGTTCTAGCATCCCCCTTCCAATGTTTGTGAGTTTTTTCCAATCTGATTGAACTCTGAGGTTTTCCCCCTTAAGTGTAAGCGTTTCTCTCTCTCTCTCTCTCTTCTGTAAGCTGAAAACCATACAATGCGAACACTAAATATATATAGAGTAAATGGATAAAGTCACAAATCGTGTACTTTCTCCTTTTTGTAAAATATCTTTAAAGGTCACATGGAAAAGAAATGGCATTTAAAAAATGTTGCTACTGCTTTAATCTTAATAAAATCCCTTTAGATTTTTTCCATTTTTTTTTTTTTCTGTTTCATGCTTTGCTTTAGATAGTCAGTCATGGACAGCTACTTGTCCTAAGCAAACAATGCTGTTTTGACTTCTTTGTCTATTTTTTTTCTTCCCCCACTGAAACCTCTGGTTGGAAACAATGTGCTTGTCCACTCAAGGCAATACCTGTCCTTATGGCATGAAAGCACTCAGGCTAGAAACAGATCTTGCATGTATTCCTGGAAAAGTTGGCCTGTGTTTATCCTGGAACAAAAATATCCTGGGATTGGTATGTACATACATTATTATTTATTACCCTTCTAATCACCCTTTAGTGAGCAGCTGAAAACAGTGCTGCTTTTATGCCATTGATTCAATGAAGCTATCCCTGGGAAACTGTACGGATACACTTTGATATAACCCAAGAAAAGCTGTTACTACCTTTTATTTGGGAAACTTGTTTTTTAGGCTTTATGCTAGGATAAAGGTCATGGACATCTGTATACTTGTACTCGGCCCTGGGATAAAATGGTATATCCTGGGATAAATGCTGTGTCTGGTTACAGCCTCAAAGCACAGAACATGACTAATGCAAATAGAAAACAGATCTTTTTTTAGTAACTGGTCTGTGACTATGAACCTTCATGCCAGGAGTACTGAGAATAGCAGTCACAGAATCGCTTCAGAATTGCTGTCTTAAAGAGCTGCCTTCAAGAAATGGGCTAGAGGTAAAACCAAGCATGCTCTATTGTTGGTTGGTTATTACCTTATTTACTGATTAAGACAAGGATTAAGATGTTACCAATGCAAAAGGAATGATGTGGGAACTGCAGTTACGGGACAGGACAGCTTCAGCCTGTGCTTTAATACATTATTTATACTCCAGTATTTAAAACAGACTCATGGATTTTTTCCATACATTGGTCTAAGCCTTGGGGACTATTTCCTTAACTTGTTCTAAACAACACATCCCACTCAGCTTAAAGATGCACGCTAACCAGCCCTGGTGGGGGTGTATGTGAGCTGGGCATGGATACAATCGGCCTTTCTGAGATGTATATACCAGTGCAATCAATGCTTATTGTTTCAGTGCTGCTTTAGGTAACTATGGTGGTTTCTTTTCATGTAGTAGCTGCAAGCAGGTTTCTTTTCCTATAGAGAGGGCTGGGGGGACAGAACAACTTCAACGTGTGCTTTAACACAGCACATGGGACTGAACTCATCTCGTATTACAGAAGGACACTGGAAGAGAAGGAGCTTGTGGAGGGGAGTTAGCAAAGCACAGAAATGACATCAGCCGTAACACCTCTGACTGTATGCTATGCTCTCTGTGATTTAAAAAGCCCACGTAATTTATGAGCTAGAAGGCAGTGAAGTCCTTGATATATTTTTAACCAGCTGCTTGGAAATGCACTTGAATAGACACAAACATGGGAAACTGCTCTTTCTATTCATCCAGTTCTGCCTCAATAAGCAAAATTGCCATTGACACAAGGTAGATAGAGAACCCCCCACAGCTCAGTTAGTAAGACCTGCTCTGGAAGCACATCATCCCACAGACCTGACAGCACTCCTTATGGCTACCTGTATGCCCTTTTCTATTTAACAGAGATGCTTTAATTGTGCTCCCCAGCTGAAAGAAAAGGGGTGAGTATCTGTAGTGCTCTTTTTGCTTCAGTTCACAGCTGCTTCTATGCAGAAACTGCTAATCCAGATGAGTTCTGCAGTTACTTTCACTGCTACAGGGACTAGGAAAGGGAACTAAACCCATTTTAAAGTCACTTCTGTTTCAGATCTTTAACTTTGATGTGCAAAACTACAAGAAATCTGCTCACACCTACTTCCCATCTGAATTTTTAGTCACTTGCATAAATATTAATTTGAAAATGAAGTGGCTTGGTCTTTTGTTGACAGGGCTAGAGCCAAGCAAAGAACAGCAGAAAGTCTCATTTGTCATGTAGATTAATGCTGAAACTCTAATAGCAGGTCTTCCCTGAAGATGGAAAGCAGCTGGTGATATCAGAGGAAGCCTTTCAGGATTCTTTAGGGTCCAAAAATCTTTACAGCATTGCTGGGAAACACTAATGCATATTTCCCTGCATGTGTTAGTAATACAGATCTGCTGCCAGGATAGTCAGCCACATGAAAGACAACAGGCATATGCTGCCCGTAGTTTTGGCTGTTTATATTGCATGGAACCAATTTAGAATTTGGGGAATTAAAGTTAAGTGACACACAACTTTCCTAGAATGTTGCAAACGTAATTTGTATGTAGAAGAGATGTCCTCGCTGGCAATCCAAAGCTCTCTGTTCTATGGAGTAATACCTAGCTCTCCTGTGAAGCAATGCTCTGGCCACTCGAGGCTTGCTCTGTTAACACCGTGCCAAGCAGTCTCTTTTTCCCTTCTATTTGTCATGCACCACTTCTTCCCTACAAGAGATTCACGCAGATTAAATACTCTTTTATTGTGGGTTTACATAGCAACTTGCTGTCTTGTTTTCTACTGAATGTGGGCACAGTCCAGCTAAAGGTGGTTACCTTGGATACCCCACCTTAATCAGCGGTGACCTTCTGCCTAGGAACTCAAGGCTGTAGTTGAGGAGTAGAGCACAAGAAATCTTCTCTGCCAGGCTGAGGTAGTGCAATTGCTTCATTACGCACGGGGAGTCCTGGATACCATGGTGTTAGCCCCATCAACGACATAGCCCTGCCAAATGCCTCTTCATCAGTGAACTGATTCTGCTGAAGCCAGTTGAAGTTTAGCTTTTGGCTTCAGTAGCTGCAAGCCCAGGATCTTACTTCTTTTAGGAAACAAACCATGCAAGGTGCCAACTGAGCTGGATTTTCAGCAAGCTGAATAGGCTGCTACAAGGTCTCTTCTTGTTTTTTAGGGGAATTGTATCTAAGCCCAGCCGGACTATGCTACAACCGTCCCCTCATTTTTAACGCTGAGATTTCAGTTCCCTTTAGGAGTTAATCCAGTTTGTTACCTAGTTGTTTGCTTTTTGTTTTTCCACTGAACAGAAAACAGACTCTTATCGGGAAGGAGTCTCGGTAATCTGGAGATGGAATGTGTTGCAGACAATGGTTTATTTCATGAGATCATTCTTCACTCTGACTATGCCACCTTTGACTTATTATGTTCTTGTCAGGAATGAGCCAAAGAGATCTGGATAATCTGCCATATAAAAACAAACCCACTTAACTGTTACTTTTCCATTGCATAAAGGGTGCTATTACATGTGCAGAAGTTTTCTGAGCTTTTAAAAACAGGGCTAATCTGGTAAATGCCTATGCACTTAATTAGAAACAGGAGAGGTTGGGGGAAATTAGGGGAGCCTTGTAGAAGACAGGTGAGAGACCTGGACTGGCAATAAGGGTTAATTTAGGCTAGAAATCCGAAGCAAGTTTTAACAATCATAAGGGTAATTAAGCTTTGGAGCAATTTACCAGGGGATGTGGAGGATTCTTTCTCAAAAGAGACCCCAGAACTTATAAAGAAGCCACAGATTTGGTGAAGAAATAGTTGGATGAGATGCCATGGTCTGTGCTACACAGGTGGGTCATAATATCTCCTCTGGCTTCTGTGACCTATCTTTCCCTGATGGACTGTAACAGGAGCTTAAGGAAAGGGTTAGCTGGGGATGGGAAAACAGGCTCTGAGTAATGTTTCCCTCTAAGTAATAGATGGTTCCTTTCACAGGTCATTAAACAGAGAAGAACTGCCTGGGGCGGTGGTGCAAGAATAAGATTATTGATGTCTCATTCACTTTCATGACACAAGCAATGTGCCTAACCCCATTGCTGGCTGCACTTGAAAGTGCGTCAATACCTAGACCTGTTTTCCTCAGAATTTCTGACAGCCCTTATCAGCTGGCAGGGCCACCTCCCCTCTGGCAGAGCCACCTCCTCTCTAGGCAAAGTTTCATTCCAGAGATTCTAGTCTGAAAGCAGTGGGATTCTTCTGGCTTGCACGAGGTGTGAAAGCAATTCATCCTTGTTTAGGGACAGATAGCAATCTGACCCTAAGCAAGCTCCTGTTCACTCTCCCATAACCAACAGCAGAATGGAGGGTTTCCAATAGTACAACATCACCTGGGTGCTTGCTTGTTAGTATCTGAGCAGGCCCCAGGACCTGGCAGGTGAGGGTGGGGGAAGTGGGCAGCTCAAGAAAGGATTCAGTTTTCGTGTGAACTTAGTTTAATTGTTTTTTATCCTGATCAACCAGTTGCTTTGGTTCCTTTTACTTGGCTCATCTCTTGAAGAATATGTCGGCTGTGCAAGAGCATTAGTGCAAGATAAACAGGCTGTCCTAGACTCTAGCACCTGAGCAGGATGCAGTTGCCTGTCACCTGGCTGTACCTGGGTGAGAAGTCAATACAGCCCCTCAACCTTCAAGCTTTATGGAAGTTTCCAGTGGATCCAACGCCGGGAAAGCAACAGTGGAGGAGCTTTCACCAGGGGGCTGGGTGAGGGGTTAGAGATGTACAGGGAAATGACTGGTATGAAGCTGGGGACAACCAGGATGTCCTTAGTGAGTGTGCTTCTCTGGAAGTATGACGCAGAGGACGCAAAGCTATGTGGGGAGGTGGGGGGCAATTCTGAAAATAATTTCCTCATTCTTGTAACTCTTATCATAGGGAGAACATGGGCAGTGCACGTGACACATGCCTCTCACCTTGGCTGGGTGATCAGCTTAATCTCAGAGTGGAGTTCCTAAGAAGAACAAAGTCAACAACAAGGCTCATTGGTATTAAAGGGAAATCAGCCTGCGGGGACTTCGCGACTGCCAGGTGCCACAGTCTTGTCACCCTCCTCCTCGTCCCTGCTGCTTGCCCTTTGGCCCCCTCGGGCGCCTGCTCTCTGCGCCTGTCTCTTGCATGCACCTAAGTGGAGAGTACAGGTGAGGGAGTTCAGGGAGCAAGCCCAGCCCTGGGCTAGGAGAGCCCTTGCTGTGTTTGTCGATCAGGCGCCATGCGAGAACATGTAGCTTCGTGTGCTTTGTCCAGAGGCACAACTGGAAGGCAGCGTACAATTGCACCATATAGGCTACCCAAACTACATAGATACCTACATATACCGACGTATGGATATAACCTAGATGGGTTAGCCTATACTGTACAAACCTACCCTGTCTTCCAAACTATATTTTTCCCTGGAACAAGTGTATGTGTATATATATGTGTGTGTGTGTGTGTGTGCTCACTAACCAAAGTATGTACATACTTGTACACATACTCATACACAGCCCACAGGCTCTATTTTTTCCCTGAATTTTGAGAGAGGCTGCTTTGCTCTCTCTATATAGTGACTAGTTCATATAGACACAGAGGGCAAGCACAACCTGTCCATGTTACATACTGTGTGCATGTGTGTGTGTGTGTAGCCTCTCTCCCTCTCTCTCTCTCATACACACAGTGTTTATAAAATCCTTGTGCAACTTTAAACTTTAATAACTTTGGATGTACACATGAGAGAAGCAAACTGCAAATGGTGATTAAAAGCATCATTCATTCAGTTTTTTAGCATAGTGTAAGTTATGCATAGGGTAAAGATCCCAATTCATGAAATCATTCAGCAGCAACTGAAAAATGTTTGCTATGAGTTGGAAAATCAGACTGAACGATGTATCCGGAAAGACAGCAGTTAGCTGAAGTCTAGAAATTTGAGATGCGTTGTATTAAAAATGAATGGATGATGTTTTCTGTCGCCGCAGACGGTTTGCTTCTCTCGTGTGTACATCCACAGTCGTTGAAGTTTGCAGTTGCATGAGGACTTTATAAGTGTGTGTGTGTGTGTGTGCGCGTGTCAGGCCTAGTGGCTGCGGTACTGGGTGTTTATAAAGTCCTGGTGCAACTTCGTTTTAAGGTGTGCCAGGACTTTACACCCAGTGTGCAGCAGTCAATACGACACACACGCACACAGCCCCGT
>NW_005842116.1:0-2800 GCF_000455745.1 Alligator sinensis | reverse complement strand
TGCTTGTGATTCTCAGCCAGGGTGCCTTGAGATCCTTTCAGGGGTGTTGCAGGGTGCCACACAATGTTAGCACTGTTACGTGTGCCACGTGATTCACAAACTAAATCCTAAGTTTTCAAAGAGGAATCCATAGTCTTAAAACCTTTTTGACCCGTTAAGATCTTTGTGAGTGCTTTGCACAGAAGAACTGCTCTATTTCTTTTGTGTAGTCCAAAAAAGGATTGAAAATGAAGAGCTGGCATTTTCCAAGGGGTGCCTTGAGGCTCTTGAGGGGTGCCTTGGGTCTAAAAAGGTTAAGGTGTGAGGATTTTGAAAGACTGGCAGCAAAGGGAGAGGTTCTGGGTATCTACCTTCTCTTGCTCTTGCTGTCCAGACAGATTGCCTTTGAGTACATAGGAAAGACCTTGCTCATGAGAGAGCGTCTTCCTGTCAGCAAGTGAAGACGCTATTTTCCAAATAGCTTTGCTATTAAGGACCAATTGTAAGAACTTTTGTAGGAGCCTTTTTTCCCCCTTTTTCTTTAGGTACCAGTTAATTGGGCGGCCGTCCATCAGTTGTCGGTTGAAAGGAGATCAAGTTGCGTGGAGTGATCTTCCAACTTGCCAAAGTAAGGATATGCCTCTGGTCTTGGGAAGACTGGAGGTGTGTAGCAGAATAACTCTGCTGAAGAGCTTCACTTGACAGTGTCCAAATGAGGAGGATTTTGTAGAGGTTTTGGGGAGGGGGCAGGCATGATGAGAACTTATAATGTTTAATCCCTCTGGCTACCCACCTGGGGAAGCTTTTCATCACAGGGAGCTCCCCCTCCTTATCTGGACACCTCTCGACCTACTCTTTCTCTCTTCCAATGCAGACTGCATGTTTGGTGGCCATTATATCAGCCAGATTTTACTGAAATGTAGGCCTTCATGGCAGGCCCCGCTCCCCAAAAACTGTATTTCTTCAGGACAAAGTAACCTTGAGGTCCTCATCAAGATAATTGCCTAGGATATTCAGTTTGTTCAGCACACCTCCTGGGTTTCTGCAAGCTCTTATTCCTGTTAGCAGCTGCTGAGGTTATTAGTCCTAGTGGCAGAAAAGCAAAGGCTGGTCTGCTTTTCCTATCAAATGGGTCGCAGATGATGTCAAGACTTGCTACCAGGAGGTGAACCAGGGCACATCAGGCCATGTCGAAGCACAGTTTGCAGAGAGACATGTCTTACCACTTCCTTTGTTCAATTCTCCAGTCCTGGAGCTGGTTAGAACAACTGCCTGCAGTGTTGTTCCCATCCCCTTTGGCAGAGCCCTTGGTCAGTGACTTTTCAAATGGGATTCCCCCTCCTTCCCCTTTCCTGGTAGGAGCAGCGTGTGTCAGTCTCCAACAGTGCAGTATTTATGGGCTGTCCCTACAAGGGAGAGTTTGATCTTGCATGGTATGTGCGCTCCATGACTGGAATCTCCCTGGATAACCCATACCAAAGAGCCAAGGGTACGGTAGAGCAGGTTACCTGATGTTCTTTTCCCGTGTTTAAAAAGGAAAAGAAAACCTGTGACCTAACAGGTGTAGGATATAGCCTGGGGAGTGATGTACTGCAATGTTCATAGCTGCTTTTTCTCTCTCTCGAGCAGTCATGGCAACACGACCTGCTACTCCCACAAGTGACCCCCCAGGACGAGCGGACGTGGGTGTTAACTCCACAGGTAAAAAAAGAACCGCCTGTTGCTTAAAGTTGGGAGGTCTGGGATGTCATTTGCAGTTGGATCCAAATGGAATAGGGCCATCTTATTGTAAGTGCCATGCCCTGCCTGGTCTCCTCTGTACTACAGATGGAGACCGAGGCTTTGTCCCTTTGCATGTTGTTTTTCTGTTTGTTTTCTGACAGCTTGCTCACTTTACAGATCTACAACCATTTGTGCTTTGCTTGCGCAGGCCCCGGGGTGTAGAGGTCAGGAGGGCTGAGCAGCTAAAGGTGAAGGCAGTTCTGCGTTCCTGCCACAATTGAAAGGGTTCAGAGCTGGAAAATGGGAAAGAAGAGCAGTTTTTGGGTGTTGTACAATGTGCTGTGCTAAGGGGACCGTGATCCATGGCCTGGGCCTCTACACGCTGGTGCGCTACAAGTGCAGGAGGGCTTTCAAATATTCTGTCACTGTGATATCATAGCACTGGTGGGTCACCTCTGCTAAGTCCCCACTGGGCTCTTTTTGGCATGACCATGGTCTGGTCTCTACCAAAGCCAGTGGAAAGAGCACTTGTAGATCTGGTGCTTTTTTCAGTTCCCCTTTTTTGTCCCATGTTTGACAATGGCAAATAGACTTTCGTGTCCTGTCCTCATGCCAGGCCTGTAGTTGTGCACGTGTGCGTGCGTGCAGGCACATGTGCATGTGTTTAAAAATGCCAATTGTGTCATCTTATTCATACTTTTTTTAAAATTAATTTCTGTTTCAGATAATTCGCTCCAGACAACACTTGGCACCTCTACTGAACCTCACACCGAAGGTGATGATGGAATTTGTCTGTCAGTTTTAGAAAGTTACTGTCCCCACTGTACTGGGAAGGGGAAATTTAATTTGGATGCTGGCACTAGAGTTGGGCCAGTGCACACAGTGATGCCCTCTTTATGCAGTCAGGAAGCACTTGACGGAGGGTGGTCTGGTGGGTATTGAGCTCACTGCTCTAGGAGGGTGTGAGCTTGCTGCTGCTCCTCCAGCTCCGGCAGAGGCCTTGGTCAGTCACTAGACACGTGAGGTTCCCCCTTCTCCCCTTTTCCCAGTAAGAGCGGCATGTGTCACCCTCTAGCAGTGCAGTATTTATGGGCTGTCC